>NC_041371.1:15498518-16098518 GCF_900634415.1 Cottoperca gobio
CAAAAAAAAAGTCACTGCTGGAGGCTGTTAGCACATTTCCCAGAACTATTTTTATGTGACACGTAATAAAGTAGCATGTAAGACAGCGACTTTTGTCTGTAGTACAGTACAGAGGGGGGGTCTGGTTATGGTTCTTCTACATGAAAACATAATTATGCAGTGTGCGTGTGTGTGTGTGTGTGTTACATTTGCGTCTGTGGGTGAATACAAATGTGCCGCTTTTCCAACTGGCCTGTGTCTCAGTTCACCGGAGAAAAGGGGGGTTCAGAGCCAGATAAGGATATTCAATTAGCTCTTTCTATGGAAGACGGCTGCACCAGTCAGAGCATGCTGGAGCCGGGTGACATATGGTAAGGGCTCTCTGTTAGTGTGGAGGAGCAATGAAACCTGATATCTTCTAATTTCATCTCGTCACTGTTTCAGTCATTTTCCCATTGGAATGTCAAACATATACCGTCTGCTTCCTGAGATATCAGTTGTTTCCTGTTTTCTCAACTGGGAAGTCTCATATTTGAAATGAAAATTGAAGATAACTAGAATATGGGGAATAAAACAGAATATCATGGTTTGAGATTAATTAAACTTATTTTATTTTTTTATTGGTGTTTATTTTTTTACAGAAAACCGCACACAGTTGCAAGGAAATATCGATTTGTTATTCAATAGTATTCAACATTTATATATTCTCTTTGAGGATTCAATTTGACCCTGAAATGCAAAAAACAAAAAGAGAAATCCTCTGATTCCCCATCACTCTCTTTCCCTCTGCCTCTCGTGTCCTCTCGCTCCCGCTCCTGTTGGCTCGTGTCCTCCTCACGTCATAAATCTCAAGCAGGACGTTTCTAGCCAACTCTCCAGTCAATCTTTACTGAGTTTGTTGCGCTATCGATCTGTCCTGTGCTATAGGTTGTCCTGGCTTTTCTCTCCTCTATTGATGTTTTTGCCAAGGGGTAAGAAATAAAGTGCTTCGGCCTGAATTTACAGAGGGCTCGTTTTCAAATGAGTTACAATCACCTTGCAATGAAAATAGAAGTTGTCAGTCTGTGGCATTTATACATTGATACTGTTGTTGGATCTCACAAGAGTGAATGCAGTTTGATGAGAGGTCAAAATGGTGGGATTGTAGAGTGGGTTATGGAGCACTTAAGGTAATAATCTCTGTGAGGAATATATGGCCACTGTGGTCCTGTTGGGATGTCAAATAGCCCCCAGGGGAACAGTCACCTAATGAAGATGGTTTAGTCCTCTGGGTCCTCATAGACGGAGCTATATTTCAAGCTTTTGTGGTTTGGTGCGTTTGTGTCTTCTGACAGAGTGCATTATTGGTCGTTATGATAAGTGGGAAGAAGTATTGCTATGAGAGGCCATTTAGGTCATAAATCATACTTGCTCTAACACAACATCATAATGTTACATAATGATACACTCTCCTTAACACTCCTATGCCCTCTTCCATATGCAATCACTAACTACATACACTCATACTCATGGACTCTACCATTATAGTATGAGAGGATAATTGTACATGTGAATGACATTAATGTACACTGAAGTGGTCACTCCCTCTTGTCCTATTTGTCACAAACTTTCATCACTCATGTATTTTTGGCCTCCAGTACATAATTACACTCTTTCTCATATACCACTGTTACTTTTACATTCACCATCATTTGTCACAAAAAACAATAATTCTCTCTCTGATAGGTTATCATACTCACAAACAGTTGAATGTAATATGCATCCATTTGTATTTATGTATCATACAGTATGTAAACTGTTGTTCTCTTTGTTAATGCAAACATGTATAAAACTTTGTGCTGTGCTGAACGAATATGGATTCAATTTGGATGTGACATTGTTGATGGAAAGATTGTGAATGTAAGGCTGTTCGCTTCCTTACAGCGGCAACAACCAATCTGAATTCCCGCATTAGTAGTCTGATAGTCGCACTGAACTGCCATTTCATTTCCCTACACTTGTATAACACAAGTATTAGCTTTCATACATTTTAACTAGATTTTTAAAATTAGTGACACCCTGAATATATTAATGAAAAACGTAATCAGGGTAGCATTAAATTCTGTGTACGTTGTCATAGTTTAGTTATTGGATTAAATCCAAAGTGGCAGAAATGAGCAAACGACTCGTATTTTCGGTTTCTTGTTTTCTTTTAACAAGACGGAAAAACGCAAATACAAGTGGAATTCTCTCTTTTTTGGTTTTGTATCTATAAACAAGATAAACAAGTTTTTCCGTTTTCTCGATATTGACTGCAAAACGAAGGAACAAATAGGATTTCTTAAAAATTAAAGTTACTTCCGTCTTTGCCAGCAGGTTGACAGCCTCATCTAATTATGAAAAAATGCATCAATCTTTAAATAAAATAATACATTTTAGTTTTCGTAATCATATCGATTTTCAAAATGAGCTCAATTAATCCTCTTTTCTGCCACTTTTGGAAATAATCCAATAAACTAATGATCAAAACGTACTGGGCGTTTCCACAAAAGTGAATTTAATGAATGCAAAATTATTGTATGTGAACGTAATTCTTGTTGTCTTACGTAACCCAGTATGAAGGGTGCAACGACATACGAAAGAGAGTAAGATGAAGTTTGTCACTAAGAATTAATGTTTATAAAAGACTACCGTGGTGTTGGGATGAGAGGGACTTCTGGCCTAAACCTCCTCACGAGACTCAGTTTGTTTGGGAATGTGTCGAGGACTGGGTCTGCCTCTTTACGAGCGGCTCATCTGCACAAATCTGGCACCAATCAAGCAATCAACAATAATGGGAGCAATACAGAGCTGTACTGTTGATTAGCTAAAACAAAGCGGACGCGTTAGAGAGCTGATTAGTGAAACGGTCCATTTCCATGTACAATATCAAAACTGAAGGAGCAGGTTTTATAGAGGCATTTACACACCAACATCAACTCTGACAATATGTGATGTGAGACGTTATATTGTGCCATCACCCATCTAACCTGGAATAGGCTCTTTCTTTTAAAATTGCAGTGACAAGTAAAGTGCAGTTTAATAATGTGAAGTTCTTGTTCTTTCCCTCTTTACCAAAATAATACTTACTCCAGCCTATTGTTCTTTGGATTTTTAAGAATTGTAATTTTCTCATATTTTGTGACTTTATAGAAATAAATTCTGTAATAAAAATAAATAAATAAAACTTTGTAATGCAAAGATTTCATCCATCCATCCATCGTCTACCGCTTATCCGGGGTCGGGTTGAGGGGGAAGAAGCTCCAGTAAGGAACCCCAAACTTCCCTTCTCCGGGCCACATCCGCCAGCTCCGACTGGGAGATCCCGAGGCGTTCCCAGGCCAGTGAGGAGATATAATCTCTCCACCGAGTCCTGGGTCTTCCCCGGGGTCTCCTCCCAGCTGGATGTGCCTGGAACACCTCCCTAGGGAGACGCCCAGGTGGCATCCTTACTAGATGCCCAAACCACCTCAACTGGCTCCTTTCAACGTAAAGGAGCAGCGGCTCTACTCCGAGTCTCTCACGGATGGCTGAACTTCTCACCCTATCTCTAAGGGAGACGCCAGCCACCCGTCTGAGAAAACCCATTTTGGCCGCTTGTACCCGTGATCTCGTTCTTTCGGTCATGACCCAGCCTTCACGACCATAGGTGAGGGTAGGAACGAAGATCGACCGGTAGATCGAGAGCTTTGCCTTCTGGCTCAATTCTCTTTTCGTCACAACGGTGCGGTAAAGCGACTGCAGTACCTGCTCCCCGCTGCTCCGATTCTCCGGCCAATCTCTCGCTCCATCATCCCTCACTCGCGAATAAGACCCCGAGGTACTTGAACTCCTTCACTTGGGGTAAGGGCTCATTCCCTACCCGGAGTAGGCAATCCACCGGTTTCCTGCTGAGAGCAATGGCCTCAGATTTTGAGGTGCTGATCCCAACCGCTTCACACTTGGCTGCGAACCGAATCCAGTGAATGTTGAAGGTCACAGACCGATGATGCCATAAGGACCACATCATCTGCAAAGAGCAGCGATGAGATCCTCAGGCCACCGAACTGCAACCCCTCTCCTCCACGACTACGCCTCGATATCCTGTCCATGAAAATCACAAACAGGATTGGTGAAAAAGCGCAGCCCTGGCGGAGGCCAACATTCACTGGGAACGAGTTCAACTTACTGCCGAGTATCCGGACACAACTCTCGCTTACAGGAATTGGATGGCCGTCAGAAGTGACCCCCTCACCCCATACTCCCGCAGCACCTCCCACAGTATCACCCGGAGGACCCGATCATACGCCTTCTCCAGATCCACAAAACACATGTAGACCGGATGGGTGTACTCCCAGGCCCCCTCCAGGATCCTTGCGAGAGTAAGAGATGGTCCGTTGTTCCACGACCAGGACGGAATCCGCATTGTTCCTCTTCAATCAGAGGTTTGACTATTGGCCGAACCCTCCTTTCCAGTACCTTGGAGTAGACTTTACCAGGGAGGCTGAGAAGTGTGATACCCCTGTAGTTGGCACACACTCTCTGGTCCCCCTTTTTGAATAGGGGAACCACCACCCTGGTCTGCCACCCCCTAGGCACTGTCCCAGACTTCCACATCAATCTCATCAACCCCTGCGGCTTTGCCACTGTGGAGTTATTTGACTACCTCAGTGACTTCCATCAGGGAAATTGACGATGATCCCCCATCAGCTTCCAGCTCTGCCTCTACCATAGAGGGCGTGTCAGTCGGATTCAGGAGTTCCTCAAAGTGCTCCTTCCACCACCCGATAACCTTCTCAGTCGAAGTCAGCAGGGTCCCACCCTTGTTGTATACAGCTTGGATGGTCACCCGCTTCCACCTCCTGAGGTGCCGGATGGTTTACCAGAAGCACCTTGGTGCCGACCGAAAGTCCTTCTCCATAGCTTCTCCGAACTTCTCCCACACCCGCTGCTTTGCCTCTACCACGGCAGGACTCCTTCTACAGTCGGACGGCTTCCCTAACCACCGGGGTCCACCACCCAAAGATTTCAGTAATCTGAAAATAACTTTTCATAGTCATGGAAATTAAACTAAAACTGCAAATGCTTTGTTTTTAAACCAATAATAATTAAAATAGCAGCCTGACCTGAATACAACTCCATGATGTAACCACCAATGGATGGTCCATTCCAAAATAAATAAGTCCATTTAAATTGAGTGGTTGTCTTATAACTTTCTTTTTTCCATAACATCCACATTTTCCTCATCTCACACCTCAGTTATGTCCGAGATGCTCTCACACGCTGCTCGGACTCTTTGCCTGTTGTGTCATTTATGAGCAGTTTTTACAACAAACGTACCGGACTTTGAGTGGCCCAACTGGCCATTTTCCAAGTTATACGTCTTTCTCTGGGAAAACATCTTTGCTTAAGTGACATTTACTAGTTTATGGATTATTCTGCAGTAGTGAGGGCTGTGGATGCCTTTTTCTTTTCTCATTTTATAACTACATTTTAATAATACTGTTGCATCTTAGGAAAACACAAAAACAATCCAACTCATTTTTGTCAAAAGTTTGCCTTTGGTGGAGTGATTGATTGATTGCGTTCAATGGGTATGTTGAGCCCTTCCTTTTGATTACTATAAATCAGGGGGTTTCAAAGTCTGACACTGTGGGCCCACCTACAGACTAAAACAGGAGGTGTAATGTATGGAGTCAGTTAGTTAGCTGTGGGTTACAACAGTTTTTTAAGCCTATATCTTTTCACATTTTGCAAAATGGCACCATTAACCTATACAGAATTAGATATTAGCCATTCATATTTGCAATGTATCACTGGATTACTTTGATACTAAAGACTTAAAAACATAATGATGGGCGCCCTGGTAGCTCACCTGGTACAGCGGGTCCTTTCCGGGGTTCAAATCCGACCTGTGGCCCTTTGCTCCATCCCCTCTCCTTTCCTAATCTTAAACTGTACTATCATTAAAGGCACAAAAGCCCCAAAAAAAATGATGATTCTCAAGTTAAATGAAGCATCTTCTCTAAGCTGAATTATGGACATGTACTCGCATTAAACGTTGGCGATAATGATATTCTTGAAAGGTGTAAGTCACGCTGAATCAAAAAATATTTGTATTGTTTGTATGTGTGTTCAAATGTGGCTGAGTTATGACTCCGAGAAGGAGGAGCCTTCCAAGCTGCCTCCACTTCAACTCTCCCTCGCAGTTAAAAACATCTGCTATAAGTTATAAACAGGACATCCTCCTACCATTTAGTTTAGTACTTGTCAAATGGTTCAGTTATATTTGTACGAGAACATTTCCTGTCGTGCGTATTTTTGATGGTTGGTTACCAGGATCAGTCCTTTCATTATTGTCCTGATCTACAAATCAAGTTTCTAACAACCGCCTCCATTAATTTGCTGGAAATTAGAATTGTTGCTAATGAGGCAGAGGCTGTTCCACAGGGAAAGTAACCCCCCATCAGTTCTAACCCCAATCTACCCAGGACCTAGTTTATGAGACGCACACTCACACAGGTTCACATGGAGTAACCTTGTCGGGTCCTAATTATAATAGCATTGTGTCTCTGTTGAGCACAGCGACTTATTAGTCCTAACAATAACACATTACCACAGGCATGTACCTATGTCCTTTTTCTCCATGGAGGTTTTGTCTTGTTTTTGCCTATTTGTTGTTAATGTCTGAGAGGAGAGAAAGGGGGAGAGAGGGGGAGACTGAGGGAGGCCGAGCTCTGCTCGAGGCCAATAAATATCTCTGTTATTAAGCTACCATCATTGTAAACTACATGTTGTGTGGACATGGAAATCTGCAGACACAGAATTCAATCTTTTATTTTTGATACCAAATAGCTCATCTTTAGTTTGCAACTCTGCATGTGTCATGCAATATTTGCTTGTTTTGAAAGAAGATGTCTCTAGAATTTTAGAAGTTTTTAATATAATATGCACATAGTAATATTGTTCTTGTGACTTCATGCTTGTATATTCTTACCGCTGTAAAATACACAAAAATGACTCATAGTTGCCAAGAATCCCAACACTAAACTAACAGTAAAATAATCTCATCTCGTTTCTGCTGTGACTTAATGCTATTGTCATATATTTTAAGTCTAGTTATTTGCCTCAGTAAAGGTTATAGCATCCCGGAGGCGACTGCAGTTCTGAATTTAGATTATTTTTTTATTGTATTTCCACAATTTATTGTGTATAGATTTTATTTTTGCCTTTTATTCTCTTGCTGAGTTGTTGCGTTGAGTCTTCCCTCTGGGGATTCCATTAAAGCCACTGATAGTAATGGACGCTACATTGAAGACCCCTACACTTTCAACGAATCGTCCTCACTGAAGGACGGTGAGCATTTAGTATTCGAGGTGGTGGTCATGACAGTAGTTATTAAATATGCAGCTTTCATTACTGATGTTTCATTTGGTTGTGCCCACAAGACCTCAGTAGTCAAAGGTCAATCCATAACCATCCCTGACCATCCAAATATCGAGAACCATTAGTTCAGAGCACAAGACTCAACACAAGACTCAACACAAGACTCAACACAAGACTCAACACTTATCTTTAACACACTTATGGTTAATCTGAAGGAAAGATTGTGGTTTCAGTTGAGTATAAACAAAGGTGTTGGTGGCCTGGCTCATGCCTCAAGACAGTGTTGACATTTTCAACACTTCAAAACCTTTCCCTAACCTCAAGTGCTTTAAGTTGCCTGAATATAAACATTTGAATCGTTTAATGGTTGCCAGGAGCGAATATAAGGAGAACATTGATGTGAATGTTTGGCAGATATGATGACTACAGACGTTTTGTTCTGGGAGTGAACAATTTGCAGTTATGTTCAATACAAACATTTCCTCCGTCTGTTGATTAAGAAATATCGTCATCTGTATATGAACCTAATTATTAGGCGTCAAGGTAGTATTACAAACACCTCCTTGATAAGTACAATGCTTCATAGACACAGTAAATTCAGTAAAACACCTGCTGCTGAAGTACAAGGCATAGCCCTGTTGAATTTAAATACATCTGTATAAGTCAAATATAACATTTTGAACAGTAGTTTGAATTTAATATTAAACGTGACAGCCTTACTATATCACAATAGCCAAAATTATAATCGACAACAAATCTCATGTCACGGTATCCATATTAAATCAATATACAGTTGCTGTATTGTGTGTTATCAGCTGCTATTAGAGCTATATATATTTATATATATATTATATGGACATGAAGTATAGCGTGATAAGACTCTGCACACAGAGGCTCACCCTTTCTACTGCTGCGAGGAAATAGCATTTCTACTTAGACACTGATAAAGGTGACACATTTTAATTCATTCCATTATCCCCGAGACATGATATATACGCCTTTGCTATTCATTGTTGAGCATTAGATCGCATTAAATACATATTGTTTAGCTCCATCACCGCACACTGTGATGGAGGTTTTTCCGAATGATCCACATGCTGGTCAGGGTAGGACGGAGGAGTCCTGCTTCCTGCTGGCCTGTCAGAGAAATGTGACAGCGTCTAGTGTGCAGGGACAAACTGGAAAGTGTAGCCTGCAGCTCTCAATCACTCCAGGGGCTGGCAGAGACACACACAGGGAGCTGTCTTCCCTCTCTTTCATTTATCTCTTTCTCTTTCACCCTCTCCATCTTTCATGTTTTCTCAATTTCTGCCTTATTTTATCACCCTACCCTGTTACTCGTTCTCCTTCGCGTTCCTCCTTTGATGTCAGCCTTGTCAGGCGTCCGCCGTTTGCAGATTTTATACACTCACATGCACGTGGATCTTCTCACAATTCCTCCTTGCGCTCGATTCGTTGCTGCATACTGTCTGCGTCAATATCCGACCTAATCCGGTGCCTGGCTGAGGCTCAGCTTGTCAAGCTAGCCCACATATGCACACCCACATACAGCACACACATAATTAAACAGACTGGCACCAGCATGCTCAAACTCACAAACAAACACGCAGAATTGAACGCACTTGATTTTATAATGCACAATTCCATTTTTAGGGTACATAAGTCTTTAACACTGCAGCACAGAAGCCCCACACGACAGTAGAGAAAGAGGATTTTTCTATTAGATTTGAGCTGGCTGGAGAGACAGAGAGAGAGAGAGGAGCGAGGCAGAGAGTTGCCTTCATTTAAACTGTTCTGCACTGAGGCTTTTCAATTTGATTATGAGGCTCCATTTCATAGAGCCGCGATGCTGCGTGCCATTCAGAATGAAATTGAGCCGTCGGTCGGCTGGACAAGCAGCCTCCCCTTGTCTCCTCTGTGGGGGCATCAGGGGACGACAAGGACAACGCTGGCCCGCCGTGCCCTTTCGCCGCACTGTTTAGTCGGGTTGCAGGGGAAATGCAAAACGCAACGGAGCTTGGGTAGCTGGCTAAGTGGGCGGCAGTATGGAATTGATTGAAGCTGCTTTGAGGTTTTGGAATGTGATGTGAGGACTCCTGTTGAAGGACTGTTTAGTTTTACAGAGGAAAAAGTATGGCATACATCTTGGTATTTTGTCTTTCTTCCTCAATGTGCATGTACAAATATTATCTCACCTATTTGCGGACAGTCAGTGTTCATACAAACTGACTGATGGGACAGCTGCCCATATTTGTGTCGGTCCTGACCTGGTTCAGTGACTGATGATCACCAGAGACAGGTAACTAAAGCTGAGGATGTAACAGCAGCCCAGCTCTCTTGGTGTCTCTCATCAATCTTGTTCATTTACATTATTGGAGCAACACTTCCTGGGACGTTCTCCTTTTACGCCTCAGGCTCTTGACTGTCACAACATCGCTTTTTACTCTGCTCTATCGTCATGGAATTGGTCATCGGAAACCAAATCAGGGGTACATTTTTAGTTTCTTTTCACGTTATTTAGAAATATTTAAAAGGTGATTAATTATCTTTGAGAAAAGCGTTCTGGTTTTTTATGAGAGCCTATCTGTGTCCCCAGGGTTCTGTGTTCCCCAGCTCAATATCTTCTTAATATGACACATTAATGAGATCTTATGTTCTCAGCCATGCTTTTTTCAAATGTTCAATCTATGTTTCTTTGAGTCAATATTTTGAAATTACACACCTACAGCTTATATGACTTTCGACATCGATATCTCCACTGTGGCTGAATTAAAAAAAAAAAAAAAAATGTAACCGTTCAAACTGCATTTGAAACTTTCATCTCCCTTTTTGTTCTTTTGCAATTTGAGCTGCAAAGATAACCATTACCAATCTCTTACAATGAGGATCCTGGGGACGTAGGAATGACCTGTTTTTAAATACATTGTCCTACTCTAACTTCATGAATGGAGGAACCCATAGCTTTGCAAAGCCATTTGTTATACATGGAGTCACATGTTTTTAAATAAAAAATAAAAAATTGGAGGAATTTATCAAGCACTTTAATCTAGTGTGTTCAGTTTGAAATCATTGAGGGCCCATGCAGGGAGGGGTGTGTGAACAAGTTGGCTAGTAATCAAAGGGCTGATGGTTGGAAGCTTAAGAAAGATACTGAATCCTAATACTACAATAATGTGTTAAGACAATATAGTAAAATACACTTGTGTGCTATACAAAGCAATGTTTTCTACAAACATGAACAACCTTTGTTTGTGATAGTCAGTCTTGATTTTCTTTCCTCCAGATATCATAGTCCAGCATCCAAATTTACATATCAAGCATCTCAAAACCACTCTGAAAGTTTGACTGTGTCTAAAAATACTCTGAGTTCAGAGCAGGAGCTTCAGAGTGATTTAGTTCCTACACAAAAGCAGGAAATTCTCTTTTGACAATGAATGACATTATGTTGTGACACTCAAAACCAAAAGAATAATGATGTTTTGTAGTTAGGCTGGAGATTCAACACATTCAAAAGACTGGCAGGCAGATCTACTGTAGTGCTTGATGCCGGAAAAAGGCGAGCTATTTACGTACTGGTGAAGACCTATAAATATTTAACAAAACGTATTAAAAATAACCTACGAAATGACCCACACAGTGTGATAGTTTACACCAGTTGAGTTCAATCCATCAATATTTCTTGATTTTGCCCTGCTGCTGTTCTCCTCTAATAGTCTCCAGTGATATTTTCATTATATGGAGTTTTCATAGTTGTGTGCGTTCCTGATTCTCAAAAAAATCCAAGGAGCTTCAGAAATTGTGTCATTTTGTGTGTCAGTGAAATGATTAAATATGCAGGGATTGTAATCGTTGTTGCTGCATCTATAAATTGTAAATTACAAGGATTCACCTTTTTTACGGAAAGAAACAAATCAGTAGTAAGACATTTAATCAACTCTTTGGGACTTTGCTTTTAATTTTATTTGTTGAACTGAAATCAAACTTCTAAATTCAGCACTCCCTGTTCTATTTTTATCCTCAAATATTACGGCAGCTGGACCACTATTGCCATATCGGCATCTATTTCTACAGTATTTTCTGTCATTCAAACCTAAAGTTCACTAACTGCACAGTCTTCAAAAATGTAGAAGGGTCCTAATGGCACAGATTAAAAAGCAATTTAATACAGAAAAGGGGATTAGAAACACTATGGGCTGCACTAATCCTTAACCTTTAGTCCTGTTCTCATGGAGCCACAATATGCGCAAGACGATAGCATCACAGGACTGGAGTTAGTAAATTTCCATTAGGGCCGCCCTTCTTTATTCCCACCAGCACATTTAAAGGCATTAGGCATGCTTTGTCAAGGCTAATAAAAAGGGCCAGCAGTGCTATCACACACCCCCGACTTGTTTCGGAAAAAGCACTGTTCCATGTGAAGTTTTCATAACCCATTATGATAATCTGCCAGAGTCTCTGAAGGGCAAGGGATAGACAGGCAGATAGATGCTTCTGGGGTGACTCTACAGCCTCTGCATGGATTGAACATTTTCTGTCTGCGTAAGTGGGACAGAAACTCGCTCCTGCCAAAAAAAGCAGACACATAGACGACTCAATGCAAGAGAAGAGTGTGCATGGCATCGGGCCAGAAAAGCAAATTAGCAACATTTTGTCCAGGTGATAAAGAAGTAAAATAAGTTTAATGTATATTCTCCTTTCTCGGTGAAATTAAAAATTATATACTCAATATACTATTTATTAGTTAAACATATTTATGTGCATATATATGCATGTATCATATTTTTCTGAACTTGCCCCTGAGTTGCCCCTAACCTCAACACTTTGTACAGTAAACTAAGTGTGTTTCAAAGGAAATGGTTTTCCTTGTTTGCCTCTTAAAATAGTGTGACTGTCACATTTGGTCTACGGTACGCCTGATTTGAGAAGGTCCACATTTCTTCGTTCTCTTTTTGGCATCCCGCTTCTACTCTCTGCAGAGGAAGAGTGTTTCTCTGATAGGAAACAGGGTCATGGCGAGCATTAATCATTCATATCTAAATTTGTGCAAAGCAAAGATTCAATTTTCTGCACTTTGTAGGGTCCACTATTGGTTATATGGTTTTATTTATACATCAAAGTCATTCATTATTGATTTGTTTGTGAGCAATCCAATTTTGATGCCATTTTCTTGAAGGGAAAATGTGAAAACGTCGTGTCGAAGAAGAGTTTTTAACTGTTGTTGTTTAACTGTAAAATTGTGACTCTTGTTTTTTCAACATTTCTTAACACAGGCTTAAACTTAAAATGTTACCAGCTCTCAGTATATGTTGCTCAAGAAAGAAGTGTAGGCTATTTGAGACTTTCAAACAAGAACTGTTGATATTTTGGTTTGTACTGTATGTTTGGCCACATGTCCTGCTGAGCACTAAATCTGTCTGCTTTTATAACCAAAATTGTTTTGCAAGATCCTTCCCTTCTGTGTGCCCTCTCTATGATGTAACTCCTACAGAAATGCTCTATTTAAAGTCTAAACCTGTGTGTCTCTTCGACCTGCTTCAGTTTTTACACCTTATTTGTTGTGATAGTATTGTATTTATCACTCTTCTTCCTGTTCACAGGCCACTACTGAGCAGAAGAAGCTGAGCCATGCTGGATCCAAGCCCTCCCTCTCCGAGAGCAGCGGCCGACTCCCTCAGATAGCCATGAACACCTGCAAGTATAATGGCGGAGTGGTGAGACCACTAGTGGGCAGCCTGGCGTCCTCGTCGCGCCGCAACCTTGCGGAGCTCGACTCAGAGACGCAGCCCTTGCAG
Source organism: Cottoperca gobio (assembly GCF_900634415.1). Classification (NCBI taxonomy): domain Eukaryota; kingdom Metazoa; phylum Chordata; class Actinopteri; order Perciformes; family Bovichtidae; genus Cottoperca; species Cottoperca gobio. The sequence goes on from NC_041371.1 coordinate 15,511,673, forward strand.
ACACTGCACAGCTCTGGCCTGGAGGTGGTGGTGTCCAAGGGCAATGGTGGCGAAGATCCCAGCAAGGCGTCCAACGAGAGCTTGGTCAGGGAGGGCAGCGTGCGCGGCGGAGGCAGGGCGCCGCAGAAGAAGAACAGGGACATTGGCTACAGGCTCGGCCACCGGAGGGCGCTGTTTGAGAAGCGGAAGCGGCTCAGCGACTACGCACTCATCTTTGGGATGTTTGGGATTGTCGTCATGGTGACAGAGACGGAACTGTCATGGGGGGTTTACACTAAGGTAGGTTGTGCATGTGTGTGATGCATGAGTGGGAGCTTTGTGCGTTTTCAATGCTATTGTTCATTTTTTATTTGTGTGGGGTTGGCAACTGTCACATTGATGAAGAGTGATTATTAGTGCAGACAGTGACATACACTCTCTAACAAAGGTGATGGGAATATTGCTGAAATGCATATCAAAAAGAGCATCATGTGATCTATGACTAACAATCTATTGATTGGATTAAATCTCAGATTTTGGCATTTAAAACATTTTTATTAAGTCATTTCTTGACTAGAGGCCAGCTTTTTTTTTTACTAGTACACTACACTTTTTTATTATTGGTATCAGATCTAAGTTTGGCCAAAGGATTGGTTCCACTAGTGGTGCCATTGTAGCTGTCTGGCATTCCCTGTGAAGCCAGCTTCTGAAGTCTTGAGCTCGCAGCAGGAGAGGGAGATGGAGAGGGGGATAGCTGAGGAAAGGGGATGAAGAGGACATAGATATATAGAGATTTCTAGGCAGAGCGAGAGAGATAAAAACAATTAGCGATGAAGAGAAAGGTCAATAGGAATCAAAGATGGGAATGATGTTCCAGATACCCAACAGCATCTTTTACTTTTAGCAGATCAGAGTGGTGACGATAGCCCACATTAGGAACATGTGGGACTCTTGCACAAGGACATCAGCAGGGCAGTTTGGTGTCAGGGTCATGGTGACCAGGTCACCACCCTTTGACATGTTGTTGTCCTTCTGTATCAGCCAATCGCTTCTGCTGTGTCAGGGTATTTTGGGAAGGATAACGTACTCTCAGTGCACTCAGCTTCTATTACAATATTTACAAGGCTGTTTACCGGGGAGCTGACATTGCAGTGCACTGCAGTATGTGATAGGTCACAGAACAGGTGTCTTCCATCTTTTTAACTATATAATCTGTATGTGAGTAAAAAGTGAACAGGACTGAAGACCTTGTAGGTGGTTTTGTATATTTGAGCCCATTACCTACAAATTGTGTATGTATTTAAGCTATGTTGATCAATTCGGATCCAAATCCTTACAAGAAAAACATAACAGGAGTTTGACTTATAGAGTAATAAAGTTGATATGCCTAACAGTTTATCAGTTGCCTACTTACACATCCAGAATTAGCTTTCCGTTGGAGTCATGCGTCTCACTAACTGATGAATGTAAGTCCAATATCTTCCTCCGCCAAGGAAGTTGTTTTCGGTCCGGTTTACCTCTCAGGGAGCCATTTATTTCACTATGTCTTGAAAATTATTTGCAGAGTCCTGAAACTTGCCTGTGAGAAGTAATACTTTAAGGCTATTCAAAAGGTTTAACAAGTTGTTTAATATGAAGGTAGCCGCTGCTAAATCAGTGGGTGGTCGTCGTGCTAATACTTTGTTTGCAAACCACCAAAGAACAAGAGAGTTTCAGTCGTTTCAGAGAACATCGCAGTTTCATATTGTAGAGAAAGGAGCTTTTTGATTGTATAACATCCTTTAATGTGAATATTTTATCACCTTTATTTTATTGTCAAAGTTACTTTATTGTCACATAATGTTGTTGCTGTGAGAAGGGCCTTTTTTCAGAACTCAGATGCTTTTAAGGTAGCACTGGCATCCAAAGTTTGAGATTAATTCAGGATCTATTCCGTCAGAAATCTTGTATATCAGCTGATTGGTGTAAAGGCATATAAGTACATGTGTAGGTTATGGGCTAAAACATACAAAACCACTGCTATGTTCCTTTCATGAGCAATACCTTTTTAATTTTTTCCAGTTGTGTCTCAGATCCGTGTGTGTGTGTGTGTGTGTGTGTGTGTGTGTGTGTGTGTGTGTGATATAGTAAGTCGCAGTGGTAATCTATAGGATGATTTATGGGGTTTTAAGACAGTCAATAGGTTTGTCTGTGACTGTTACTAAGAGGGGTTCAGTCCATTCATCAAGCTGAAATGGAAATGACCTCCCATCTCTGAGTGGCACAGCAGCACGCTCTCCCCACATAAGACAGGTAGCGTGATCTGGGGATGGTCCATTTTCTGTCTCACGTCACATCACACAGCAGACACTTAAGGATTAGCCATGGTTTGCTAAACCTTAAAGGAGGGAAACATGTTAAGAGGCAGTGAGCACTGGGACTAAAAATCCTTGAACCTTTGGCAGGTGGATTAATTGGTTTACTCAATGTTATTTCACCGGGGACTTCTCAAAACAATTTCAGACATTAGAATGTCTTGAGAACATGTCGTCGACCGGAGGGCCAAAGCAATCTAGTTGATAGCTAAAAATACATTCAGTAATATGGACCACCGAAGGACAGAGTAATGTTGAGCAGCTCTCACTTTCATCACGCTGAAGATTATGGACGATATTTCCACTTGTTGTTGTCATTTGTTGTCGCTGTTGGTATTATAATAACAACCCTACGATCATTAGCCTGCTGCAGGCCGCATTTTTACACCTTGGCTGTTAAATTGATTTGGCATTTTACCAACATGGGGGGAACTTGAGTGGTACAGGTTCTCATTTCCTAGATCTATGGCCCCATGTACACACACACAAACACAACACTGCAGTGCTAGTATCCAGCTGGCCTATTTATCACCAGCACCGCTCACTGTGGAGCCCCCCTGCTAATGCTAGCCTTGCCGTTTCTGCACCTACCATTAAATGGAAAGTCCCCTATTAGTGCTTGGCTTTGATTAATTGGTAGTTTAGATGGTTGGGAACAGCGTCCATAGATAATATCAGGCTGCACCTACACCTGCAGCTGCATTGTTTAGCAACATCCTGACTGCCCTGTTTGTGTCTCAAACCCAATTATCTGGTCTCAGTTAGACGTTTAACCTAATAAATACTATGTGTGCGTGTGTGTGTGTGTGTGTGTGTAGCTGTATATACTTTTGTGGGCATATACTCATATAGTCCAAATATGAAGGCATACGCATGCATGCCTTCATATTTGGACATTTACTGTATGCTACTCATCGAAGCCAACATTACAACAAGTTTTTGTTTTTTATCAGTAAATCCACTCAGTTTTCTTTTTTTCATTCTATTTTGCGAATACCTCATTTCACCTTGTTGCTAAGCACTAACATACAATTCAAAAACCATTAGGTTGTAGCGATGCGCCATCTATTGAGGCTACATTTACAACAAGGAACATTGTATCTTGTTTTTGCTGTATACATGATCTGATTGTATATTGGTTGATTGGGTTTATTTAACAAAGCTATTTCTAACATCTTTTTTCCTGTCTTTTTCTCTCACCATAGGAATCTTCATACTCATTTGCACTGAAATGCCTTATCAGCCTTTCCACTGTTATATTGCTTGGTCTTATAATAATGTACCATGCCCGGGAAATCCAGGTGAGTCTACCACATTAACAAATAACGTTATTGTATTCATTATACCAGCAGCAGTTTGGTATCAGTGTCGGGAGGATGATGTTAATGAGGCAATTGGGCCTTGTTAAATTTTTTAAATAATATTATGCTAAAAAGTAATTGCTTAGAAAAATGCATTTATGCTCATAATGAAATATACATTTATGATATAGAGTTATTATATTATAAAGTATGGTACACACAAAAGGAATGTACACAAATACATTCATTTGATTATACGGGATGACAGTCACAAAATTCTGGGTATTTGGAACAATTTGAAAGCTATAACACTGTTTATACATAGCATTATATATATATATATATATATATATATATATATATATATATATATATATATATATATATATATATATATATTATTTAATTAAGTGTATAACATTAAATATAATCTGAAAACACAATTCAATGAATCTGTAGAACACATTTCTGGTATTATATATAATATATATTATAATTATATGAGGTTTTCTTTGTAGCCTTTTATTGCATTCCAGTTAATGTTGTTTTAGTTGTTCCGCTTGATCTGACCGGCACCTGACTTCACATTTGAATGAAATATAATGTAGAGCAGGTGACCCATATGCAAAGGCTGAGTCCTTGCCTCAGCGGCTCGGGGTTCAAATCTGTTTTGGCCCTTTGGTCCATGTGTTCCACTCTCTCCCCCTTTCATAGCTCATGCTGTTCTATCAATAAAGACATCAAAAGCCCAAAATATCCAATATCCAAATCTTCGGTTGTAAATGTTATGGCTACAGCATAATCTAATTCAGCATGACTTCTTTAGATCTTGACTAGAATTTCAAATAAAATCTGTGGGTTTGAGTCTCACCATCTGAGTTTATCACGATAAACACTTTGAAGGTTGAGGATGACGGAAGAAATTTAGAAAATGCAGGAAAAAAAAGCTTAACTAAAAAAAGATGAAGATTTAAAACAAGATCTTGGTGTGTGTCTGTTTTTCTTCAGCTGTTTATGGTCGACAATGGTGCGGACGATTGGAGGATAGCCATGACGTATGAGCGGATCTTCTTCATCGTGCTGGAGTTGCTGGTGTGTGCCATCCATCCCATCCCGGGCCAGTACGTCTTTACCTGGACGGCGCGGCTGGCCTTTACCTACACGCCGTCGGTGGCCGATGCTGACGTGGACATCATCCTCTCCATCCCCATGTTCCTGAGACTCTACCTGATAGGCAGGGTCATGTTACTCCACAGCAAGCTGTTCACGGACGCTTCGTCTCGCAGCATCGGCGCCCTCAACAAGATCAACTTCAACACACGCTTTGTCATGAAGACCCTCATGACCATCTGTCCAGGAACTGTTCTGCTGGTGTTCAGTATATCCTCCTGGATCATTGCTGCATGGACTGTGCGCGTCTGTGAGAGGTAAACACAGGGTTGAATAATGGATGTTGCTAGGGAAAGATTGAAAAACAAAATGGCTGATGCACATTCACGCGTTGTGGATTACTAGACACCTTTCTTCCTTCACTCTCGTCTCTGTTTTGTCCCAGGCTTCTCAGTGCTGTCTTGTTTTCAGTCGCTCAGCTGCACTGGTCCAAATAATTGAATGGAATCATCAGGATAGATAACATATAAATACTATACACATGAAACTGCACTACTACATACTACTCCACTGCTGTTTTAAAAACACCCTGACATTAGCTCAGCAATCGCTCCACGACTCCCCACTCCCTGTTTTTATTGCTATTTTAGATGGCTTGTCCATAATTCATGAGTGTCTAATTGTTTGTTTGCTGAATGGTTTGTTTTGGTAATGCAGAGCAGCCCCCAGGATCCCCTAACCCGTTTTTCTCCCCAAAACTGCGCATCGTGCTTCGTCTCAAGGGGGCAGCAACGATTCTCACTGAAAATGAAAGAGGCAGGGAGAAGTGAAAGGATTTTTTTTTTCCTTTCTCGTTTTGCATTTGCATAGGGAAATGAGACGTTAATGCCAGCTTTGATGTTTCAAAGTCATTTGTGCGTAGATGGAGTGGAAGGGGGACTTAAGTATGGTGGGTGGAGTGTGGAAGATCTATAGCAACAGTTCTTGTCAGACCCTAATATGATACTGTACATGTGCTGCAGTGTAAAAGTCAAGCATCGGCTCAGGCCCCTCAGCTCACTCCGCCTGCATTTATGAAGTACCTCCCCTCCCTTCCTCTACCTCTCCTGTTAACTACCCCTGCCGTGTTAACACCTGTCACTAACCCCCCCTTACCCCCCTCGCACGCCCAACCCTGGATGCTCTCGGACCCTCAGCACCTCCAGCTGTTGATTGGTGGGTTTAAAGCTCACAGGCTGAACCAGCAGAGAACAGAGCAGCTGACCTCAGACACCAGCTCCTCTGGAACACAGTGAGGTGTAACTGGCATCACCTCAACACAATGTTGGCACATATTCAGAACAACACAGTTTGTATACTATTAGCAATGTCTATACAGTCCAGCTCAGGAGGTTACTATAATGTATACTATGGGAATTTCATGGCTACTGCTACACACTAATTCTCTATCTCTCTTTGTTATTCCCAGCCTTAAAGATAAAGAGTAGTTTGATATTTTATTGAATACGCTCATTAGCTTTCTTACAGAGAGTTACATGATAAGATCGATGCCACTCTTCTGTTTGTACGGTAAATATGTAGCTGGAACCAGCAGCCGGTTAGCTTAGCTAACTAGCGGAAAACTCAAGGAAGTTGCTGGTCCCAGCCCAGAAATAGTTTCGCACATAGCTGCCCGAGAAACGCCAAATTGCAATTTTCTATACTTGTACGGATTAAAAGTGTTAATCGGTGAGTTTGAGAGGATTTTGTTCCAGTCTTTATGCTAAGCTAAGGTTGCTGTCTCTAGACACATGGATTATGATATGTGTGTTATGATTGGGTCTTTAGCATTTCATTGTCTATGACAGGGATTCAACATGACAAAAAAACAAAAAATACAAGATAGGATCCACTGATCCTACAGAATGCTAGGGTCAATATGGAGTCTTGGTTTTCTCACACACACGTTCTGTGACACACATGAGCAGTGCATGCCGTTAGTCCTTTGGTTTCAGCTTCAGAATAACGTATGTTCAGATGTGTGGATTTGTGTGTTACTGCGGATGGGTGCAAGCATGCACATGTAGGTGTGTGTGTGTGTGTGTGTGTGTGTGTGGCGTGTGTGTGTGTGTTTGTATAATGTTTTGTTGTACTTTCTATTTCCCCACTATGCTGCTCCATAGGGATACCATGTGAGTCCTCGTTCTCTAGCTGTGGAAAAAACCACTAATCATTTTTGCACCGAGCTGGCGCCACTGCTGCCCTGAGTGGGGTTGGAGGGGAGGGGGAGGTGGTACTGGGGAGAAGGGGCAGCCCCGCTAAAACAATTAACCGATGATCCTTTCCAAACTCAGTATGGCAAAGGAGGATTAGGCAGGCCCTCTAGTTGGCATGAAAGTGGCACCATCCTTCTGCTATGAAAACAGGCTTTAGTGGCTGTACGAGCACAGCAGAGACCAACGGTGTGAGCAGCACTTTGAAGCAAGCGTCTCATTGCTAACTATCGTGGGTTAGGCCGACTGGAGGAGAAGGAGGTGGAGAAGGAGGAGGAGGAGGAGGAAATGTGTGCTAAAATGGAGCAGCTCCTTCAAGTCACTTTCATGAGTCTGCCAGAGGGCAATTTGTCTTTTCTCATTTTTTCTCCTTATGCAATTGTTATAGATCCATATTGCACAAAAAGTCTTTTTAGCAGATTTGTCGAGGAGCAAAAGCCTTTCTGTTCTTTGTGTTCACACATTACCATACCATTATGTGTCTCCCTTCACAAAATTAATTGAAGAGTGTTGTAATGGTTTTCCACAGACTTCTGTTGCTTCTCCCCCAAAGATTTTGCTCTAGAGGTGAAGACAGTGTGTCTCCTGTAGCCAAAAGAAGGTCTGAGTATGCAAGGAGAGGACAAATGTCTAGTCATTTTGTGTACTTGGTAATGTCATTTTGGTCTGAGGTGTGTCTCACTATCTAGCACAGCTATATACAAGTAGTTCTATACAGTTCAGAACTAGGCAGGTAAAGGAGGGCACTGCTTTCCATTGTAGATGAAGGAGGAGTATGTTCTGTGCTGCAGTGTCTCCAGTTTGTGTTTACACCTGTGAACTAAATGTCCTCATCCCCCTTTGTCCCTTCCTCTGGTGAACATTGAAACAGCATGCAAGTTTTCATGTTTACTTATCAATCCCATCATTTCAAGTAAAACACAAAAACAAAGTGGAGAGAAAAAAGAGGCGCTTGTTTCCCAAAAGTGTTGTGTGTGACTTTTGTATTTTCTCTTAAACGCGCCGTTACACTGTCACACATTGAACACGCTCCCGAGCCAATCAAAGGGCAGTACGGTGTGAGATTGGACAAGCACGGAGTCTACCTGGAAAATGCCTGGATGGGGGAATAAAAGACACGCTGATGGACAGAGAGGCATGGAGGAAGGGTGAAGTTGGGAAGGATGCTAATGTTACAGTAGATGGATTGAACGCTGGTCACTGACCCGCTTTCGGTTCTTTCTTAATACAGCCCATCTTCAGAGCTAACCTACCTCAACTAAGCTCCTTAACTAAGCTCTTTTGGCTTCTCCCTCACTACCATAAGGCTCCCTCCCTCTCTCTCTTACTCCTGACTGATCCTTTGCAGATCTCCTACTGTACCCATCTATCGTAGCATGCTTTGCAACTTTTCCTCATCTCTCCCCACTACTGATTCCCCGTCCCTTTGCCTTCCCTTATCCATAACAAGCAGGTCTAATCCGGCCAGAACTCGGTTACACACTTGCATGCATGCCATGCCTGCCTTCCCGATCTTGCGCTGCTTTTTCCTCTTTAACTGTTATCTAATTCTCTCCCTCTCCTGTTCTAACTATCCGAAACAAAACGCTCTAGTCCAAGGCGATGTGAGACTGCTGTTTCTCCCCTCGCTTTCTCCGGTGAGGACCCGTCGGCAAGTTCTTGGAAAGTTTAGCTGACTTTCTCCTCAGAGCGCAGCAGTGGATTATCAGGCTTGAGTTACTAGTCAGCTACACCCACACCCAAGGTCTGACATCCAGATTGTGTCATCGCTTAGCCACAAGACACAAACTGCGGCAGCCAAGAACAGACAGTCCGAATGTCTAACCAGAGAAACGCACACCGCTGCAACTTGAACTTTGTCTCACCAACCACAGGGTTACATTAAATATTCAGGCCAATCTTACATCTTTACAGTTTCCAGGCTACCAGTGAAACCACACTGACCCAAATTCAAGAAAAATGCTGTTTATTTTAGTTGCTTATTAGATTCAAATTCAGAATGCAGCTAAATGGATGGCAACAAAAATGCTTCCTTATTCTCTTGGCTTAACGGATGATGACGACTTTGAAATGTATACCTAATGTGTAATATTTCTGAGCACTTCTGTTCACAATTGCTGGCATAGATCTGACAGACATCGAAGAACAAACTGTCACTCCAGTTCAACTGTAAATGTGCCCGTGGACCCCAAAGATCACAGGGAACGGTCTGTACAGTTTGCTATGCATTTTCATTCCAATTGTCTAATGCAATGTTCCCTTAATCTAAATCATTCACAAGATTATCTTTAAAATGAAAATCTCTTCCACAAAGTCGGATGGATTTTATGCAAATTGTTGCAACCTCAAGGACAGGTGGATTCTCTATGGTTTGATGACTTGATCTGATAATTTGTTTTTAAACTATGCACGCTCTGCAGGCGCAGTATTGATTGCAGTCTATGGCAAAGTCATATAAAGAGCCCGCAAAGCATGTTTGCATAACAGAGAATGTGGAAGTTATAATCACCGGAGATGAGATTTGCACGGAAGATCATGAGCCGAGCCAGTGCTGTTCTGTGTTCAAAGACAGGTGGCAGTAGCTTAAAGTAAAAGCTTCCTGCAGATGTTGCTCTTGTTACTTTAAAAGTGCAGGAGTTGTGTTTTTGCTTACCTGTGAGTCCGCTTCGTCTCAAGCTTGTAGAAGTGCCCCTTGCCTTAAGTAAAATCCATTATTTGTTAATATTAGACCCACAATAAAGCTTTAATTACATTTTAAGGCACTCTGATATTTTGCAAATGACTATTTTTGCGGTTATATTGTCCTATTACATCTTTTTCGGGGAATGTTAGTCAAAGTATTTCAGAACCACTAGTTGTTACCTTTTTAAATCGTTCTGATATTATTAAAATATTTTTGTTTCCTGTATATTCCCAACAAGATTTGAGCAATAACAATATATAGACGCTATAAAACCTAGAACTTATCAATCAGTGTTCAAACCGCTTGTGAGCAGAAGCGCAGCAGATAAGGTGTTTTGCTGAGTGCATTGGAAAGACTGAGAACATGAAAGAAAATGCTTAGGTGATGTTTCAAAGCGTGTCCCCTGAAGGTTGCATACACAGAGTTTGCAGCAAAGTAAACTTAAACACTAACTGGTAAGTGATGAATGCCTTTGAGCATAATTACATTGAGGAGCAAAATACCTTTTTTTAAAGATTAAATGAGGACTGGTGTGAACTTGTTTACAGGGACTGGGACACCAGAACTTTTGCAGGTTTCTTCAGCCTAATTCAAGGAAACATCTGTAATAGGACACTCGCTATCTTATAACCCCAGAGACATAACCAAACTCCAGCCCTGAAACATTAGGATTAAGGGCTTTGTGAGCGGAGCTTCCTGTCTGGTGTCCCTATAGATTTAAGAAGGACAGAAAAGGCCTGACTTTGTGAAGTGAAGTGCTCAGCTTAGATATGAAAGTTTACAAGGGTAGTGCCACAAGACTGTTTCAAGGGCTTACGTTAGCTGACGTCTTTTACCAAATTATTACTTCCACCAAAGAAGTTAGGTTGTCAGTTTGGTTTGTTCGTCTGTCAACGGGATTACTGAAAACTACGCTCCCAATGTTCATGAAACTTGCTGTAAGGGTTACATTTTGGAGCTGATCCAAATCACGGGGCGGATAAAGAAATTATTCTTCCTTTTTGTTAACATTGCAAGATCGGGCAGTTGGCCTTTGCGGAGGACCGCGCTCTCAGAGTGCCTTTCTAGTTTGTAATAGGATGACTTGCAGGAAATCTCACTAGGTACATCGGTGTATCGGACTGTTTGGAAGTTCTCATCCAGCATCCTTAAAATGGAGAGTCACAAACACTTATACTTGATCATTTCTGGCAACGGTGGCCTGAAGCCTGCCTCGCTGCAAAATCTGCAAGTCAGCTAATCCAAGCAGGTCTTTACTTTTGGATTCACAATTTAATTTATAATTTATTATTAGAGTGCAGTCGTATTGCTGTTGGTGCAACAAAATCATTTCATTACCAGCTACAAATATAAAGCACAACGGCTCGTTAAGTCAATCTCAATCAAAAGCTGACGTCCGGTTTCTGCAACACAGCAAGCCTCTCTCTTGATTTATATTTTGTTGTGTATTTTGATGTTATTTGGCTAAAATACAACACACCTTGAGACCTCCCCTCCATCATGTTTGATTATCAGACGAGGGGTCATTGTGACATTCAGCCCCTCCACTGCTCGAGTGTGTTTAAGAATCCATTGATCAGAGTTCAACTCGGGCACAAAGCCAACAGAGGAAGTTGGCTGCTTTCTGTCCTCTCTGTATATGTTTGATTTGAAGTGAATGGAACACACAAATGTGTAATAACGCCTCACATATAGTACAATGAAAACCTTTTACAGGGTACAAGTACAGACGTGTGAAACTTGGAGTGGTGCTTTGAGCTAAATGCTAACGTCAGCCTGCTAACAGTTACATTGTTGATTTGCTGATGTTTGGCAGGTGTCATGTTTACCATGTTCACCATCTTAGTTTAGCATGCTAACATTAGCTAATTAGCAATAAAGAAAAAGAACAGCTGAGGCTGATGGGAATGTCCCTATATGTTGGGAGATATTCATAAACCAAAGTGATGGAAAGCAATAACATTATTGTCCTGATGCTGGTGCTGGATGAAAAGTCAAGGCATCACCAAAGTTATTACAATTTATCATGATGGGGACATGAATCTGTGTTCAAGGTTTCATGGTAATCCCTCCAACAGTTGATGAGACGTGTCATTTATAATCACAGATGTGAACCTCATAGTGGCACTAAAGGAAAAGTTGGGGATCACCAAAGTCATCAGGATGAATTCTCTGAGGATCATGAATGTCTGCAAAATTGTGGGAATCCATCCAAGAGTTAAGATATTTCCGTCGTTAAACATTACAACATATATTTTGATAAAACTTTTATTGATTTAGCTCAACTTTACTAAGTTGGACTGATTATTATTTATTTTTTAAAACTTGAAAACACTATAAAAAGCACATACTATAGAATCGCTACAGTCCTCTTGGATTGTGCTGCTGCTTGCTTGCTTTCTTGCTTTGCATATTGGCTGCGCTGTAAAAACACTGTTAGGTTTGCAGTTTTTTAATTAGGTCATCATCACTTTGAGTTTAATCTGCTCATGTTTACTGCAACTAACACACTCCCCGAGGAGCATCCCAACATATTTGTCCCCAAGTAATCTCAGCCAGAGCTCAAATTCATTTATATCAACAAGACTTGCACTCATTGAAAAATTGTTTTAATTTGTTTTTGTTGATGTTAAACCAAAATGCAAGAAGAGGTGAAGTGCTGTTATTGTACGCAGGCGATAGCTGCAGAATGTTACGCAGGAGCTTTTGAATGTAGAGGAAGTCATTTGCTTTCCTGTGACAGCTGACCAGCGGAGGAAAGTAGAAACAAAGGAAGCGTTGCTGTTGAATATAGAATCAGGTTTTGCATGTATTAGTTGATGCTATTAAAATACCCTTTGCTCCTAACAGATGTGTATTTTAGGGATACAGTAATTCCTCTGTTCTTATTTTGAAGCAGTGTGTCTTGCTTGTTTCACAGACGTCATGAATGTGACGCAAGATAATAAAATTACACCAAAATGACAACTTAACCTTTTAAGATAATCGCTGACAATAATGTGACTTTTCATTGAAGAGCATTGAGGTTGAAGCAACTTATGCTGCATTCAGGGTCACTTTTTACGCATTGCATGTAAAAGCTTGTCGTGTGTGTGTGCCTGTGTGCCTGTGTGCCTGTGTGTGTGTGTGTGTGTGTGTGTGTGTGTGTGTGTGTGTGTGTGTGTGTGTGTGTGTGTGTGTGTGTGTGTGTGTGTGTGTGTGTGTGTGTGTGTGTGTGGGGCTTACCCACGTCATCATGCTTGGACTGAGACTTGCGGTATCAAAGAGCCACTACACAAGAACGTCAGAAGAATAACCTGAGCCATCATAAGATTCCGGTTTTTCCGAGGTTGATTTCCTCAGGACTCATCTTATGTTCCATGAGCTCATCTCCACACAATGGCAGTTAAGATATTAATTTAGTGGGAAATCATTCATTAGTGCACATCAACAGAAAACATCCTCGTGTTGGCTTTAGGGCTGACAGCACTATTTGATACATTGGTGATACTTTGAAGAGGTGGATGAGGATCTGTTATTATTGTTGCCCTGTTTAGTTTGATAGATTTGTCTTATGTTGTGTGATTCGTGCTGTACTCCCTCCTCTAACCCACCACAGACGCAAAGTTTCAGAGCTCATTCGGATGTAAATCACAGTACTCTCTTATATACAGTAGTGGATAAACAACATCATCTCTGAAATATTTGAGTAAGTGATTTTGGTATAATGCTTTCACTGCAGAGTGTGTCAGGGAGAATTTAACAGCGGGGGATAAAACGGTCTGCTCTACACACTATATACCTCTTGTCCTAGAATAGGTTGAAAGTGGTGCCAGCTCTTCTCCATGCTATTCCAAAACTTGACACAGTATATTGAGAGCCTTAAATGCTATTGATTAGCTCACCATTCAGCCTCTGTCTCTATTCCCTTATTTCAGTTTCTGCTCTTTTTTTCCAGAGTAGAGAATTATTGAAATATGCGCGTTGAAAATATATTTAGCAAAACGGATAACAAAACTGGAAGCAATCTCTGAAATGTTTTATTGCTAAAAAGAAAACTGATGCCTTGTGCATTTTTGTAGAAGCATGTTTATGGAGGTATATTTACAACAGAGAGAAGGCTGCTGTAATGCACTGTTCACTGGTAGGTGCAGCACATTCCTGCCTGCCTCTAAGACATGACTCACTCTCTGCTCGCCTTGATGACAAGATGAATGAAATTAACATACTAGTCACTTGTAATTACAATATTTAGCCAGCTGATCAAGTTTAGCCCCCTGGCAGCTATCAAAGGGCAGCTGGTGAAGTGTTGGGACGCAGGTAAAAGAGACAGGGGTGTCAAATTCAATGAGCTTCTTCCTTTGTTAATCATCCGATCCTACCCCACTGTTTACAAATGAACGCCCGTCCACGAATCCCCTTCCACCTGGTGATACTGCAGTATTTGTCAACTCTAAATGGACCCCAGGTTCCCCCCACCGCTCCCCTGCTCTCAATATACTGGTTTTGAAGCATGCAGGATGCAGACATCTTTCTTCATTCCTGCATGGTATTGCACAGACTGCTTCTCTGCATGTCATTTAAGAAGCTTGAATCCCACAGACCGCACACTTTTTTTTGTCATTCTGAGGGGGAAAAAAAGTGCTCATAGTTATTTTTTCCCCCTGACTTTGAGCATGAACAGACACGTGAGAGTGGGAGTTTTAAGAACTTGCAGAAGGCATGATTAGTTCATTTATGATTATTTGATAACGATGGACTGTCATGGAGGAGAAAGAGGAGCGGGCATTTGCCTTTGTTTGGAAAAGAAAACTTAAGAAATTCATCGTCTGGATGAGTGCTCTAATCTGTACTTGTCTGCTAATTAGAGGTGATTGTTCTGGCCACATGATGGATCACCGCTGGATAGTTTGAAAAGCCTTCACAAAACCCCAAGAAATTAGACTCCATCTAAGTCGTCTCGTCAGATGGATGTTGGTGAGATGTTGTCTCAAAGTGTTTAATGAATATTTGATTTTAACTCCAAAATTAAATCTTATCTGATCTCCTCCTAGACAGCCCATTGGGAATAATTAGACGAGTTGAATGAGGGTGGGTGGATAAGGCAGATTTGCTTCTGTGATGGACTTTTGTCTTGCTGCAAAAGGTATGGGAATGTCATCATCAATCCAGCTTTGTACAGTGTGTGTGTTTTTTATAGAAACATCTTTGCATATGCACTGTGGGCCTTTGGACTGACAATTCAAGCATAGCTGTCAAGCTATTTTCAGCAAACAACATGTTTGAAGTGATGATTTGCATTGCCAAACCTTTTTTTTGGGGCAGCGTAAACTCTATGGAGGAAGATTTGCAGCAAACCGTGACCAATAAGCCAATTGTTTGATTTAATGCAGCCGTAAGTGCATTTTTGGATGCTCTGACATTACATTTGTTGGGTTGTCATATTCAAATCAAGTTTGACCTGCGGTGCTCTTTATCCAGTCACTTACAGCGACATGGCCCGTCTCTTTCCCATTTGAAACATGTTGTCTAAAATTGTCATTTCTATGCAAATGTACAACAAGAGTAAGTGATTTGGCCTCAGACTCATTTTTTGAATGCTCCTTAATAGCATTCCTCTCACCAAATGGTTATTATCTTCATATCGACAGACACTGAACATGAAACATATGGTCAGTGGTGTTGCTCTCTGTTTGAAATCATTCCATCACTTCAAAAATGGACACTATTTGCTTTTTTTTCTGCCTACATGTCAGTCTCCTACCCATTAAACATGTTTCTCCATTAAACTGTTTCAGGTAGAAGTTACTCAAAGAAGAATAGACGTCTCCTGCTAATCCATTGAATATACCTTCTTTTTTTTAGACTGCCAAACTGGCTTTACAAAACAGGTGTAACACCATGATTTTTTCCTCCTCCTCCTCGATCTTCACCACCTCCACCTCCTCCACCCACCACCCCTGTTTGGTTCACACAGCACCACATCATTCTCCAGCATGCTCACATTCAAGAAACTGTGTGCAGTTTTACTCACTGTGTATATCCCGCTTCTGCTTATCTTCGCCACTTCAGGTATCATGACAAACAGGAAGTGACCAGTAACTTCCTCGGAGCCATGTGGCTCATCTCGATTACCTTCCTCTCCATCGGATACGGGGACATGGTACCACACACGTACTGTGGGAAAGGCGTGTGTCTGCTTACAGGGATTATGGTGGGTTCCTTTTTTCTACACTCAGATAAATACATATCACTCTCACAGGACAACTGGAACAGTTATGAAACTAAACCTCAGCTCTCACTGGCTGAACCTACTGCAAAAAGAAACGCAACTTTGAGATAAGTACAATTATACATAAATTGTATAAATATGTGAAGATCTTGAGCAAGTTGTGTTTGACGATCAAAGAAAGTCTCCTGGTTAAAGGTTTCCAAACTGAAAGAATGTGATGTGAAACTGTAAGAACTCAAAATGTTTACTGTTTTCTTTATTAATGTGGTAAACTTGCAAAGCTGACAAACAAAATGTTGCTGTGTTTATTTGACCACGTCTTTGTGCAACAGGGAGCTGGTTGCACTGCACTGGTGGTTGCAGTGGTAGCCAGGAAGCTGGAGCTGACCAAGGCTGAGAAACATGTCCACAACTTCATGATGGACACACAACTCTGCAAACGAGTGAGTCACAGCATACCACGACATTTCAAGTACTGTAACTCTGCTGATATATTGCTGCTTCTTACAACAACTAGTTGTTTGATAAAAGAGTGATTTTCCAAATTTCAGACTTTAATTGTAATAGTTTTTAGAGGCTTGAAGAACTAGACTAAAACTTGGGATCCAAACACCCGACGCAGAGCTCTTTAAGAAGTATCCAAACGTTTCAGAGGTAAAATAATGCAGTTAAAAGACAAAAGAACATACAATTAGGATTGAGAAGGTTAAAAAAGATACATAATGTTATGGAGCATTAATATAAATATGTTTTTCTCTCTTATTCCACTAATTATCCCGTGATCTATCTTGAGATCCCTCTGTTTAAGAGCCACTGGTTTACACGACGTCTTCATTATACTATCTGTGCAAATGTCCGACATTGATAATAATCTTATTGTCTCACATAGTCAAAATGGTAAACAGCCTGTGTCTGTGTCAGATTTCTTTTATATTTTAAATCCCTCCTGCATTTTAATAACTTGTTATAACTTATTACTATATATCCGTAAAGTTTATTTACTTACTTGCCAGTATTTCAGCTTCCTTTTGTATTTTCAAACATAAATGTTAATTATGGATGCCTGACTTTCAAATTTGAATGTGTCCAACCAGTACGACCCCTTGATGAAGTTATTGTCCGGCTTATGTCTTTCTCTACCTCACTTCTCAGGTAAAGAACACAGCTGCCAATGTACTCAGGGAAACATGGCTCATCTACAAACACACTAAGTTGGTCAAGAAGATCGATCACGCCAAGGTGCGGAAACACCAGCGCAAGTTTCTCCAAGCCATTCACCAGTAAGTCCTGCTCTGCGTTTTCTTTGTGTAATCTAATGTGTCATAAAATGTTTGACAGAAATATACAAGTTGTTCACCACCAGCCACCGAGGGGGAATCACTCAGCATGCCCAAAGAAACTACAGTATTTTATAAATAAATAGTTCTTAAGATGTTCAATCCATGTGATTGTTTCTAATGTTATTTGTGGTAACTACTATTTAGTCTGTATTAGTAATAGTTGCATTGCTAATAAGGTGATAAAATGTAGTCGTAGAGTTGAATATTTCTAGCCTATAATTGTTATGCTCACACACACATACACAAGCACACACACTGCAATCTAGTGTAATGGTCCTTCCTATTCCCCTCCCCGTCTCCCTCTCCCTCCGACCCCCTTTTACCCTGTGCTTACAGTGAGAAGTGTAATGGTTTCACTCGTTTCGTGAATGTCGTGGGGTTAAAACTCTGTACTGTGTTCTGTCTTTGTTTTGCTCTATCACTGCAGAGCTCAGAAGTAAGTTGAGTCTTCTATGTATCCTCCTCCTACTGTTTCCTCGACATCCTCCTCTCTCCATGTCTGCGTTTGACATGCATGAAAAAAAAGCATTTGTTACCACAAAAAAAAAAAAAAGATGCTGAATTGTCTTTGGTTTATTTCTTTCCTTCAGTGTTCCATTTACTTCCCTCTCCCTCCCATCCCCTCTTTGAATGGAATGAAAAAAAAAAGCATCAACATTTTGCCACCGGTGTCACTAGTGGAGGGTTGTCTGGAGAGAACGTGTGAAAGAAAAAAAGCATCTTGCACAGAATGAGCTTGGAGCTTTGTTGGTTAGCGGTTCATATTCATCTACAACGTACTGTATAATGTTACCCATGATTAATATAGCTGCTCTGGAGGCTATATTAACCTGCATCAACAGAACTCATCCTACACTACTGATGGTTTTGTGATGACACACACACACACACACACACACACACACACACACACACACACACACACACACACACACACACACACACACACACACATATTCTAATGTAGTTCCAATGAGGTTTTAATGTTTGCTGCTGTTATTATATTGATTTTAACTTTGTTTTACCCTTTTTTATTTGAGATCAAATGCCAAAGCTTGCACATGACATTGATGACGTAGCACAAAAAGACAAGGCACAAGCGCGTAGGTTGTGGTTTTCTGGAATAAAATGGTACTCTTTATGTGTTACACTGATAAGTAGTGCTTTTAGCTTTTAGCCCCTATTCTTCGACATCCATAAGGGATAACAAAGCCGGGCAAACAGACACACACGTGCTGAAGCGGCTTCCCGCAGAGATAGAGCCGTAAGCGAGCAGTCTCACTCTGCTCTGATATACTGATTTGCACATGAATAAATGCCCTTGAATGTCATCCTGTCTCATAATTTGCTGAACAGGGAAATTCTTTCTTGCACACATCCAAATGATGGCTGTGAGTTGCCACCGCTAACAATAACACATTATTCGCATCAGCGTTAACAGTTCTTACGGGGCCATAATGTATTTGATTAGAGATAAAGGGACACAATGTAGAAGGCATCACAAAACATGTCCGATGTATCATTGCGCAAGTTATTTGAAATGTCTATGTTGCCGTATGTTCAGCAGTGTCATAAGACAGTTTATTTCTGACAAGCTTCATTTTTTATTTGTGGCATCCATACACACACACACACACACACACACACACACACACACACACACACTGAAAGACTCACATTTCATTGTGCACAAAGTCACTCCCAGTCACTGCACGCTTACTGAATGACCAGTGTGTATATATGAAGTCCTACCACTGAGCTGTGTGTACACTGACAAAGGGCATGTCATCTTTTTACTTTTTCAATGTCTTACTTTTGGGTTGAAATAGATGGGAATGTTTTGATTTCAAACACAGATTTGAGGGTTTTCTTGTATGGAAGCATATTGCATTCTTGCTGAAAAAAAAAAACCATGTTTTGTCATAGTAGTAATATCTTTTTGACATTATATTGAGGTTTCTTTCCCCTCTTGAGAAACAAATTATTTGTGGGTTACAACAATATCATCTCTCTGTATTAAGATGTTTATCATTGCAGCGAAAAATACTTTAAGGTAAAAAGTGCTACTTAAAGCAAATCTTGTTATTACAAAAAAAGGACCCACATAAAATATGATAAACAAGGTTGTTAGTTTTTTTTTTTTTTTATGAGCGTAGTATGCTTCCGCAATTTTGCATGTTTTGGTTGTTATTGCATTGACCAAGACCAGGAATGCGTGTGTATGTGTGTATATATATATATATATATATATATATATACATATACATACACACATTTTCTTTTTTTATATATATATATTTATATATATATATATATTTTAGTGAAGTACATGTATTTACGATGCATGCAGGCAGTCCTCTCTCTTTTCAATGTCATCAGTGAGAGAGCACGCCTGATAAAAAATGTGTTGTTCCTCCTCCTCCTACTTTCTCTTCCCTACTGGCCCTCTCTGCCCCGTCATCCCCCAAACAACCTGTCTCTCTATGCTCCACTCTTGAAAACCGCCCTCTATTCCCTTATTCCCCCGGCCACTCTTCTTCTTTGCCTCCTCCTCTTTCTCCTTTGTCCACCTCCTTCCCTCCTCCTCCTGTTCCCACCTCCCTGTACCTCCACCAGACTGCGCAGTGTGAAGATGGAGCAGAGGAAACTCAATGATCAGGCCAACACCTTGGTGGACCTGGCGAAGGTAAGTCTCCCCTCTTGTAATAAACTGACTATGCATAAGTACGTCATACAACAAAGCAAAAACATCCAAACTATCCCTTTAATATTAAATGTAGACCAACTGTCTTATTCTTGGAAGGGCCTATATGAGCTTTAAAATCCCTGGAGACAATAATGAAAACAAGTCCATAAGTATACTGTATACTTTTGTTCTTAGCGAGTGTATTGATATTTGTCAAATAACTCAAATCAAATGAAAGTCAACATTGTTGTTTCCGGTAATAATCATATGGCAGTGTAAGAGTTTGAGGAACCTGAGCCTAACCCCATACTGTAAACAGAATCTGGCTGAATGCTTCGGTCCTGCTGTAGAGACGTCATCTGACCCACCGGAGCAAAGCAGAGAGGGGGTTCAAAGGGAGGTGCATGACTGCAGCCTCATTTGATGTGGCTGGCATTTGCACTCCAGTGTGTATTTTAAAAGGTTCTAAGGCCAACTCCTTTAATGTGTGTTTACTTGCCCTTACTCTGCTCGATGGTCAGATCCATCTCTGTACACCCTACAGTAGTTCAACGGCTCAATGTCTTTTTGTTAAGCCCCTTGGTGAAGCAACCCTTTGATTTCTGGCTTTTATATATATATATATATAAGCCAGAAATAATTTGATTCTGAGCTGTCCTAATGTCTGAAAAAGGCCTTAAATAGCTTTACTGGGACCATTAAATTGCATGTCACATGGAATTAACTTTGTCAAGATAAAGAATAGAATATATAGACTTTATTATACATTTTATAACATAATATTGTCATAGTCTGAATAGAAGAATTACAAACAGATAGCAAATACATTAACTAACACTGGCCCAACTGCGTAACAATGCGTAACAATAAGTTCCTAAATAATAGAGACGCTTTTCATTATATGAATTAGTTGTGTCAAGCATATATATAAAGCACTAAAGATCTTCTCTGGCTATAAATGGATTGGAGAAGCTGGTTGGGAAACGGTGAGAAGATCAAATCAATGCTGACTTGCTGAAACTATTCAGTTCCCCTTCACTGCTGTCATTATGTCCTTCTCTTCAGACTGAGTAAGTCAGATTTAGACCTGTCTACTACTGAAAGGCTTTTTCCCTGCAAATGTATACATACTGAAGTAAATATATATATAATAAATAAATAATATGTTTTTAAAATACAAATCACACAATTAATATGCTCTCCTCAAAGCCGCCAGACTTTGCTGACAGAAACGATCATTTTAAATAGCTGATCGTTGTAAACACTTCATTAAGACTGGACAGAAGCAAAATGAAACTCTTTCCACTGTTCCAACAGTCACTAACTCAGGTTTAAAAGTTTGAAAGGGACTGAATAAGTAACAGATACAAGAAAGATGTAACCTCTGAAACATTTAGCTGTTTAGTAACTGCTCCCAGTGTCGGCCGGTGCGTCCGTGACTTCGAACGTGACACACCTAAAAAAAGAACAGATAGTATATTTTTCCCGTGTTTAATGAAAAATACAAAGACACGCTCATTTTGGTGGAAACGGTATTATTTCATTTGTTGCATCTCTCCTCGTGGATATTAAGTTGTAAAATGTTTATTGTTTTTTATCTTGCCTCCTCCTTTGTCCGCCCTCCTCCTCCTCCTCCTCTTCCTTCTCCGTCCTCCTTTTCTTGCACCTCCCCAAACATATTTACTTTCTCTCCTTCATTAGACCCAGAATGTGATGTACGACCTGGTGTCAGAGCTGCAGGAGCGCAGTGAGGAGCTGGACAAGCGCATCGGCACATTGGAGGACAAGCTGGACTCGGTGACGGGCAGCCTGCAGGCGCTGCCCTGCCTCATCTCCCAAGCCATAACCCAGCAGCAGCAGGACTTCCTGGACGGCTTTGTTCACCGCTTTCGGCCCGCCTCACTAGCCTCAGAGCGCTCTGAACGCTCTGAGCGATCCTGGACTTCCACCGCCCGTAGGCGGCGCTCTCCCTCCACAGCACCACACACCTCCTCTGATAGCGGATAACCTTGACAAACCCTCTGCAATCACCTTCAAGCCCCACCATTCCCAAACCAACTCGGCACCTTACTTTGTCCTATCCAAAGCCGTCCCTGTAACCGGTGGCGAGTCCATGTCTGGACTAATAATGAACCCATATCTTGACCTCTGACCTGATCCTTTGCCCTTATTCTCTCCCTCCCATCCATCCATCCATCCTCTCTCCCCTTCCTCCTCACATCAAATCCAAAAACCAATTCCTCTGTGACTGAGCGTCTCAGCACAGGACTGGATCAGAGCTACTCCAAGAGAACAAAGAAAAGCAAACAAAGACTTAAATCAAGAAAAAACACAAATGCATCCAAAAAAAGAGAAGGAAAAAAATTTAAATGACTGAAAAACCGAGATAAAGTAGAGATATGGTTTATGTTTTAGCCATTGTATGGCTGTTCAAGTTAGCTTTTTTGTAAAAGCCCTTGTATAGTTAAAAAATGACTGAGTTCAGGGTCGCTGGGGTGAGAGCTGGCTATCACACCGGAGAGTCCTTAACCACGAGGGGGGAAGTTGGTCTGTGGAGCTGTGGGCCTCGGCTCACCTGCTGGCCCTCTGAGGCCATGGAGGACATTCGTCCACCCATCCGTCCGTCTATCTGTTTGTCCTGTGAGGAGAGCGAGACAAACCATTGGATTTCCCTTTCAAAAGACTAGTGTCATGGATTCTTTCCTATAGTTAAGGGTAAAAGCTTTAGACGAGGCTACGAAAGCTCTGACTTCAGGTCAGTGTTTGAAAATGCACTTAAGGGGGAGGGGAAACTGTCACTCAAAAGAAGAGCAAAGGGGATGCATATGGCATTACTACTGGGTAGGATAAATTTACACAGTTGCCAACTTCAAGGTTTCAGCTTCCTTGTTCTTACCAAGGGAAAATGAGAGCGACTATCTTTTTTAGTTACATATTGACATGTGATTTTTCAGTGCCTGAATGTATAAATAGTAGAGGGTTATTTAATTACTAATTTCAGAGCTTTTTTACGATGTTAACAGTCTGAATACAGCATTGCATTCCTTTTTCAGATACATTCCTCTCCAAAAATTTAAAGAAAATGTCTTAATGTAATGCATAACATTGCCTCCATTACACAGCAACTCTAAATGTTTTGAAAATCTTTTTTTTTCTATTTCTACTAACACCGTGGGTTATGAAAAAGTTCAGAGAGTAAGCAAAAGGGAGACAGACTGAGAGAATATTTGTGAGTGTGTTTGTCAGAGTTCACTTTTAGCTCAATGCTGCACACTCATACACACAATGAAACCTGTAGTAGTCTACCTTTCTCACCACCACTAATTAGAGCTTCCTGTGGTCTTCAGATAATGGCATGGCTTGAGGTCTGCTGGTGTGTGCGGCCACACAGGCACACATTACTGGTCGAACTGAGAAAACAAACCCTGCCCCTTTGCATGGTTCTGTGCAACAATGACAATGGAACACAATCTTCCTCGGATGGCTTGATGATTATATTTAGATTTTATTTTATATTTTTACTAAAACTTTTTTACTAGGATACTTAGGGTTTTTAGAGTTGCAGAAACTAGAGAGTTGCAGTAATGTGATTCTATAATGCATTCCCTGTTTAAATATGCTAAACATTGCTATTATAAAACAATCCTGAAAGGATACAAATAAAAGTGCTTAAGAAACTTTGATGAATGGATCCCTCTACAAATTTAAAATAATAGTTTTGGGAAATACAGTTATACAGTTTTCTAGTGTTTGATGAGAAGATTGATACCACACGGTAAATATGAAGCTACTGCTAGAAGCTGCTTAGCTTAGCTTAGCTTAGCTTAGCATAAAGACTGGAAACATGGTGAACAGCTAGCCTAGCTCTGTCTAAAATCAAGATATATCTTTTTTTAAACTTTTAAATGTTTGTTTAATCCGTACAAAAACTGAAATGTAAATAGTGCAGTCACTTCCTGGAGTCTCCACTGATTGCCAGGCAACCTCATGTTGACAGCACGACTCCAAGAAATAGGCCCCACCGTAAAACTACAACTCGTCGTTAATACACTTGGGGTTTTAGTACAGATTAAACAAACGTAATATAACTTGTTATTTAGTGAACTTCAGAGGTGTGAATAAGTGTATTTCCCAAAATGTCAAACTATTCCTTTAACATTACAGTATCAGGCCTCTCTTTTGTCTTTCTGAAAGACCTTTAAACACATTCACTATGATAGAGGAGAAATGGAAAGTTTTAAATCTCTAAGGTATGGTGTATGACGCATCCAACAGTTGTGAGGACTTTTGAAGATAAATATTTAGGAGTTTAAGGTTATTTTTTTCCAAAGTACATATAAAAGGCAGATCAGGAAGTCAGCGGGTTAGCAGGCTAGCATGCTGTCCTGAAGTAGTTTGAATGGTAGATAACCAGCGTCCCAAAAGGATGTGAGAGCTAAAACAGCATCTTTATGACCCCTTGAGCTAAAAGTCAAATAGAATTATTATTATTTGCTTTATCTTACTTATTTCCAAGTTGCTTTAGTTTGAATCAGGGCAAAGTCTAAACCCAGCGAGCGAGTCAACTCTCCCACAGGCTCTGGACTGGCCGGAGAGCACTTCATTTAAAAACACATTCAGTTTGCTACGAGTGGAACTTAATCAAGCATGAATATTAGCTTTTTTCCTTTCAACTTGAGTTGATGAAGCATGACTCTTTACTGCCCCCACCTCGAGCCACTTCTCGTACAGTGCTACACTCCACCCTCCCAGTATGAAGGGATCCATCATGCCATTACAGTCTCTGTTTCAATCATAGACTCTATGTTTCAATCAGTGTCATCCAATGAGTCAGGACGACTAATGGAAGACTGTCTGCTTGATTACGACCTTACCTGCCTTTTCGTATCTAAGGTTTCCACCTCTTCATTACATCGCAGGTTTAGCCTTGCGTTTGTCATCTGTCATCATTAAGAACATCAGTCCACTCAAACACAAAGAGGCTTCCCAAATGGCCAGCAGCAAAGACCTTTGAGTGGTTCGAATTAAAAAAATAATAAAAAAACGGAAAGAAAGGAAGAAGCAGGGGAACCCCCAGGTCATGTTCCATGTTGCACTCAGTGTGTAATATCCAGTTACACCAGGAAGGATCACAGATGCTGTAGTTTCTTCCCCAGAGAGATGTAACGATACTGGTGTCAAGGACTTCATCCTTCATCAGCAGACAGTGAAGATGGGCATGACTAGATGAGAAAGATGAGAGCAGGAGCTCATTTACCGACAGACATTGGTTTTGGCCCAGTGGCGGTTGTGAGGAGCAAGAGTGGGTGTCCTGTAAATATGACCTCATTGTAGATGTCGCCAAGTAAACGGGACAAATGGTGAGCCGCAGGGGTAAGGTAGCTGGGTGCACAGGATGTTGCAAGTATGCAGTAGAAAAACATATAGAAAGGATATGAAGGAATTCTGTCAAATTAAAAATAAATTTTTATTCATTTCACATTTTGTTTTTCTGCTGGATGATGGAGGTACAATCAGGTCCTGTTGTTTTTTACCCTGTTGTAAAGGTTTGTTTTCTTCTTCACTCTTTATCCTGTCACCAACAAAGTCCTGCCAAAACACCATTCCAATATTTAATAGTGACCCAATTTTCTCCACTAGAAACACTAAAAAATGCACAGTATTTTGTAGTGAAGTGAGGGACATTCATGTTATTCTGATGATGGTAGATGAGTCAAAGTGATAAACGCATCCCAGAGTCTTTTATTATCCTGAAAAGTAGGCTTTCCTCATAGAGCAGGAATTGGAACACACTTCTACTGAACAATAATGGAGTGAAAAAAACCCAAAAAGTGAAGAAATGTAACCCAATCATTGTTCTGTGTACACTGCCACATGATGCATAATGTACGTAGTAGCACTGGAATAAATCAACTTTTAATGGATGGCAAATGGGTTTAACATGTTCTCTGTATACTGTTCGCTGTTCCTTCATTTTGCAGGTGAACTTTTGTCCTAGCAAGGAGAGACACCAAGGTCAAATCATTAAAGACTATCTTCAGCTATGACCAGAACTCTCTTCTTCTTTTTGGCAGCGAGTAGACACAACTTTAATTTCAAATAATTTCTTATGCTTTTGTTTCTATTAAATGAACAAAAAAGCGGTCCAAACTTCTGCCATGCAAGTCCTCCAATCTGAAACTTTTTCACACAAAGAAAAGGGTTATGGCAGCAGCTTAAAGCCAACAGTGACAGTGAAAGGGGAGTTGGCACATTTGTGGACAGATACAGACATCACACGTCTCTTCCTGGAAAACTGTGATTCAGGGACATCCTAAAACATGATTACGGGAGGATGTATTGACATAAACATAAACATCGGTCCAGAGGACACACAGCTGCTGAGGCGCTGTTCCAAGGTGAACTATGAGCTATACACAACACACACACACACACACACACACACACACACACACACGCACACACAGCCATTAATGTTCAAATAACAAGCTACTATTCATGTCCACATGCACAAACAAGGCTCGGCCTGGTTAATTACAGCCAAATCAGAAGGGACTTGGCAGAGTCAGTCACCCTGTAGTTGTTGCTATACAACCCCAAAGACATGCAGCAGTGGAAACACGGCTCCTCTGCTCCTCATCCCTTCCATATGAGTACAGCATCATTAAATATAATAGTTTTTTATCCTTTCATATAAGATAAATATGATGCATGTGGAATTTCAAACGTGCACTAATGGATCAGAATCTTCTTTCACAGTGCAAGCTTCTTTCTTAGTTAATGCACGTAAGCTTTCCAGTATTTCCTTCTGTCATAATGTCAATCTCTTAATGAGCCCAGTTAATTCATCCAGCTACTACTTATTTTTGTGTGTGAAAGGCAAGAAAAGAGGTATCAAATTACCAGAGATCTCCCCTAGAGGGTACTGATGATGGGTCCGCGGCGAAGAAAGACTAGAAGGAAGCAGGTTGACTGAAGGTGACCCTCCGCCTCAGGAAGGGCAGGGGGAAGGAATCGGCTTGCAGGGTGTTTTGGATCATCCCAGAGTGTGAAAAGGTCCTTCGGGGACAGCTTACAGCAGGCAGGGGAAGTCATTTAATGAATTTATTGCAGGACCCGCTTTTCTCACTGTCTGCCCCAGGAGCTAATAGCTGGAAGCTGCATTATGCTTAATGCCCTCCCTATCACTTACAGCTAGCGTGGTTTGGCATACACTTGGGACATTTAGAGAGAATAGGAGTATTGATCTTGGTTTTTGCCATTATTTTTATGCTCCTTGCTGAAGTGGTCAAGAGTGGGTGTGAAGGGCCTTTTTGTTCCAATTGATGTTTTTTTGAGTGTCATTTATTTTGGTGTCTCTCTCTTTCCATCTTCTATCTTGTTGCTCGTTGCTCGTTTCGCTCTCTGAAAGATCTGAAGGCAGAATGAACCGATACAAATGAGCTTGTCTGTCGGAGGCTGCCGTAGCTTCCCTGCTCCATTTACCTCGGAAGAAAGAAAAGAGCCTTTTTTCCTGAGCCCTCCAGCCATGTGTCAGGACTTCAAGCATGAAAGTGCACATGTATGTATCTACAGTGTGTGTGTGTGTGTGCGTGTGCGTGTGCGTGTGCACATGTACACTCGGATACACGCACATAATGTATACATGGTGCTTCCCATTTGTCCTCCACTTGACAGAATCATTTCAGCCAAGGCTAGAAACTCAGGTCTATGATCATGTCTCACATCACTCACAAGTAATGTTTTAACAGCTATAAAGATTAACTTTCTCTATACAGCCACCTACACTTACATCACTCACTACTGCCTCGTGTGATTGGCCAGTACATCACTATTTAATCACACACTTAAAGCCAGGCTATTGATTGATACCTTTGACCCCTGTGAAAGAAATATAAGATAGACAAATGCATATAGGTCGATGGAAAAATGACAGGCAAGTCAGGCAAGTTTATTTGTATAACATATTTCAAATACAGTTGCATTACATAAGGCAAGGAAAGGCATTCCAACAACATTAAAAAAACACAATAAAAATAAACTAAATTAAAATAGAATCATATTAACAGAATAAAATCAAATAAAGTAAGGTGCCCCAAATTCAAGAAAGGAAATTAAAGGAACAAGTTAGAAGAGCTTCAATGAAAGATTCCTGTAAAACAATGGCATGAAAAGGAAAATAACATCTCCTCTTACATTATTGAAACTTGTCTGGACTTAAGGAATAATAAGACTTTATGGGAAATACGCTTAATTGTTTTCTGTGGAAATGTGGTATTAGACTTGTTTTACCTTTGAGCAGAGCCATGCTAGCTGTTTCACCCTGTTTCCAGTCTTTATGCTAAGCTAAGCTAGTCTCCATGGCCTCATCTTTACTGTACAGACATGAGGCTAGTATCAATCTTCTTATCTAACTTGTCATCGATTTAAACGTTTGATTAATTACTTATTTCAAATATTGCACATATTTATATTCCAGAGAACAGCGAGAACTATATGTATGATCTTTTATGTGACTACTTTTACATGTTATGCCTTTGGTTTATATACAAGACTCTGGCATTGTTCCGCATATTATTTGCAGCTGAGCAGGCACCTGAGGACATGGCAACAACAGATGAGGTAGCTCCGGGCCAAGGCCACTGGTGGGACTCGGTACTCACTAGAGAAAGTGGGTTGCATTATGCGTTTACTGTACTGACTGTGTGTGTGTGTGTGTGTGTGTGTGTGTGTGTGTGTGTGTGTGTGTGTGTGTGTGAGGGTGGAAATGGGGGGGGGTCACTACAGATGTCCTTGCCCTGAGCTTTCTCTACATGAAAATCCGCTCCGCTCTGGAAGAATCACTGGCACAGAGTGACGTCACATTATACAGCAGGAGTCAGATACAGAGGGTTAAATCTTAATGAGGAGAAACCATGTAGTCATTGCTAAAGGCAAATGTTCTAGTAAGACAGACTGCATACTGGTTATATTAAGAAGCACTTTGCTACTTTGGTATCTCAATATCAAGATGTATTTTATGAATTTAGATGCTATTTTATTCTATTCTTCACATGTGAATAAAGAAACATGGTCAAAAGACACTATAGCCTAGACGTTGATGTTCACAGGGGTCTTGGAAACATTAAATACAGCAGAGGAAAGGTCGGGAAGTGGGAAAGAGAGAGGCGGAACCACCTCACTGAGAGAGAGAGAGAGATAAAGCTGTGAGAAGCACAGGAGCATGCTGCCCTCTAGTGCCAAACACTCCAGTTCCCTCTGTGGCAACAACACAATATGACACAGTTGAGAAGAGAATTAAATATTCATAAACGACGGGATGATAAAGCAGTATTTCACAGATCTTAGATATGAGATGTAATTGATATCACAGGGCTGATATCAAACACATGCTTGTCTCTAAAAATAAGTGTAATCTTGTGGACAAGACACTGTTTCTGATCGTTAAAGTGATAGCCCGTACTACTTTAAGTATTACCAGGCTCGGCTTAGCAGTATTAATGAATGGATAATCAACTCTTTTTACCCTTTACTTATCAATAAAGTGCTGATAATATAAACTACAAGCAGCCTAAATGGACATCCAGGCCCTTTGAAAGCACCTGTTGTTGGCTACATGCATCATTTTAGGTTAGCTCACCACCTCCTCGCCTCAGTTTCATGAATGTCAACAGTTCCAGTTTCTCTCTCTTTCTCTCTCCCACAGATTAACCTTGTAGTGCCGGTCAGCACCAGCACAGGGGCGGTTCAGGTTTAATGTTTAATCTTTTACTCCCCCCTCAGTTCTCCACACACACATATTAGCCAATCGGCCTGCGTGTGTGGAGCTGAGCGTCTAACATCAGGAGTGAGTCACCTGAGAGCCTGAAGAGGGTGAGCTGAGTGGGCCTGCTGGACACGCCGGCCATTTTACAGAAGGTATCGGTTCCTGTTTCCTTACAGACGCTCAAAGTCCATCTGCACAACCAGGGAGACACGCTGAGGTCAAACGGGTAAGAGAAGTAGTTGTTTTTGAGATTTGTGTTGTTTTGTTAAAAACAAACATGCTCTGTGTTATTTATGTGTTCCCACTTTGTGACAGTTTCATGACTGTCTGTGTATTAAGAACTCCTGCTGCTGGTTGCTGTGAGTCACCGCTCAGCTTACACTCCTGTGTTATTATTCGAGCCTGAGCTGTGCTGTAGTCATGTTGCGGTCCCTCTCTGAGCTACTGTAGCAGAGTATGGCCAACTTTGCTGCCAACCCACACTATTTGATGACTGTGTTTAAAGGACTGCTTCAGAGTTTTGGCTTTGTTATTGGTCTGCGTGCCACAAATCACGTAACATCACAGTTTGCCATTTTTTAACCATTAACCATTTTGCAAACAATGCAGGTGTCTTTAAGGAGTTTTTATTTATTCATACCATTCTGAACACTTCATTAATTTACGTTCAATATAACTCTTGCTTGAGCTGTGTAATCCATAGCACTGAACTTCTAATTTAAACTGTATTCTCATGTAATGACATCTGATCCATGGGTCTTTGCATTGGTTTGTGTGCATTTACACCTGGAATTTATCCAGATAACATATCCAGATACAGATTAATGCCAGGTGTAAATGGGGTATAATATGGGTATATATATATATATATATATATATATATATATATATGGGCTATAATTATCACCCGGCTCTGCAGTTCCCCTCGGAGTGCATCTTTCAGCTCATTGTTTTGGTTTTTCGGCCCAAAGCTTTATTGTTTTGGTTCACTCTCACTGCTCTCAACAGCTTTGTTTTCAGACACAGCAGGCGGCTGTTTTCAGTGTCAAAGCTCTAAAAGACACTGGATTCTACCTGCTCAGCACCAAAAGGCAGGCAGACATAGTTAGGAGTTGTTGAAACAAAAACAATGCAACAAGTAGTGAATTTTGGAATTATATTACTCAAGCAGGAAAAAACAAGACACTAAATAAATGTAAATGTTTCTCCGTATCTGCTGAATGTGTAAGTAGGTAGTAAGTTTGCCTTATCAACTTGAATCTAAACACAGGTGTAGTCATTCAAGTTTAGATTGTAAGAAAGACTGTTTCCATCATTTCATGTTGTCTTTATCTTAGAGAAGAAGCTAAAATAATAAGTATTTCAAAATATTTTTTTATAAAAGTGAGAGTTTTATGGAAGGTGATATAAAGTTTAAAGTTCATAAATCTTATTCTAACACATTCACAGTCATTTTGATTTGAATCAAAGAAGAGACACCGAAGACTTGTTAAAATCTTAACATGCGAGCTACTGAGGCTCAGGTGTGTTAATTATACATTTTACAGCATATAATTATATATGTATGCTTACATGCTTATTATACGTAACCAATAATTCATCTTTTTCCCCCACAGTTTGTCCCTCTCCGTGCCTCATAAGGACTTCGTGATTACTTCTTTCTCAATGAATCACCACAATTAGCCCGCAGCATGAAAAACTGGAGCAGGAAATTAAAGAGACAAGAGCCTGACAGTGTTGTCGGCTCCTCTTCAAGCAAGAAGAACTCCATTAGTGATCCACCGGTGCCTGTGTGGGTTACTCACACACCCACACCAGATAATATCACAGAGAATGGTGACACTAACTCCACAGGCCGCACATCCAGCACTGCATCGTATGAAGAGAAGGAGGACAAAAAAGGGAGCGTGAAGGAAAGGCTGAAATCCCTCATCCCTCAGGCATGGGGGGGCATCATCCATAAATGGACAAAGGAAAGTGACAGCTTTAATGACTCTGAAGCCAGCACCAGCAGGATCCAGATCCTTCCTAACGGGACCAGAGTGAGCCCTCCTGTGAGTCCCCTGCTGGAGCGCAGGAACTGGGATCAATCACTTGCCAGCTCCAGCCAGAACTCCCAGAAGCCTTTGTTAAGGGAAAGCCCTTCTGATGATCTGTTCGATCAGGGCCCACGAGAGGAATCTCTCCTCACCAGTATCCACCCTGCAGAGTACTACGCTGAGAAGCTGGAGGTCTACAACCAGAAATACTCTTATTTGAAATCCTGGCCAGGGTTGCTCAGACTTCTTGCCGGACTTCAGCTCCTTTTTGGAGGCATGGTCCTTGCTTGTGTCATCGCGTATGTCCAGAAAGACAGTGAGTGGTCCAACAGCTACGGACTCTATAACGGTGCATATAACAATGGGCTAGGCGTGTCTGGGTACAGCTACAGAGGCCCCATGACTGCATTTATACTGGCAGTAGCTGGAATCTCCTGGATTATAACCCTTATTATTTTAGTGATGGGAATGTCGATGTATTATCGCACCATCCTCCTTGACGCCCCATGGTGGCCTCTGACGGAGGGCTTCATCAACGTGGCGCTGTTCCTACTCTACATGGCAGCGGGGATTGTCTACCTGAACGACTTGAACCGCGGGGGGCTGTGCTACATGACAATAGGCGTTAACCCCATTATGGCCAATCTGTGTCGTGTTGATGGGGGCCAGATGGCGGGAACAGCTTTTATCTTCATCAACATGGCAATGTATTTGGGAAGCTTCCTGGTGTGTCTGAAGATGTGGAGACATGAGGCTGCACGTAGGGAGAGGGAGTACTTTGAGAACAAGGTACAGGTCATTAAAAGATTTTAGATGAAAGACAAGCTTGAAAAAATTGTCTCCAAATTTAATGTGGGAGGGAAATCATTTTCATGAAAAGAATGAAGTGTCTTATTCAAGACTTGCATTAAGACATGGAAAGTGCTCCTCGTGGATTGAGCATAGAAGTATAGTTAAATACAAATACAAAAAGTACCCATTTAAAGTGTTTACAAGTTGAGTTTTCAGCTTCCAGAAACATTTAGGCCATGATTTATCCCCTTTCTTGTATTTTACTCTGTCTGTGCTGCTCAGTCACACACACTTTCTCCTAAGGCTTTCTAAATGAAGTTTGGGCATCACTCTCTTTTGGTTTTATTTTATTTATGACATATCAAAAACCCCATTTATCGTTGACAACAGTAAGGGATATTATTACAGTTGGCAAATGAGCCAACAACAGCCCCAAAACAACAGTGGCAAATCAAATCCAATGAAATTTAAAGTCAGTGAGCGAGCCAATTTGTTGTTTTTAATTAATATGTTAACTTTTTCTGCTGGCAGTCGACCACGATCAGGCCCAAAGATGTAAACTGTGTTTTCCTTGACTTTATTGAACGTTCAGTCCTATTTGTATAAATGTGCCAGAAAAAGATAAGTTTAAGGTTAAGGTGACATCCCTGTTTTACTACAATATGTGTGATGCTTTTTCAATGCATGTAAAATAATATGTTTTTAAATCGTTGCTAATAGAAGCAAACAAAGTGTCACAGTGTACTGAACTATGAGAAACAAAGTAGCTATTGGCTGTAGCTTAAGTATCTACAGTGGGAAGTTTACTTTTGAATAGACAACACAAGATGTACACATATAAACTACTCTGAGCAGATAACTGAAAATATAAATTATTATGGCAACATTAACATCACTATGTCAAGGCCATGTCATTTACCCAGTGGCAGGTTAACAAGACAAGTCTACAGTGATGCTAGCAGCTAGCACGTGAGGCTGTAGGCACGACAGTGGTTTAAGCTAAATGCTAACATCATTATGCTAACGTGTTCACAGTGACAAGGCTAACAGGCAGTGTTTCTATGGTAACGTTTACTATGTTTTACCATCTTAGTGTTTACTATGTTTTACCATTTTAGTGTTTATTATATTTTGCCATCTTAGCGTTTATTATATTTTACCATCTTAGCGTTTATTATATTTTACCATCTTAGCTTGTTATGGCTGTGATTGTGATTAATTAGCACACGCCCATTTGGCAATCCAGTACATATGCAATACAATATTTTAAAGCATTAGATGAGACATAAGTCTATTTATTGTTGTGCCAGATTCATTTTTAGTAATGTTAATCAACACAGATGACTGAGATATACAAACATTATATTTGCACATTCCCTTCAACAGCTACCAAGCTTATTACTTTTTTGCAAATAGAGTCCAGCTGTCGAGCATCACAGCCACCACCTATGGGTGAGAAACAGCATGGTCAGCTAATATATTTGATGTTGAATAAGAACGGGTGAGAGGCCAGGAGTGAACATAATAATTCCATCTCCCAGCTGAGGGAAGGCAACTTCAGAGGCTTAGCTTGTCGAAGTGAAAGAATGGGGCCGTTTTTCCCTCTGGCTGTAGCCTACTTTTCACTTCTTTTTTTTCTTTCTCTGACACGTAGTTTAACCTAAATTGTGCTCCTAGGCCTCTTAGAGAGCTTCTTGTAATGATGACACAGGCCTGCACATAGTGGTGTATTAGTCATGACATAATTAAATATTGTGGTTCATACCTTTTTAATTATCCTTTTTCTCTTTTTTTACCTTTATCCCCAGGAGGAGTTTCACCAGTCCATCCCACTAACCCCTCAAAAAAACAAGCACATTTCATTCAAGGACGAAATGGATAAGTCTCTAAGTAAAGAATATATCAATCAAAAAGCGGTCCAAAATAACCCAGTCAGTGTGAACAGAGCCACAGCATCTGAATACACCCCCAAAGTCCACATCGTAGCAGACTACATCATGTAAGTGAACATTTAAACTATGCATGTTATGGGGTTGTATAAATATTTCTCTCTCTATATTTGTCATTCATTCTATGTACTGTAGATGTAATTGTACTTATTCTTTCTTCCCTATAGAAAGTATCCAGAGATCAGCTTTGTGGAAGAAAGGGAAAAGTACAAGGCAGTTTTCAATGACCAGTATCAGGAATACAAGGACCTTCACAAAGACATCAGCACCACCCTCGATAAGTTCAGAGAGCTGGATGCCATGATGGCACGACTCCTCAGAGATGGAAAAAGCCAAGAGGTGAGCAACCTTTATTTAACCATTTAATTTAGGTGAAAACGTCATAATAAGGCCTCCTTATTGTACAGACATGTTAAATGTATTTATTTCTACATGATGTGGTGCAGACTGCTGGACGGTGTTTTATGTCATATTTTGTGCAAACTATTTGGTTATTATTCTATTCATCTTTTAGGATCGGCAGAGGATTCAAAGCATTTTGAAGAAGTATCGACAGAAAAAGAGTGTAAGTTTGTTAAACATTGAGGGCTCTCGTCTCCTCATGTTCCCATCTGTTCACTCTGAAACAATTAAAAAATAATTTGTCAAATCTAACATTTAACTCAAATATGTGTTCGAATTGCGACAGTAGTGTAAACATCCAAGTATTATTTGCTTTTCTTCATTAAAGCTGTCCACTGCTTTCACCATGAAACTGAACATTCTCATTGAATGCAGCTATTACAGAATAAATCAGGCAAGACAACAGTTAGCAGAGGAAAAGAGAAAAGGAAGAAAAATATATAGATTTAGGTAATAGAGGTCGTAGCCATTAATTAATAGATTATTGTGTGTGTGTGTGTGTGTGTGTGTGTGTGTGTGTGTGTGTGTGTGTGTGTGTGTGTGTGTGTGTGTGTGTGTGTGTGTGTGTGTGTGTGTGTTTTTACAGGACCCTGGCTTCCTGGAGAAAAAGGAACGCTGTGACTATTTGAAAGCTAAATTGAGCCACATCAAAAACAGAATCCGCACTTTTGAACAGGAAGCCATGGAAAATGATCGGACATGAAGAGGAACAGAGAGAAATATCTGCAGCACCCGATGAGCAGACAAAACAACCAACAAACCTTTTTGTCATTGATTCTTTTGTGTTTTGTTGCGTCACTGAAGATATTGTATTTTTAATAAAGAGAATATTGGTCACTTTTTGTATAGGCATTAACATGAGCTTTGAGTTGACATGAAACCTGGTTTATAACACCTGAGCTACAACATTATCAGGGCTATATACACTCCTTTTGTATAGCGTTCATTACATGTCATATTCCTGTCATTTATGTCAGTGATTGCAATTTGTATTGAAAAGAAATATAACGGTTTTGTTTTTTTTACTTACTTGTATCGTTTTCTGTTTCTTATTTGCACTGCCATTTTGTGTTTTCTTACAACTTATTTTTTGCTTTGTTTTGCTCCTATAAAGGTAATCCATGATTTTTATTGTCCTTCAGCTTTGTAAGTTTTATAGGCTTCAGAATAAAATATGTTTCCTTGTAACGTCAGGTAAATAAAACTTATAGGCTCAGAATTAAGTGGAAGGCTCAGTAAACAGATAACTCTTTGTTTTTGACAATATTAGCCTGGTACATTGCTTACAACAAAACAACACAAGAGAATTTGGGTTATATGAAAACCCTTAAGATGCATTTTAATCATTTCAATCATCCTCTGGGTGTATATTCTAGATAAGTAAGCGTCCGACCGGCCATATTTAAAACACGTTGACACAATCCAGGAACTTTTAGGTAACTTGAAATGTTATCAAAGTGTTTTTCTCCTCTTGTCTGCTCTGTTGTGTGAACAGGGATATTCAGATGTTTAAGTACAACAGTATTAAGGACAATGATGTTTCCTGCAGACTGCTGATGTATTGTGATCTGGACACAGGTGGAGGACAGTCAACCACAGTTATACTGTGTAATCTCTCTCATCAGTATTGTAGTTGGTGGTTTACTGGTTTAACCTACTGTAGCTACATGTTGGACTGTATATATACCTGCTAAACCTGCTTTCTGTATTGACGCTACAAAATGTATGGAACTGCCTTCAAGACTGTAACTAACAATTAATTACATCGTCATTCATTTGCAAATGTTCCTCAATAAATTGTTTGGTTGCCTATATACATTTTAAACACACTGTCTGTCTGACAGAGACTATGTTTCTGTTTGCATTTACACATCTGATAAAATGGGATCTTAGTAATGTTTGATTTTTTCAAATAGTAAATTTGCTGTTGATCCACTCAACATTTAATTGAACATGTACATGGGTCACACACTGTATGACCACAAGGACAACAGTGTACAGTGTACTATAATAATAAATTATATAATTTTTATTTATACAATGACGAAGCTAGAAGTCATGTTTACTGCAATCCTCCTATTATAGGTTTGTCAAAACATTGTAATACTTTTACGTGTTTAACATGTAGGCCTACTGGACTGAGATTATAGGCTATTTAAAACGCAGTCTTTAATGTTTAATTTGAAGGTGGCTGTAGCCACGTGAAGCCGGCAGGTCAGTACTGGGTGAACTGTGCTCCTGCGGAGACACACAGCCGCTCCGCAGGTTTCATTTACGGGTTTTATGTTAAGTATCTTTCATAGTAAATGACTCGGTTTACGATCGTCGGTGAAGTATAAAGAGGACACTGCTGTTGAGACACATAAATGACGCGATATGCTGGACGGGTGCAAAGTTGAGGAACGTTTCTATAGTGCTTTGGTAAGTATGAGCTCCTAACTGATCATTTAAATGTAGTTATTTAAAGGTAGTTATTAGAAGTTTCAAATTAAAATGTCCTTTTATATTTGATCAATTATCTGACCTGTTGAATGTTTTGGGAAGACTTTCACGAATTAATAATGGACGTTTAGAGACTTTGAAAATGACTAAAGTGGACAAAAGCGAAATATTCCGTCTGAAGTGAAATTTCATCGTTTTGATGTATTTGTTTAGTTCAGATTAATAAGGGATAAAAAGCAGAGAGATGACATTTACAGAAAGAAATTGAGAAGTTATTTTTGTTTAGTTTTTCTAACTTTCTAAGAGCTAAATTGAAATGTAGGGTAATATAGGCTAAACCAAAACAAACTAAAACCTCAAACGCATCTGCTACACCTGACTGGGTCTATTTTGTAGCTTCCCCTTGTCTCTCAGTGAGCACTGAGTAGGTGCACTCAGGTAACATACAGTAGATGCAGAATGGGGCATGAACAGGGCTGTGGTTCTCCCTCTGCCCACCTCTTCTCTGCTGTCTGTCTGAATTATTAAAGCCTGTTGGGTTGAGTTCCTCTGGAGTGATGAAGCGTGGGTTAGCGATACCAGAGAGAGGGTTCAGGGATGGGCTGAGGTGAATGAAGGGCAGAGTGGTGACTAGGTAACAAAACCTAGTCACATCAAATTAACCAAAGTGCGGAAAGGACTGAGGAACAGGCATTTGGAGTATTTTGTTTTCTGCATTCACATTTAAAATTTCAAAGGGACAGTTCACCCTTAAATCAAAAATCTATAATTTTCCTGTAGTGCTACTTATCAATCTAGATTGTTTTGGTGTGAGTTGAAGAGTGTTGAAGATATCTGCCTTCCCTCAAATATAATAGATAGATGGTACTCAGCTTTTTTAAAACTGCAATCATGACCCATTAATCCACAGACACTGTGGTGAGCAGTTTCATTTAGGAACTATTTTCTTTCTACCGAACAAGCTCATGCTTACTCGTTGGTGGGTGTAGGTTCGGTTCCTACATGAAACTGCTCACAACAAGGATTACCTTGGGTAGCCTAACCGGGTCATGATTTC
The DNA here is from genome assembly GCF_900634415.1 of Cottoperca gobio. NCBI lineage: Eukaryota > Metazoa > Chordata > Actinopteri > Perciformes > Bovichtidae > Cottoperca > Cottoperca gobio. Next base: position 15,550,036 of record NC_041371.1, read on the forward strand.
TGGAAAGAAACATTGCTGTTGAGTTTTTCAAACGTCTGTTTTTGAGCTTTGAGCACCACAAGCAGAGTGTCATCTAGTTCCATTATATTTGAGAAGGCAGACATCTCTACGGCCGATATCTCCAACACTCAGCAAGTCACACCAAAACAATCTAGATTGATAAATATGTATTTTTGAGTCAATTTAGTTACCAAGGCATCACTCCTGGAGGATTTAGACAAAAACACAAGGTTTGAGTTCATTCTTTAAGATTTGGAGGGATGAAACCCTCTTTTTAATGGTCACACATGCAGAGTACACAGTGACATTTGTTCTCTATTTTTAACCCATCCTAGTACCAGGAGTCTACTAGGAGCAGTGGGCAGCTCATAGGACAGCAACTGGGGAGCAATGGGAGTGAGGGGGGAAGGGGGATGTCCGGTGCCTTGCTCAAGGGCATCACGGCAGGGCAGTAGGTGAACTGGGACCTCTCCAAGTAGCAGTCACACTCCATTTTTTAGGTCTGGTCGGTGACGTGAACCAGCAACACTACGGCTCACAGTCTTACTGACTGAGCCACTGCCGGACTTATTACCTTCAAAGCTTCTGTTAAATACATCATTTTGTTGTGCTGAAACAAATACAAGCGATGTAAAGTGATGACAAGGACATTGCTGTTACCATGAATTAAATTAATCATATTTTTCCACTCTCTTCCAGGTGAAATTGCAGTAATATCCTCAAAACCATGTATGAACCCCGGTACTACGATAGCCCCCCTGTGTACAGCCCGCCTTACAGCACTAACTCCCACAGCTTCTATCCCCCAAGGAGCATCCACTCCCCCCAGAGCCAGTATGTCTCCTACACCCACACTGTCCCCGCAGACTCACACTACATCGAGGAGAAGCCTCAACACTTCTACCGCTGGTTTTCTCCTCCTGGCTTCGTCAAAACCTTCCAAGGAGCTACAGTACTCATGTGTTTCCTCATCTTCGCCTGCGTGGCTTCGACGTTGGTGTGGGACATGAACGGATTTGGGTACGGGGGCTACGGTGTGGGGGCAACAGGGGGTGTTGCAGGGATGGAGTCGGGATATTATGGAGGCAGCTACGGCTACGGGAGCTCGTATATGACGCCACAGTCTGCCAAGTCGGCGATGATTTCCATGGCGGCCATTAACTTCCTGGTTTCACTGGGCTTCCTGGTGGGGAGTTTCTCACGGTCACGGATCATGAGGGGATGCAGGTTCTACCTCACTGTGTTCATTTGTGATATCATCTTAGCTGTCCTCCAGGTGAGTCTCACCAAATATTGTCAATTAATGAATGATTCCCTTCTATTGTCAGAATTAATTTAAACATCACATACACAACATGTTCAAGTTAGACAAGGGTTATGTATGTGGGAAGAGCAAACAGTTTCTTCATAGAAGTATTTGGAGTCGCGTTTCTGGACATCCAATATTCACTCTCCTTTTAGCTTAGTTTTGGTCTCCACCAGCTTCTGGGGGAAATGTTTGGCTTTTTAGCTGCTAATCGTTTGCTGTTTAATGCTGAGCAGCAAAGTCGATTAAAAAACAGTGACAATGATCCAAAACAATAAAATGATACTAAACTAACTATGCCTGGCAGAAAAGTGTTAAAACTGACTTGTGAAGTGGGGATATGAACTAGTATCTTACACGTGTATTACAGTAATGGGAAAATACTTTTTTGTTTAATTGGAGACATAATTAAAAAATAATATAGAATGCCTTTATATCATTACTGTGATGCCTCTCTTTTGACTTCAAGGGCATCATCGACATCATCTTTGTGATCGGGGTGAACCCGATGTCTCAGAGCTCGCAGAGCATGCTGTACAATCCCATGCTGATGATGTGTCAGAACATCCAGGGCAGTCCCAGCCTCAGCGGCAGCGTGGGGGCCGGTTTTCCAGGCGGCTTCCCCATGTACAATCAATACCTGCACCACTACTGCTACATGGACCCAGAGGAGGTTAGTTAGATTATTCTATTTTATTCTATTCTCTTCAATTGTATTCTTTCCCGGTCTATGATTCACTCTCTTTCCTCAGGCGGTGGCGTTAGTGTTGGGTCTAATGGTGGTGTTGGCTCTGTCCCTGTCTGCTTACTTCGCCTACAAGACCCGCAGCAAGATTTGGCGCCATGGCAAAGCTAACATCTACTGGGACACGCCCCTGGTCAGGTCTTCAGAGGGCCAGGATGTACAGGACTGGGTGAGCTGTTTTATTATTTATGTATTTATGATATTTTAACAGAGAATGAATGAGGATTGTGTTTGTGTAAATGAGAGAGTTAGAATGACATAAATCCACAAAAGACTTGTGGTTCACGTTTATTAAAAAAATTTCCCCAGCCAGATAACAAAACAAAAGCCAACAATCTCATGTTTGCTCTTCTAAAGTTACCTGCAAGTATAAGGCGCAGGGCCGATATATACACACCGTCGTCAAGTCTCTCCGTTTTTGTCCATTTAGTTTCACAGACTCACATTAACCTGCTGCTGCTCACTCAGAGAACGCTGCTGTTTATCTTCGGCACACCCAGGTTTCACTCTGACTGATCATTAACCAGACTAGTGATAACAGCAGCACAGAGACCATATGAAAATGACTATTACACGATTCCATGTATAAGGAAACAAATCAGGTGACTCTTTTAAAGTAATTCATCTCATGGCTAAGAGCAGGTTTTAAGTTTCAGGTTGTTTGAACAGATATGGTCACACCTGCTTTTCCTGCACACAGTCATGATCACACATTGTTTTTATGGATAGACTCAATCATCTGAAACTAGTCAAAGAACGTTGTCCATGACTCACTGAGTTCTTTACCAAAGAAGAAACCGTTGTTCTTAAATGAAATAAGCACTATTTGATGAAGCCAGCCTAGAAAAAAACTGAGGAAGATCGAAGTGAACAAAGCACCTTAAAATACATTTTAGTTGGCAAACATTTGCTAATACGAATCTATTTTTATTTTATTAACACAGAACTATGAAGACACTTATCAATTAACTGTCCAAAGCAATGACTTCAATACTGACATTATTCTCTATATAATTAACCAAAAACATCAGAAAAGTGCAGTATACAACTAAAAGATTTGTTCTTAACTGTCAGCCTGACATATTATATTGTACACACAAGATATTTGAAATTTGTACAATTTTGTATTTTGGGTTCAACATGTTTGGTATTTTGTAGTAGAGGGCTCACAAGACCTGCAGCAATTTGGCAGTTTACTTATTTTCTTTGCCTGTGGTCATGATGTGGGTTATAAGTTTTTGTTTATGCGTTTTATACAGTTTGTAAACCACAGCTGGTGTTTCTGTCACGTTGGAGGAACATATGGGATTATACTGCAGAAATTATATTTCTCACGTTTTTTTATGACTATTAATAACTTTTATCAACAGAAAAATTATAGCTTCGGTAGTTTCTTTGAAATAAATTTGTGTTCAAAGGAAAGGGAAATGATTGTCTCATACTTATTGATGTGTATAAATATCTGGCGACTGCTCAAATTCTACCCGCAGGCTGAGAGCCGCTGTCCCAGTGCATCAGTACTCCAGCGTTTAGCAGGTATTCATGCTGCTGTCGAGCCCTGTGAACGCTGTGCTGTTTGTACTTCACAGCGGTAGCCTCATGTGGTATTTAGCAGTGATTAATCTACTAGACTAGCTGTGTAATATGAATGTATCATGTCCACCTATATGGAAAGGGAAGAGAGACATTCAATCAGTTTATCCAGTGAGGCCCTGGCCTACATACTGCCTATCACTGCAAAGGATGTAGTGAGTCACTTCATCGAGATGCACTCTTGTATTGCAGTGAAGATGCTTGCCTTGCAGGGAGGCATATATAATGTATGTGACATGTATAATGTATAAAAAGGGTTGTGTTGCCTCAGTGTTGCTGTGTGAATCCCTACAGAGTGTGGTGGCGCTAAATGATTCAGTGTGCGAAGGGACTACTGCACATTAGACTCCTGGAAAAGAAGTCACTTTCCTGTGTTTTGAGCTACATTTGTATTTAACAGAACTGGAAAAGAGTGGAAATTTAGCAAACACTGCAACATTTTAGAAAATTGTATGTTGTTTCAAGAGACGAGGAGAATAGAGCTACAAACATGTGATGAGTGCAAACGTCCTAAGATAGTGTGTGTACTATAAAGTAATTTATAAACAATATTTAATGGAATAGGTGATCAGCAGTCGTGGGGGCAGCAATTCCAGTAAGGAACCCCAACCTTCCCTTCTCCGGGCCACATCCGCCAGCTCCGACTGGGGGATTCCAAGGCGTTCCCAGGCCAGTGAGAAGATATAATCTCTCCACTGAATCCTAGGTCTTCCCTGGGGTCTCCTCCCAGCTGGATGTGCCTGGAACACCTCCCTAGGGAGGCGCCCAACTCAACTGGCTCCTTTCAACGCAAAGGAGCATCGGCTCTACTCCGAGTCTTTCATGGATGGCTAAGCTTCTCACCCTATCTCTAAGGGAGACGCCAGCCACCCGCCGGAGAGAACCCATTTCGTCCGCTTGTACCCGTGAGCTCGTTCTTTCGGTCATGACCCAGCCTTCATGACCATAGGTGACGGAAGGAACGAAGATTGACCGGTAGATCGAGAGCTTTGTCTTCTGGCTCAGCTCTCTTTTCGTGAGGTAAAGTGAATGCAATACCGCCCCCGCTGCTCCGGTTCTCCGGCCAATCTCTCGCTCCATTATCCCCTCACTTCTGAACAAGACCCCGAGGTACTTGAACTCCTTCACTTGGGGTAAGGACTCATTCCCTACCCGGAGTAGGCAATCCACCGGTTTCCAGGTCACAGACCGATGATGCCATAAGGACCACATCATCTGCAAAGAGCAGCGATGAGATCTTCAGGCCACCGAACTGCAACCCCTCTCCTCCACGACTACACCTCGATATCCTGTCCATGAAAATCACAAACAGGATTGGTGATAAAGCGCAGCACTGGCGGAGGCTAACATCGACTGGGAACGAGTTTGACTTACTGCCGAGTATCCGGACACAACTCTCGCTTACAGGGATTGGATGGCCCTCAGAAGTGACCCCCTCACCCCATACTCCCGCAGCACCTCCCACAGTATCACCCGGGAGACCTGGTCATACGCCTTCTCCAGATCCACAAGACACATGTAGACCGGATGGGCGTACTCCCAGACCCCCTCCAGGATCCTTGTGAGAGTGAAGAGTTGGTCCGTTGTTCCACGACCAGGACGGAATCCGCATTATTCCTCTTCAATCAGAGGTTCGACTACCGGCCGAACCCTCCTTTCCAGTACCTTGGAGTAGACTTTACCAGAGAGGCTGAGAAGTGTGATACCCCTGTAGTTGGCACACACTCTCTGGTCACCCTTTTTGGGGAACCACCACCCTGGTCTGCCACCCCCTAGGCACTGTCCCAGACTTCCACGCAATGTTGACGAGGCGTGTCAACCAAGACAGCCCCTCAACACCCAAAGCCTTCAGCATTTCTGGATGGATCTCATCAACCCCTGCGGCTTTGCCACTGTGGAGTTGTTTGACTACCTCAGTGACTTCCATCAGGGAAATTGATGATGGTCCCCCATCAGCTTCCAGCTCTGCCTCGACCATAGAGTTAGTTGGATTCAGGAGTTCCTCAAACCTTCTCAGTCGAGGTCAGTAGGGTCCCACCCTTGCTGTACAAACTGATTTTTTATATTAACAAAAAAACGCAAAGTGCTTCCCACAATACAACAAGCCCCCCCCCCTCTTTCACACACAAAGCCATAAATTACTTTGTAAAAAATTATAATTAATTAACATAGAACAAACAATTTCTAATTAAACATTTTTAAAGTGAGAATTTGTTGCTTTTTCACTGTAAATCGGAAATTTTTTATTTGTTTTTTTAACTTTTAAGACATCTCTCTGTGGTCTGGAGCTGAAACAATTAGTGGATTACATGTGTCTTGTGGATCTGGAGAAGGCGTATGACCAGGTCTCCCGGGTGATACTGTGGGAGGTGCTGCGGGAGTATGGGGTGAGGGGGTCACTTCTGAGGGCCAATCAATCCCTGTAAGCGAGAGTTGTGTCCGGATACTCGGCAGTAAGTCGAACTCGTTCCCAGTCGATGTTAGCCTCCGCCAGTGCTGCGCTTTATCACCAATCCTGTTTGTAATTTTCATGGACAGGATATCGAGGTGTAGTCGTGGAGGAGAGGGGTTGCAGTTCGGTGGCCTGAAGATCTCATCGCTGCTCTTTGCAGATGATGTGGTCCTTATGGCATCATCGGTCTGTGACCGGAAACCGGTGGATTGCCTACTCCGGGTAGGGAATGAGTTCAAGTACCTCGGGGTCTTGTTCAGAAGTGAGGGGATAATGGAGCGAGAGATTGGCCGGAGAACCGGAGCAGCGGGGGCGGGATTGCATTCGCTTTACCTCACAAAAAGAGAGCTGAGCCAGAAGACAATGGTTGGTTGACTGAAAAATAATTGTGACATTTGTTTTACAATATATTGACATTTTGACATATAAACGACTATAAACAATTAATCCAGATAATAATAATCAGATTAATCCGTAATGAAAATAATTATCAAGAATTCTGAGACACTAAAATCTCCCGCTCTTTAAAGCACTTCCAGATTTCCTTGTCGCAGTTCTTGGGACTTTAGCAGAAAGTGTCAATTTCACAAGCACTGACTGGACTGAACAGCGCGGGAATTAAAATCACTTGGCATGCACAAAGCAGCGGCTGTCACAGCACCTTTCTGCTGCAGTGTATCAGATGCCCTGCAGCTTTCTGGGAGTTTCTTTTCCACATAGGACCAACTCCACATTCATGAGATCTATTTCACACGCTGCTTTTTCCTGACATTCGCATCAGCTCACTAGAGCCGATATAGGTCAAAGACTACAATTCATTAATGATGCACTGTATAACAGTAGATTACATGAGGCATAATGCAGTTGTTGTGTTTGGTATAATCTGTATCATTTGAGGAAGTTTTCTTTTCCCCCACTACTGTGGCTGTAAAGGGTTTTAGCGTTGTGGTGTTGTACTGTAGGTGTTAAAATGTCCTGTTTGATATATATATATATTGATATGTTTTTTTCTACAAAAGAAAAGAACGTGGTTACTCTGCCTCATGTTTACCTGATAGTTCAGAAAGATGGAACAGCAGAAATATTTGTTCCACTGATTTCAACCTTTCTCTCTCTCTCTCTCTCTCTCTCTCTCTCTCTCTCTCTCTCTCTCTCTCTCTTCTCTCTCTCTCTCTCACACACACACACACACACACACACACACACACACACACACACACACACACACACACACACTGCTCCACTGGTAACATGTGTTTCATGTCAGACACGGTTCAGAAAATTGGTTTTGTGTGTTTCCTTCCAACTAATTGGTTCTGATAGTCTGAGGTGAGTCACTGATAAGGGGGAAGGGACTCCCGCTCTCTTTTCATTTTACTGCAGTGTGTCACACTGTGGCCAGACCTACTGTGTGTCCCTATATCTATCTTGCATCATGCATACATGTCTGGCAGTGACACAGCCCCTCTCATCAGAGTTTTGTACTTTGCTGCTTATGTGACAGAAAAGATTATTTATTTCCAGCACAAACTGACTCCTCCTGAGGACTTTCTCATATGTATCATGATGCTAAATATGGCGTTAAGTGTCCGAATACTACATCATGTGTTTTTGTTGATTTGCCAGTTTATGCATCTCCGCATGAACAGAAGCAAACGATCTGCACTGCGGTCGCACAAAGCCCGGCATTAAAAGAAGGTATTCTGATTTCAGTTTCCTGATGTTGTCTTAGGTGAACCATGTTGGAGAGGTACGCAGCACCCAGCATGCACCAACTGTTGTTGTATCAGAGAGAGCAGCACCCGACCTGAGGGTGGAGAACAGTGTGGTCTCCTATGGCAACGGGACCGTCAGCATCCACAGTGAGAGAAATTATAAAAACCACAGGTGAGTGATGGTTGCAGTCAGTGACAACCTGGTCACCACAGTATGATCCGTGCTTACTTCCTGTGCGGATTGATGGCTAATGTTTGGCCCCAGACAGTTATTAGATAGAAATACAAAGAAATACATATTCTTCTACAGTGCAATGCATCAATTACAGTAATATGTTTTCTGATTCAGTTTTAAGAAATATGTGATGATATATTGCTTTATACCGTAAGAAGTGGAACAACGAGGACTAAAACTAAATTACTGGGTGTTAAATTTGATAATTTAGTTTCCTCTATGGGAAATGGTGTTGCAGTTTCAAGGAAATGTTCTGCATATGTACCATCTTCTGTTATTGTTGCTGTGTTCAGTCACCCTTGGAGTACTGCCCAGTCATTTGGTCAAGTGCAGCTGAGAAACATCTAAAAAAAACTCCATATTGCACAGAACAGAGCAGCCAAATTGATTCTTCATTGTTCGTTCCATAACAATGTGTGTGAGATGCATAAACGATTATCATGGCTAAACAGGTTTGTGCCAAAATGCTTTACAACAACTATAATTAAGCAAAGAAAAGACATCAGAACTTAATTACATGCAATACACAGTGCACACATACACACAGGCTCACACACATTCAATGTAAAATCATGTAAAATCTGTTTTTCATGCAAAATGTCATTTGGAATAACACCACACTTCTTTTGTGAAAAACTAGTATACACCAGTTTTTGTTGTAGGTATAATACAGGTCAAGTGAGCACCGGTCGTGTGGTGGTTTCATGTCAATGGACACATTGAATAAGGAGAACTGTTCTTCATAGAGCTTCCTCTGCCTGTAATATGCTTCAGTTCAAGAAAAAAGACTTCTTGATTTTATAAGTAATCAGCTTTATGTGCCCTGCAGATTCATATTTTGGGAGGATAATGAAGCGTGTTGCTTAACTTCCACTCTATGTCCGCAGCCGGAAAATTGCGCTTCACCAAATATTTGAAAATTCAACTTAAACTCAAAGTACTAAATAAATCCAACATAAATGAATGCACAAATGCACAATCAACTATGTAATACATGTGTTGTGCTTTTCCACAGTTTCTCTGCTGACAACAGTAATTATCGGGGTGCACAGCCTCTGTGCCAGAACAGCAAGGTCACAAATTGCTCCAGCAGCTCGTCAGACGAGACTGACAGCCTCAGGAAACCTCCTCCTTATCATGTGGAGAAGCATCAGAGGAAGGGCCGAGAGCCCAGGCCTGCTGCTCGGGAGATGATGGAGTCCCCGTATGAAACTGGTTACACCACCGGAGACACTGGCAATGAGCTGGACCGGGACCACACAGATTACCTCTACAGGTGGGCCACTACTCTGCTGCCAGTGCTGCGATCAGTGTGTGTTTAATGATTATTTAATATTTAGGCCAGGCATGTTTTTTTGTACAGCACATGCAACATAGGGGCAGTTCAAAGTGCTTTTCCATAATTTATTAAAGCAAAAAACAGGTCAAAAAGTATATCAAAACAAACTGGAAGGGATAGAAGACATTTTTAAATTAGAAAAATAAATGTTGGGGAAAAAGATATATTATCATATTATATTATCCCCATGATTGTATTTCAGTGAAGTTCACTGAAGAGCTGTATTCCCTACATCCTCCATCAGATGCTTTTCCTCCATGTAAATACCAATATTATTTAGATATATATTTTGTAGTTTAAGGCAGGAATTCAGAGTCTAAAGATTTTGGATATCAGCATAAATGTTGGCTATCAGCCGCTTGAAGCAAGAAAAACTGTGCCAGTTTTTAAAGCTGGCACAGTTTTAAAAAGTTGTAAAAAATAATAATTTTAAAAGCCCATTGCCTTTTTCTTTTTTGTTGCCACTACCTCAATAATAGTTTTAATTTAATAATCATTCCATGTCTTACTGTTAATATCCCACTCCAGACTGTACCCAGAGATAACTTCAGATGAGCAGCGCTGGCAGTACAAGAAAGAGTTTGACTCCGATCTGGCTCGCTATAAGAGCCTCTGTGCTGAAATGGATGACATCAGTGACCAGATGCACAAGCTGAGCCGAGAACTAGACATGTTGGACGAGGGCTCCATGAAGTACCAGGTAGAGAAAAACAGGAAGGAGGAGTGCAGAGTGAAACAATTCAGGGCCGACAGGTGCCAGGAGAATAAACAGTCATAGCTGCGCCTTTTAATTATATCTAACAGCTTAGATCATCCTCAGTATGATGTGTCTATTGGACTGCCATAGAAACACAAAGCAGTGAAGATGAATCAATGTTTAACTTTTGCTCCAATTTCAGAATGATCTTATATTCTTCATGTTAAAGTCAGCACATTTTAGTGAGATCATTTTTATTTCCATTTTCAGGGTGTGGCAGACGAGTATAACCGACTCAAAGACCTGAAAACGGTAAGTGGAATTAGATATACTGTATGTGAAATTATTATTTTAGTAGTAGTAAAATAGTTTGGCATTTTGGGAAATACGTATTAATAATATTTGTTTTCTTGCAGAGAGTTACACAAGAAGATCGATACCACTCGCATGGTAGGAAGCTACAGCCTAGCAGCTGGTTAGCATAGCTTAGCATAAAGACTGAAAGCTCAGCTCTGTCCATTAATATTTCTTGGAGTCTCAGCTGTTACTTCACAACATTTAAATTGCCACTTAAAGGGAAAGTAAATCTTACACAAGCCACAAGAAATAGACTAGTTTGGCACAATCAGCGGTAAAACTACAACTTGCTTGTTAGCTTGCTTTCCAAGCTAGCTGTTTCCGCCCGTTTTCTGTCGTTGCCCACTTCAAGTTAGGTTAACCAGCTCTTGGCTGTAGCTTCATATTTTAAGTAACAATCTTGAAGATCTCTGTTTTGTTCTCTTTGGCGGCACCTAGGGCGATAAGCGGTGATTGCAGGTGTGTTTTTGGATCTCACTTCCCAGAGATTGCCGCTTTTGATTTTTCCTGGGAATGTCGCCACAGATACCAAGATCATAATATTACAAAATGCAAGAGTTTCCATCATTGGGCCATTGGCTCAATCACCATTTTGTTTCCTCATTTGGCAATAGTGACATAAGATATTTATTTCTAAATGAAAATCTTCAAGATTATTACTTTAGCACACATATATGAGAGCGGTATTGATATTCTTATCTAATTTTCTGCAAAAAAGTGAATGAGCACATTTCTCAAAACTATTTTACGAATATTGCTTCTTCTACTACTATTATGTTTAATATCTTCTAGACGTCGGACTATCAAGCAAAGAAGAAGCAGTGCAAAGAACTTCGGCAAAAACTTTTCCACATCAAGCGTCTGGTGAAAATCTTTGACCAAGGCCTTTGTTAGTGGGTCTTAATAGTCTGTCCAAACAGCCGAGGATGAACACTGACAGGGTGTGACCTGGCTAAAGAAAGGGAATGGATTTATCCTCCATTTTCTTTCCAGTTTCACTGCTTTTCTGTTTGAATTGTAACAGTTGAGCTCAACATGGCTGTCCTTACATTCACTGAACCTCAACTGTTTTTGACCCTAATGTTTACAACTTCTGTATTACTTTGGCAACTGTAAGAGTGGATCACGGTCAGAAGGAGCTACTGGTAGACTTTCCTCTGCGTGGTTGTAAGCATGGCACTGTTAACATTCGATTTTGTTATACCTTGTTAATAATGTTCAATTATTACAGAATGTTGTAGTATGGGAAGTAATGAATGTCAGTCATTTATGGTACATGTTGCAGTGTTTATTTGGCATTCTTCATACAGATGTAATTACAACACTTTTTCAAGTAGTTTAAAAAATAAAAAAACATAACAAAAGACACATCGTCATCTTTTGATTCTTTTAATAACGTTGCCATACACACAAACTTTTAAAAACGTAAGAACGCTGTAACACAAAGATAAGAAAACATTAATAGCATATTTATCTTTTTTTTTTCTCTATGACATGGTTGTGTGAGTTGTTGCCTAAAAGAAGAATATCCAAACAACTTTCAAAAGGCCCGGCAGTAGATCAAGAAGCAGAGTTACATCCTTCTACTTTGTGTTTAAAAACACTAAATGCTGAAATATGTCGTGTTTAGAGTTGATTTTGTTCTTTCTTTTCAAATATTTAATATTTAATTTATATACCCGTGAGTTTGTAAACCCGCCTCTTGAAATACCTGCGTGAGGTAAATCCTAGTGGACCAGCGAATCAGGGCCCATCTTCTTTTAACTTAAGCGTGATGTTTTGGCATTGAATATCCTCCAAGTGCAGTTTTTCCACCAGATTTTCCTCCATTACAGTATCATCTCACATCATTCACAACAGTAAAGACCCACTCAGAGCATCTCTATGTCATATCAGCTGTAATAGCATGACAATAAGCTCCTTTTTTTGACATCTAAACAGATGACAGAGGTATTTTTATGTAAATACATATAGAAAAAAACAACATTTAGGAGAAAACAGTGAAAGCAATACTTAAATGTTTAAATGAACCTTGAATTACATAATGTAAAAGAATGAAACACGTCTCCACTTAGCAGAGATCCAAAACAACATTTGAACATGCAAAAAAGACAAAGTTGGCCTCAATATATACATTTCAATACATTTTTCAAGGGATCATTACCCCCAGAAACAGCATTGATTGACATAAACTGGTATTTTATTAGTAGTGTTGGTTATTAACTCTCTCACCACCAACTTTAACCAATTTATATATCTTGAGTTGTTTGTTTTACTAGAACCCGAGTTGATGTCAGCCTGCCATTTCTCAATAATAAAAAAAAGCTTGATCCAAACAATGCTTTATAGCCGAGTTTGCCATAATTCAGTCAGTCAAAACTCATATTCAAAACACTAGTGAAAATCACTTTGGGGATCTTTTTTTAAAAAGATACAAGACAAATGTTTGTGATGCTCATCCCAAATTCATAATGAATAACAAGGCAGTTGTCAAAAAGAAGGCGGTTTCTGGTGAAAAACATTTACAGAGGTTTGTGTTTAGGAAACATCAGACTGAAGCATTCTGATGTCTAGTGAGGTATAAGTCCACTCTCATGTAGCTGTGGCTTTACGACAGCAACAGCGAGCCCTGTGAATGAATTTAAATGCATTGTTCACTTGATGGTAAGGCAGTCAAAAGAGTTAGTTCATCTCTCTCTGCTTTGTGTACTAATTATTCTAATTAGAAACCATCTGAGGATGAAGTGATAGACTTTGGTGATTTTTCCTTGGTTTTGCTTTCTTTATGGTACCATTTGATCGGTTCCTTGGCTTCTTCGTGAGTGTTGAGCTAAGAGAGCTTTGAATTCAGAAGTTTCACTTCAACAATGAGGCCTTTACTTTGTCTCTTATTCAGTTCACCACTGTTCAATTAGATCCATTCTAACAATGATATTGTAATGTTTTCAGTGTGGATAAAAAGGTCACTGTATCATAAATGGTGAGCCATGGAAAATGAGCCCAGTGTGGGGAAAATTGTTCTGCTGACGTTCAGCGGCGGGACAGTTTTGTCCTCTAGATGCGTTTGTAGCGGGGTGCTGCTGCCCTCTACATGAAACTGAAGTGTCTTTAGTCACTATGGCATGTGGGTGGTGGCATGACTGACTGTGGTGGCCATATCGGAGCCCAGCATGAAAAGCTGCTCTCTGGCCTGAGACCTGGCACCAGAACGACTGGGCTGGCAACAAGACAGATCCAGGCTGGCACGGGCTCCCCTCTTCAGTGGGGGCCCGTGTGGAGACAGAGGGCTCATTTCATGACGGGGAATAGAGCGGTTACAGTACAGTACATATGACGGCCAGCTGGCACTGCTTTGATAACCACACAGATGGATAGTGATGAGTCAGGAGGTTTCCTGTGGGTCCTTGTCGTCACTAATCCCAGACGTAGACCTCGTCCGTAATCGGGCTACTGTCCTGGGACATACGGCCAGCTGATTGAGCTTCCGGAGAGCTGCATGTCACGGATCAGTGTCTCGATGGGTGTCTTTCCTACCAGGCGCATGAAAAAGAGCTGCGAGATGAGGCTGGCGGGAACGGCGCGCAGGGCCGGGAGGCGCAGGAGCAGGCGTCCGAAGCGCTGAGGCTGACTCGGGTATTGCATCCTCTCGTACTCCTGTCAGAGCCACCTGAGCCTTCTCCTGCAGAGACTCCACGTGGACCGGGTCTGTTAGACCACAGGCGTCTGAGGGGGAGGGAGGAGGAGGCGGTTATTTAATAGTGTGGGCAGGTTACATAAAGAGTCGTGATGAGCCGAGAGAAAGGTTGAAATACAAGCAGATAATAATAATAATAAATAATAAAATGCTCCTGAGGGGATCACACAGAATATAGTGCCAGGGCATGCCTACACTATTAAAATAAGACATTTAAAACCTATATTATAACTTTAAAGAAATAGCATGATGTGGTTATTTAGTGTGAACAATATTTGAATGCGACATACCCACTAGGCAATGTGTTGGAGGAAGCCACTTAAAAAAGTCTTAAAATGCAATGTGCTGCATAATGATCAGTGACGGCACTAAATTATGCAGCACATATTGCATTTTCATTGATAAACCAGGAGATGGTGCCATAGTAGGTGAATTCCCAGGTTGCACATTTGTTTCTCCAGACACAAATGTGAAATCTTTAGTGTTAAGATCTACAATTTATTCTACAGACTTTTCTAAGGTCTACAGACTGTTTGTGTGTTCAATTCCTATTCATGGTTATCTATAAAAAGGTGCACTCCAACTACTTTGCACATGAAGATAAGACAAGATAAGACAAGATAAGATGCTTTATTGCCATTGCATGTTAAACACAACAACATTTAGTTGGCGGCGATCCACTCCACTAATCAGCATAATAAATGTATATGTAGAATATAAAAACTATTGAATACATGGATCTAACATAGACAGTTATTGCACTTGCACTAGTCATGCTTAGTCCTACTCATCCTATGAAAAGAGTTGTTTAATGTCTCCTGTGGCTCTGCAGGAGCTTTGTCACCTTGATGATTTCATCAGGATGATTGAATTTGGATTTTGAAAGATGTGAGTGTTTACCAGGCAGGATATGTCTGATGAAAGATGCTATTGAGTTGCATCATGGGAAATTAAGGATCCAGTGTCTTTGGAGATGCTAGAGACAAAAATCAGAATATCTGAGCCCCTGTTGCACTCATGTTGTTCCTTTGTTTTTAATCTTTCTTTCTTTCTCAAGTCCAACAACTTTATGGACAACGCTTAATTGCTGGAGTTCCCCTTGAAAAGTGGCTGCCTGACATGGTTCTGCAGCACATTGCGTTACAATAACAGCAGATAAAACAGAAGATCACCTGGTGAAAACAGCGCGATGGCCTTGAGGCAGCTGTACTCAGCAGAGTCCACCTGCAGCCGGGTCAGCTTGTCCACCTGGTCCTGGAACACCCTCACCTGATCCATGAAGGAAACCACGCGCTCCGCCGACATGGGCGAGGAGTGGAAGCCGGCTGCAGCCAACAAGGGAGCCATGTGGAGCGGCAGGGCCGACTGGGCCGCGTTGAGGATGAACAGCTCGCTCCAGCTCAGCCTCAGCAGGGCAACCTGTCGATTTGTGAGGGTGTTAATCAGATCGACCTTTACTCCCATCATCCATTTTTAATGTTTATTGTATATTTATGTTTTGACAACCTACACTGTTTTTCTCCAAGAATACTATTTGATGACACAGCAATTACTGCAAGATATGCATCCAAACATCAAACCACTTTTGAAATCAAATCTAATCTACTAACCTGGTCTGACACAGGTAGCTCAGGGAAATAAGGGATGCTTCTGGCCCACTCCACAGTGCTGAAGAGTAGCCTGGCAGCCAGTTCACAGATGTTATCGATCCCCATGGTGTTATCCGGACCGGCCTGCTGGTTGTACTGGTGTCCAAACCGACTGCTGGGGTACGGCTCGGCTCGCAGGAGCTGAGAAATGAGCTCTGACACCGGCTGTCCTCCGCCACTGCCTCCGTTGTTGTTGTTGTTGTTATAGAAGTCGCCACCTCCAAGGCCGCTGGCGCCTCCTAAGGGCGTGATGGAGGGGCTGAGGCTCGGCTGAGGTGGGATGCGACCGCGTTGAACTGCTGTAGTTTAGTTGGGTTGCAAAGGGGAGGAGAGGAGGAGAGAGGAGGAAACAAAAGACAGAAGACAGAAGATAGAGAGGAGATGGAAGCAAGGGGAAATGGAAAAAGAGAAGATAGAGAGGGCGAAGGGCAAGGGTAGGTATAGGAAGGGATTTGGGGAAGAAAGAAAACTTAAAACTGAGTTCAGTCAGCGGTGTATGTCAGATTATCAGCAGACAGGCTTGACCCGATTAGGAAGCTATTCTTCAAGATTAAAGGAGGCACAATCGAGCCCAGACTGATTCCTCAAGAAGAGCGTGAAAGTGAGGAGGAATATTCTTGTGCTCGTCAAGCTTGATGAAGGTCATCTATGGAAATAACACAAAGACTCCGAGACAAGAATTTACTCTCCATTTGAAGTTTAAACCTCTGAAATATTCCTCATGACATCATGCTGTTTCAGTAACCTTCCTATTCCCAAATCTTCATACACTCAGATTTATGCTGCACTCAAAATCACTTTATGAGAAAAGAACATCACTACAGACAGCTTTACAGCCAAAACCAAGGCAGCCGGGCAGAATACTGAATAGAGTTAAGAGTTAATAAAAGTTCATTTGGGGTTATGAATTCATGTGGTAAGCATCTGTTCTGCTTAAGTGTCCTTGAGCAATCCACTGCAGCCTGAGGAATGCTGCTCTGTAGCTGACCCTGACCCTGACCTCTGACCTCTCTGTGGAGATGGTCAAACAGAGGCAATCTCTCTACAGGGAGCAATAATGAGGCTCATTAGCATGCTTTACGATCTGTGAGTATGAGGAGGAAACAACTTAGAGACACATCAAATTGTGTTTAAAAACCACAAACCTTCAAACTACGTCTAAACTACATGATTTGTTTCTGTGTATCTATCAGCATGATGTTAAATAATGCCTCACTATGGGCTCCACCACTTCAGGTGAAATCCCCATATTGGATTCTGTCTCGATCGAGCCAACAAGGCAGAGAGGTTTCTGCCGCTTCACCCAGAGGCTTAAGGCTCTGGGACGCAGGTGTCTTAGCACTGTATCTCTCAGTCACTCTTACACAGGCACTAGATTAAGCCACTTAGCACATGGCGTTGAGCTGACATGCATGGCTCGCTTCGCCATGATAGGGCCTAGACAGCCATGTGTGGCATTTACTCTGCACTATGGAGCTCATGGAGCAGAAGAGGCAAGATAATGGCGAAGGCAAATTTAACTATGATTAATTTTTTTTATGTTCTAAGAACAGCTGATTGTAGTAATGGAACAATTCTCTGAGGCGCTTCAGTGAAGGAAATATCAATTATTGAATTTCTTTGCATCAATCCACTTGCAGTATTTGCAATATTGCTCATGTAAAATGACCCACAGTCTCAACAATCCTTTCCAAGGGATCAAAATGGATTGCAGATTTATGGATCAGGATAGACAGATACCTTCTTTGCGCATGCCAACACGGAAACATTTCTTCAGTCGACAGTACTGGCACTGGTTCCTGTGGTGCTGGTCAATCTGACATTCTCTGTTCGACCTGAGAATATAAACAAACGGTTAAGGGACTATAGGTGACTGATCATTACCAAGTTTTACCAACTGAAATTATTAATTTAGTCTGATTTAGTTTAGGCGATCTGCTTTCACCTCAACAGGTGTTTATCTAATATTACTTTTTTTCACACAGATGATCAAAACTATCCACACCGGATGACAAATATGTAACCAACCCTTACTTTAATGTTGCAAAGTCTATACAAAACCTCTGAATGTACAGTGTATAGAAAATGTATTATATTGATTATCTAAGCATCTTAACCATGATACCTTTTTAAAGTGCTCTTGAACATTAATATTGCATCAGATTTACCATAAGGCTTCAGGGAATAACTGTGCTTAGAAAGCAAGAAGGTTTTATCATTCAGAGTTACTTCATCCACATATCTCAACTGTTATCATCTGTCGTGTACAACATACTCTTTCACTCTTATTCAACTTAAGAGCTGAAACAATTAGTCGATAAATCAATAACTTGATCAACAGAAAAAACTGTCTGCAACTTTTCTAATAATAAGTTAATTGTTTCATTTTTCAAGCACAACATGCCAAACGTTCTTTGGGTTTCATCGTCTTAAAATGTGCTAAGCTGCCGCTTCTCTTTTTATATATCATTTTGAATGTTAAAATTTTGGACTTTGGTCAGACAAAACAAGCAATATGAAGACATCACCATGGGCTCTGAGAAATTGTGAATGGTAGTTTTTTTCACCATTTAGTGACATTAAATAACAACTAAATAATTGTTAGTGACAGCCCTAAACTCCAGATCATAATTATGGAACTAAAATTGTATGCGGTGGGTCATTAATTTCTTTAAACTCGGAGGCGGACTGCCTCACTTCTTTTTCAGGTTGTGTGCATGTTGATGTCTGCTGATATATTTGTCCCTATAATTGTTTGTGTGATAGAGAGTATATATAATAGTGTTGCATGTACATTTATGTTTTTAGTGTCTGTTTATTGTTCTGTGTGTACCTGCTCAGGGACTGCAGATGGAAATGATTTTATAGCATAATCTGGCATAAATCATCTCTTCTCTTTTTGATCTTAATGTTTTTATATGCATGGTCATTGTTTAATAAAGACAAAAATAATAGCAAATAGAGTCATGAAGTTTCTCTCTCTGTGCAAGTAATAATGACGGAAGTCTTTGTTAAACTTTAACAATTTGGATGAGGATATAGCTCTAGATTATAGGAGACACCTTTATTCATGGTTGTGTGTATGGCATGCGTCACACATTATACTGTAGGGCTGCAACTAACAATAGTTCTGCCAATATTTTCTGAATTAATCAATTAATTGTTTGCCCTGGAGCTGAAAGAAACATTACTTTTACCTGTAAACCTGTACTATCTTACAAAACAGAACAAAGCAGAAAATAATCACATCTGAGAGTCTCGAACCAGACGATGCTTGGCATTTTATCTTGAAAAAATAATCAAATGCTTATCAAAATCAGAAATAGAAAATCGATGTATTGCTTCAGCTCTATCATATTTGATATTGTAAATGCTTTTAAGTGTGCTTCGTGTAACTTTAACAGCTCTGCACAAAGTTACATTGTCTTTAAGCATGATTCATTCAGGAATCTTTTGTTTAAAAAGTATTTATTTTATGACTCCAACATTTGTATATGTATATCTATTTGTAGCTATAATGTAGGTGAAATTGTACGTTTACTAGTTTTGAGTCGTTTTAGAAAGAAAGAAAGAATTAACATACTATCAATAAACAAACACAATTACCCACAATGCCCCTCTCACCTGCAAGTGTAGCTGAGGTTTCGTCGCACGCTCCTCTTGAAGAAGCTCTTGCAGCCCTCGCAGGTGAACACTCCGTAATGTTTCCCGCTGGACTTGTCCCCGCACACCACGCAGTCCACCACGCAGGACTTGTCATCGTCTCCGGCCTCCATGTCGCTGCCTCCCGCCTGGGGAGAGCCGTCCTCCTCCTCCCCCCTCAGGTAGCTCTTTTCCCCTAACCCGTTTGTGCCCCCATTGGGATCTCCCCAGCCCCCACTCACCATGGCCATCGCTTGGTTACCGAACCACGGAGGAAGAAAATAGGACGGGCAGCCAAGATGTCTGGCTGCTGTCAAGGTAACATAAATATAAAAGAGTCCAGAGTGTATTTCCCCTCACCTGAAATTAATCAGTATTTTCTGCTTGCTTGTGCTCTCATTTGTCAATTAAGCCTCTAGGTTATTTCTGAGTCTATATTAGAAGAAAATTAGATTCCTCAGGCTTAACAAGCAGATGTCAATGAGAAAGAAAATAGGTTACAGCATTAAAGAGGAGGGTGTTTGGCAGAAAAAACAAGAGCAGTTCAGTCTCCTCCCACTCCACTATGACCTGGAAACAGTCTCAGTGTGGCAACTTTTAGTTTTGCATGCCTGGGGATTTCAATTCCCCCTTTTCTTGACTTCTCCAGATCGTAGCCTCGGTCTGTTGTTTTTGTCCTTTTCTTTGGACCGATTCTTGAGATGGTTAAGGAGGAGCCTGCTCGATCGCTGCCCAGTCGATAGGTCTCAGCCAGGGAACCCTTTCACAGGAAACAATGAGTCAAACATACAGTGCACATTTTGCCTAAAAGAGAGCAATGACTGAAAAGATCTGCTAGCAAATGACATGAGGTGAAAATCTCCTCTACTACACAGCTGCACGCTCACACATGCACTCCCAGCTCTGTCTCTGTAGCAACAGTAATGGCTGAAAAAGGACCTCGGTGTAGCTCGCCTTAGCACATGCCTGGAGAGGCTTTGCCCACCCCTCTTAAAGCACCCCTTACACCAACATTTTCCCTTCTCACGCCAGTTATTCCTCATATAAGGCAGCTAGTCTACTAAAACATTTGCTTCTAAATCCTTCTAGAAATGATGTCAAGCTTACCTCAACGTTTATGTGGCTTCCCTCACTGGAAAATAAATCCTTTTCTCGCCCTAGATCTTCCCTCCATGCAGCGAGTCTGAGAGCGCAGACACAGCTCTCCTATTCTGCTGTAATCCTCTCAGTGGCTGCAGCATTGTGACCCACGATGAAGACATTCCTCATGAAGCAAAAACAAGTTGATGTCCACACAACATTACTTTTAATGTGTCTGTGGGCTTCTTCCTCAAGGCACCGCCGGCTGCAGCAGAGGCAGCAGACATGGACTGCCTGCGCTCACCTCCAAAATACACAAGTAGATCCTCCACACAAGGAAGTGATCTCTCTCTCCACTGCTTGTTGTAGCACGAGTGCTCGGCTGTGACAATATCCTCCGTGCTGCTTCCTTCCCAAAACAAAATAAAAAAGCAGAAGAGCTTCCGTCTGCTCAGCCCTCCATAGTTCCTGTGGTCGCTCTCCAGGCACTCATGCAGGCTTCTCTCCTCCAGCCTTTTGTCAGTGCTTGCCCACCAAGAACTAATGACTTGCGGCCTAGCCCTGTGTGCTGCTTATCTTCCGTGTGTGTGTGTGAAGCCTTTCCCTATGGCTCAGGCGAACAGGAGGTGGGGGTGGAAGGGACGGGTGCTGCTCTTCCCCCCCCTCTTTCGCTCTCCGGCTTTAGAGTCCACAAATCAAATTATGATTGAAGAAAATGGCCACAGCCGGAGACAAGCTGGATTTCTCAGCACTTGCTGTTTTTTTTTTCTCGCCCCTCTTTCCCCTTGTCTGTTTTCATCCAACCTATTTGTGTGTGTTGAGAGAGAGATCAAGCAAAGCGAGGGAGGGAGGTGGAGTGTGTGCAGAGGGGGAGGGGGCAGTCGTGTGTGTGTGTGTGTGTGTGTGTGTGTGTGTGTGTGTGTGTGTGTGTGTGTGTGTGTGTGTGTGTGTTCCCAGGGATTTGACACTGCTATTCAAGCCCTGCGGTTTCCATGGTGCTGGCTGCCTTATATGGCCATTGGAGTCAAAGAGCAAAGAGAGTGGGCTGTGTGGGGCAGCATGCACACACACAGGAAGGATGTGGAGGATCTCTCTCCTCAGAGATGCAGAGAGCATGACCCCTAGGCCTTAAAAACACCCTGACAATACCAGATTACCCCTGAAGCCCCGCAACAAATTCAAGCAAGCCGAGCTCCTGCCTGCCCTTTGTCTTTCAGAAAGCAATCAAATGTCGGAGTGAAAGTTTCAACATTGCAATACACAATTTAAAAAGCCGTGCAAAGCAGCAGAGAGGTGAGCTCTATTTCTCAATGGGAGGTTATATCTTCCCCACTTGAATAACACACTTTGATCTTGCATACGTGCGAGCAGCCCGCTGGAGAACAGCTTATTGTGCTGGAAATAAAGGTCATCGTTTTGTGGTCATTGCTCATTTGCTCAAGGCCCTCTGTCTTGGCGCTTTGTGGAGCACACAGTGATTTGTGTTCGAGGTTACCCCGAGAGGTCAAACAGACTTTCACACCCCTGCCACGCTAAAAAGCCCAGGGTCAAATGCAGATAAAGGAGAGGGGAGGACGCACAGCAGCCCTGGATAAGAGCTTTAAGAGATAAGTGATGAATCTGCTTGTAAATGTGCAGCTCTTCTGGGTTGGGGGGTTTGCAGTCGTAGATGGGCAGAGATGAAAGTATCAGTCCCTTGAGACATTCACGATATGCAACTTGTTGTCTTATCTACAGAGCGTTTACAGAGATTTTTAAAGGAATTCTTTTCCCCCCACAAAGTGTGTGTGTGTGTGTGTGTGTGTGTGTGTGTGTGTGTGTGTGTGTGTGTGTGTGTGTGTGTGTGTGTGTGTGTGTGTGTGACACAGAGAAGCATTGTCCTGGCCATTGTGCGGCTAATGGGTCATCAGAGGGTTGTGTGTGTTATTTGAATGAAAGTCCCTTTAATTAGGCCGCTGTGCCTGCTTATTGTCACTTCTTGTGTTGGGAAAGATTAGGCTTGTCAAATAAAGGGTGCTTGTAAAGGACTGTGCGTGAGGAGACGAGATAGTTTAGTTCTTAAGAAACAGTACGTTTGAGTAAAACTGTTCTGCTTATTGCTTTTTGTTTGTTTTTTAATCGTAGATATCTTCTCAGTGATTATTTAACTCTAACTTTTTGAGTTCATCATCTGTCATTTTTTTTATATGTAATCACATTATCTAGTTTTATTGCAGTCACTGGTGTCTGTCAAAAACAACGCCCACATTGACATTTACTTCAGTCACATTCGGTTAATTTGCTCCCCAGCAACACCAGGCTTGCCTAATCTTGGTTTAACTCCGCTCGTGTGGATTCAAACCCCTGCTTACTGGACTTCTTCTATGTCGACATACATGTAGGTTTAGCCTTACCTCGCCAAATTGGAGCAGAATATTAACAATGAGTCAGTAATTTACATCAAAATGGCATTTGAAGAGAATATTTCAGTTTGATAAACTATAGATGAAAAGAGATGCTGCACATGCCTGTCATTTCCACTCCAGTGTGTGTGTGTCTGTCGGAGAGATACCTCTGGGGGCAGGAGTGACGAGACCTTTAAACCGACAGTCAGGAATGTGGTTGTTCCCAGCGAGCAATACAGAAATGCAAGACTGCAAAAAGATGTCTGCCAAGCTGCCAGCCCATCAGATATACAGTATTATGCACACGGAGACGGCTGGCACTGAAGCAGTTTGAACAGTTTAATAGCAGCGTGCAGTTCAAAAACTCTCAAACATATTAAAGGGTCAGGTCACCCAATTTGCAAAACTGACATTTTAAATTGACATTGTGTGCCGTATGTGGGACAGTACCGCATTTGGCCACTAGTAAATATTGGCACTGTAGCTGACACTTTTTATACCATCAAATTCTCAAATGACACGCATATCATTAGTGTGTTCCCTCAAATAAGTCAACCCTTAAGTGTATCTATGTATTTCACATCTGAAATCAAAATAAAACTACAATAAACTGAATTTAGTGACCCCACTAGATTGCCTGACAGATTTATTTTGCGCTGCATTATACCCAGGGACAGAGCAAGGCTCGCTGGCAAAAAGGTAATGAACAGGAAGCGCTGAAACAACGACCATAAAAATGATATGAAAGACAAATTGAGTGATGGCTTAATGCTATTAATCTGAGGGCATCTCTTGGCCAAAATAAAGCTAGCAGTAGCAGCTAACACCCCCGCTGACAGAGCCAGGACTCCCCACAGTAATATGTAACTTCAGCCAACTTTGCCATCTTAACTTTGAAGACCATTTAAAATCATTTGGGAGCACTAATCGCACTGTTCTGATGCTTCCTTGAAATCCTTAAAAGCTTTGTGCATTTCAGAAAAACATCATGGCATTGAAAGTTTTTTGAAAATAGATACGGGTCATTGAAAGTGCTTGAATTCATATATTCTTTGACAGAATAGTTTTGTTTTTTATTTAAAAAGAAAACGTTTGTAAAGAAGGCTCATTTCTGCTCTTTGCTTTTCTGCCGCAATTGTTTCTTTGCTACCTGCCTTGTGCAACAGTAAATAATCATGATCCGTGTCTCAAACTATTCTGTGTTGAGTCCTTGAGTTTGAAGGGGTTAGGCCTGGAAAGTCCTTGAAGGTGTGGGAACCCTGTTATCACTCATTCTGTGCTAAAATGATCAAATATGGTACTCTGAATATCTGTGGCTCTCCACACAAAGGAAGTTGACACATTTTTAATCCTAAAAATTAAAAACAAACATAACATTTTAAAATATAATTCACATTATATTGCATATAAACATTGTCCTTATAGTTGCTATTCTGCCTTCACAAAGGTTATAATATTCAACTTTTTATATATCCTCAATATTCAAAGAGCTGTTGATTGAAACTTCATGGACATTTTGAAGGTTAATTATTTGTCTAACTCTTATTATTTGAGCCTGAAGATAGGAATTATAGCATGACTCTTGTACTACATTATTTCTTGCTAGATGTACCTAATAAACTGGCAACTGAAGGCTTGTTTCAGCCTTCAGCCAATCAGGAAGCAGTCATGCAGCACATAGTTGAACCTGTGATAAACCCACACAATTAGTTAAAACTAAAACAAATCTAAAACTCTTGAGTTAATTCAGGTTTCTGCTGTTTTAATCTAAATCCTCACACTGCCTGGCTGGCTTCCTTTATGGCCTCCTTTTTAAGTCTCCTCTATTCCTGATTTCCCAGGGTTACACACACAGGTCTCCTGCACCACCAGCAGTGAGCACAAATAGACCAACAATTCTTCTCTACAGCAGGTACACACCGTTGTTTACACCGCTGTGTTTGTCCGTCGCTGCCAGAAAGTTAGAATTATTTGATTGTATAGTTTCGGCTTTGTGATGTTGTCCTGATGGTGTGAACTGCTGCAGTGAATATTTAAAGAGTCTTTCCTTTCACGTATGGAGCCTGTTTCAAGCAGCTGGTTTTCTTTGTTCAATGGATGATCTTAGTCTTCTTGGCCTTTTTGACATATCTTTGCTCTATAATCAGCTAGCCGGGCATTTATATTTCTAGCGTCTTACAAATTTAGCATACGTTAATGCGCACGTAAATGTATGATCTAAGCTGATAAACATTTTATATACATAAACATCTCATTTAGAAATGTTTTCACAATTTGAAATATGAATATCATTCAGTATAAATCTATGTTTGATGAAGCATGTTCTGAGTTTTCTAGATGGTGAATTTGTTTCTTTGAAGAGTTCCCAGTGTTTCTCCTGTGTAATTAAAAAATATAATAACTTAAAGTTTCTGTTTAGTCTAATTGTGTGTAATGCACCTCTTTTAATCTTGTAATGATGTTCAGAAATTGTATCAGTTGTCCTGTCGGTCACATTTAAGATGATCCTAAGTTTAGTTTGGCTTTAAATTGTCAGACTTCTTTTAAAGTTAAGATTACAGGAGGGGTCATTAAACAGGACTAACGCAGCTATTGATTCAGTTAACATTTCAACCATAAGTTCACCTTTAAGGTCTGTCACAGAGGACCGTCTCATAACAAATACAACCCCACCCCCTATGTGTCCTAGTGTCTAAAGTTAGGCTAGCCCTCTCCCCGAGGCATCCCCAGCAACCACTGTAATTCAATCTCAGGGTGTTAGTGTGTCCTCTCAACCGCATCAGCATATGGAAAGTAGGTCTTTACGCAAAGTAATCATGCGGCGGCCTTCTCGCGGGGACTGCGTTTTCACCACGCTCTGATGGCTGTCAAATGTTTAGACTTGCAGTGACAGCTTCACCCTGAGACCAGAGTGACCTGTGACCTTTGAGGAATGGACAAGCCTGGAAACAAAAACAGAGGCCTTTTGTGCGGGTCAAAGGGAAAACATCTGCTGGGCTGAGGACACAGAGAGAAGAGGGGGATTAACTCTTTGGGATTCATCATTTGGTCTTTTCAGCCACCTCTGATGAGAGTTGGCTGACGGGAGCATGCAGAAAGCCACTGTACGTCGCGTCATTACGACCCAAATCCCCCTTATTTTACACATTAATGCCCCTGCTGCCTCTTGGCTAAGCAGGAAAAAATTATTTAAAAAAACCTGATAAATAAGATATGAGGCAGAATTTCTTTGATATGAATGCTGCAGTCTTTCTTATCACATCACCACAGGAGCCACTGGTCACAGCCAGCCTTTCATTTTTAAGATTGAATTTGAGCCTGAATAAATGATCTGAGAGGATCGCACATCAGTGTCTGTTGAGAAAATTCATTTGAACAATTCTGGCTTTGATATCATCATGCATTGTCATGATAAATGAGCGTCTGCATTTTTTAACCACACTGAAGCGGTACAGTATCATTTAAATTCGGCCGAAGGGGTGTTGCCCACTCTGACGCTGCAGCCTAGATAACAAAAGAAAGCATTTCCATGCTCTTTCTCCACTTAACACAAACTTGGCACACGCAGATATTTAGAGCCAAATTGTTTATTTGTCTCTGTTCTGTCTGGTAGTCGACTCAGGTATTTACCACTTCCCCCTCCGTGTCTCTCAGTAACAGAGACCTCTTTCTTCAGGCTAGCAATCTGATATAGCACACTGCTGTGATGGAGGTAACCAGATCCTTTACCAATTAGCCAAACATTTCTGGAGGGAAACCTCATGGTGTGATTCTCCGTGTTATTCTGGCTTTGTCATCAGGAAGCTTGTTGTTCTGTGAGTGCAGGTGAAACAATAGGGCAGGTGGGTGGAGGGAGAAGTGCTGGAGTAAAAAGATAACAGAGAATTCTTCTCAATTGAAGGAATAGATTTTAGGAAATACACTTATTGAGAAGTTGCCAGGCAACAGAAGTAACACGGTCAAGAAGGTGTTTGGAACATAAGCCATTGTAAATCTACAACTTTTTTACACTTCGGTTTTTGTAAAGTTAAAAAAACAAAAGAAAACAAGACCTAACGTATATTGAGCTTTAGAGGTGCTGGTGTGTACATTTTGTTAACGGGGGACAGAGCTAGGCTAGTTTCTAGACTTTGTGCTAAGCTAAGCTAACTGGCTGCTGGCTCCAGTGGTGTCGATACTCTCATCAGGCTTTTCCCCAATATGTCAATCATTCTGTATAGAATTAATAGAATTTAATTTGCTGATAATTTATTAACCTCAGCCTGAAGCGTTAAATACTGTTACACCTCGTATGTACTAGAGTATACATGTTATATTATCCAGATTATAGGTTATTTTACATTTTCCATACTTGGATGATAGTTTAACAATTCAGGAGCATAGACTGTATGTGAGACTGTCCATCAAATATTGAACACAAATAATCCGATCTAAACAGTAAAATCCATGAATAAGTAAAATACAAGTCTCTTAAAGGATATATACAGAACACAGCGGTAGATAGTTTCCCCTGTGTGCTACCATTTTCACTGCTTCACTTAAGGATAATTTATTTCTGAAATCTTCATTCACATAGATTCATTCACTCCATGTATTGCTAAATGGAGCATTGAGGCCGTCTTCAACTGCAGTGATATTGATCCTCCACTAGGTGGCACTGCTCCATGACAATTAATGGCTTGTCTTTCTTCTGTACCTTCAGTCCAAATGCCACAATATCATTACTTAGAATACACTTGTCATGTTTCAAATAGAAAAGTCCTGATTACTTAGTGTGTGTGTGTGTGTGTGTGTGTGTGTGTGTGTCACAGAATAAATACATTAAAGCACCTATAATTAATTTAAAGTCTAAACATGTTAGTTTATACTCGTTCAAAGCAACACTATTCAAATTCAAGAAACATGAGCATTGTGGAGTGTGAAGTTTAGAAACTGGAGTGATGACTGACTTCACTTCTTGGTATACATAATCCCAGTAGTGCAGCTGTTCATGTTCTTCACAGATCCCTCAAAAACAAATCCTGCAAGTCACTGGTTGCTTGTTCATCTCTCCTCTCCCACTTTCTATTTAAGCATATATGTTTTTGATTGAATGCTTTTCTTTACATATAAAAGAGTAGTAGCCACCGACACCAAACATTGTTGGCCATTTTCTCAAAATGGGTACAATGGCAAACTGGCAACAGTTACTGTCGAGCCCTGTAATTTACAGGAATTCTTGTTAAACGCTGGCCTTTTGTTTTTAGCTGCATGACGACACAAGCCTGAAGTGTAATAGTACCGTCAGGGACATCTAGTTTATGCTCAACAAAGAGCAGATCAGGACAATACAGTATCATTAGGGCCTCTTCAGCTGACAGGAAAACATCCCTGTAAACACTTGAGTTTGCTTTGTGTCGAATAGAACATTTCATATCCTAAACACTGTGAACTCAAAAGAGCTCTGTTCCCTCACTACCTGAGCCAGTAAATTGTGTAATCTGTGACACCCAGAGGCCACTGTACGTTCTGTGAAAACTGTAACATAAGCTACGGGAGCAGATGCTACCAATAGTAGCTGGGTGTTGTGTGGGAGTGGTACAGCTTTGGCTTGCCAAATTAGTTTCATACCCACATGGGCAGCTTTTGATAAGCATTTTGGCAAAGACATAAACTGCATTTACATGGTTTGTAAACATTTAGTTTGGATAAACAGTTTATTCGATTGAACATGAAAACATCTTGATCAGCCAGTTTAGGTTATAGCCTCTTAAAATTATATTTAATCATGCAACTAAAATGTTTGATATGAAGTTGATGAGATTGAGATATGAGATTTCATTACTGCCAAGATGCTTAACATGTTCAGTTTTGATGATTTTATTAACCTGGCTAATATTAATAAAGGTGTTTATCAACATGCTTCTAACTCTCAGGGTTTCTAGGTAAATGTGAGGTTTTCTAACATGAAATATATTTTGGAAAGGCATGTTTCTTACTAGCATAAGTCAAAATTAATCATATATAAGATCATTTTAAACTCCAATTAAAGCAGACTTGTAGTCTTGGCTGTCAAATATTGAAAATATTTCCTTCATTTTTTAAATTATATTTTTATGTTGTGTTTGGTATTTTTCTGAGCTGTGTATTTATGTAAAGGCCCATCTGTTGATCAAAAGTCTGTTTTTCCAGATGCCTTTTTTCATTTCTTTGTGCACATTCAACCAAACCTGTCTGCATGGCTAACTACCAAATTAGGAGTAAATGTGTGTATCTTTGTAATTTGAGTGAACTGAGCCTTTTTAACACAATTTTCAAAGCAAAAGAGCATTTTACTATTTCAGCTGTCCCTTGTTGAAGCGCACACATTGTTAGCAGCTTCCATGTGAAGTGCCCAGTGCAGGAGAGCACAGTTCTGCACATTCTAATTACAGTGCTGCCACCCTTTGCACAGGATACACTTATATCCTTTCCTTATACTGGATATAGCCGTTCCTGAGGCAGACTTGTTTTTGGATGTACTTTGGATGTGCGTAAGACGCGCAATAACATTTCCATGTTACGCTGGTTTATTGTTTTAAAGAAACGAAGAGCTTGTTTGAGATATTAAAGCCGTACTCTACACAATGAAACAAACCTGCTCTTTGCTCTTCTTTTTCCCCACCTTTGGACAGAGCCAGGCTAGCTGTTTTCCCCCGTATCCAGTTTATGCTCAGCTAAGCTAACTAGCTGTAGCTTTATAGGTAGCATACAGACATGAGAGTGGTATCGATCCTCTACTCAACTCTCCGCAAGAAAGCAAATGTGCATGGTAGTTTACTCATAATCTCAAACTGTTCCTTTTACATTTCTGTCTCTCATGATTTATGTTAGTCTAAAAAGCTCATTATACATAATAGTTTGTACACTCTACTTGTTATTGTTGATATACTTTTTATTTCATGCTCTGCTGGACTTCATTTATTAAAGCTGAGTTGACTGCCCTCTCTCTTTTAATAAAAACTGTATTCTAACTGATACAAGGCATTAGTGAGGCGTATGAATTAAGCCTCTCTTACTAATTTGAGAGAGCTGTGCCAGCCAGGTTGGCAATATGCCATTAATAGATCTAAAACGTGATGTTTAGAAGTGACGATAAAAACAACCCACTTCAACCTCAATTCAAACACTTTGACTGTTTATTTTTCGTATTTGTGTCTGATATCCTGCGTTTCTTGGCGCCTTTAATCTAGGATCTCATCCAAAAGGTTGCTGCACAATTCCTCTAGGAATTACTGCTTCCTGTCAAGATGCCTGGCACATCAACAATGCCTGACAGGAAAAAGTTGTAGCTGTTACTGTCAGGCTCTTCTTTTTCATTTTGTGTGTGTGGGGCTTACCCACGTCATCATGTTGGACTGAGACTTGCGGTATCAAAGAGCCACTACACAAGAACGTCAGAAGAATAACCTGAGCCATTGTCCTCCTGGCCTCCTGTGCACCGGAAAACACTGTTCATGATCCCATAAAAGATTTGGCACAGTGAGTCTGGTTAGGTCTTTATGGCCCGTTGAGTTTCACAATAGAAAGGGTTAAAGTTTGATTCTAATTGAATCAGCACTAAATGCTTTAAGCTGATTCCAGGACTCTAAAATTGTTGTTGTTTTGTTTTGGCTGGGGATATTTTCAACACTGAAATGGCCTAATGTGTTAAACACGAAAACGTGTGTGCGTGTGTGGGCTCGTATTGTACATGCATGCACACTGGCCATGTGTGTATGTGTTGATATCCTCTGCACAGGGAGGGGCAGCCAACAGACATTGACTTTGGTGGGAGGGGACTGAGTCCAGGACAACTTCCCATCAAGTGTGTGGCCAGAGAAGTTTATAAATTCCTACCCATGTTTATGCCTTACTCACAATCTGATCAATTCTCATGCTATCAACACTGCTGAGAGGAAACGTCTGGTCCACGTCTGTAGTGCGTTTGGCTTTGTTAGAGGAAGAGGAGAAAGCTTTATTGGACTGAAATCCACCGGCTGGTATGAAATAATTCAGCTTTGTGTTATTCATTCATTTGGCTTGCTTGGAGTGTTGAGGAGCAACATGATTGTCCTCTGATTTAGAAATGAACCTAATTTGAACTTTCCACTCATAGTAATCCTTGAGCCTTCCTATTTCTTTGTGACCGTCCTTTAGCCATCATGTACAGCAGTGGCTACTCCCAGGTCTCCAAGACCAGCCCGCAAGCCCAAAAGAAGATGCAGTACCGCTCAAAGGGCAAGAGCTGCGGCTACTACATGCGCATTGTCTTCTTCTTCTCATCGCTCATTCAGTCTCTTATCATAGTCAGCCTCGTGCTCTTTCTGGTCTATGGTAAGACGCAGGACTCGGCATCCACATCACGCATCCTGGACCTGGAGGAGAGCTTCAGCCGACTCTCCATAGAGAATGTCGTCCTGAGGCAGCAGAGGAAGAACCTGACCAACTTACTCAACACCACCCTGATTGTGAAGGCCCGCAACGACTGGGACCTTGCCAAACTCCTGGACATCGCCAACATCTCAGCAATCCTTATCCAAGAAATGGACAGGAAGCAGGTGAGAATCATGTTTTATTTGGAATTAAACTCCTAACCTTTCAACATCCATAGAAATGAAGGTGTGGATATGTTTGTGTCAGTTCAGTAACTGTTACAGATGAACATAATATAGCTGTCAATGTACCTGCAATGCGCTATTCAAGCTGATCTTAAGAGCTTTAACAGCGTCATTCTGGGTTCAAATACTGAGTATATTTACACCACTAATTACTGTCTAAATGTCATTTCATTTGAGTGTTTTTCAATAAATAGGATTATAAAATGTAGACAGAGTTTTATTATAGTTATTACAAGTCAAAGTAGCACTTTAGTGTTGAACGTCAGAGTAATTGCAAAACTGTAAACATAATAATCTTCTTAATGACTAAATTGTAATTGATTAATAGTTTTTTCTCTTTGTCTACACTTCACAACTTACCGAACAAATCACTAAAACCCCAATGTATTTTCTTTCTCTCATATAAACAGCACCAGTGCATTAGCGACTTGTTCTTTTGCAAGAGCGCAGGACAATTTAATGCCCAATGCCCAACCACATGTAAGTATGACATTTCTTCAGTGCAAACCCAAAAATAATCAACTAAATAAATCAGACATATGAGCTGTTCTGCCACTTAGAGAAATCTAAAAAGTTGTTGTCTTCTTTTCTCTTTTGCCATTATTGTTTTTTCCATGTAGTCCAACTTGCTTCCAACTGTAACTGTGGGCCACTAACTGATCAGCTAAGAGCCAGGCTTGCGCTTGTGGAGTCCAACTTCACGCAAACAAGTCAGAGGATGAGCAGGGAAATGGACCAGATTGTCAAAGAGAGGGACGACATTAACTTGGAGGTCATCCGTCTGCGGAGAGTCAAATCCACACATGAAAAGGAAGTGGATTTCTTCAAACAAAAATGCAAAGATGACTTTTCCCAGTCCTTAAATGGTATCTCCAATGTCTCCAAGGCTTTCCTAGAGAAGATCAATTCCCTCTTCCCTTCACACATCGCCTTCCAGCTCACCTGTCCAAAACAGAGGGAACACCTGGAGCAGATCCGCAGCAACTGCACCAGCCTGTCTATGGAAGTGGAGGACAGGTTTCAGCGTTACCTGAATAGTGTGGGAGAACGGGTGTCGGGCATCCAGTCTGAGAGCAGCCGTCTTAAGGCAGAGAACTGGCGACTGACTGAAGACTACCGAGGGTGCAGCACGAACCGCACGGGCCTGATCCTGCAGCACAGGCAGAACTTGGACAAGCTTCAGCGGAAACACGATGAGGACAAGGAGAGGCTCCTGATGGACAAGATGAAGCTAAATGGAGATATAGAAGTCCTGAACAACAATGTCAAGTATAAAAGTAAAGTGATTGATCACCTTACAGAGCAAAACAAGCAGCTCAACATGTCCTGCATGTCTAAGGTAAGAAATTAATCAAGATTCAAATATTCTAATGTGTACTCTAAATGAGACCTTACGTACCAAGAACTATCTTGTTTTTTAAGTGATGCTGTTTGCTAGTGAAGTTAAAAAGAGAAAAGACAATAAGGGAACTAACTGCGAGCTGTAAACGGCAGCAGAATATATTGCATACAAGGAATGCTGGTGGAGATATTGCACATTGTAGTATATACACGGGCATATACTATATGGGTTATCATCGCATTGCATTGTTGTTGATCAACTATAAAACCCCTCTTATATGTAATGACCTTCATACATTTGTTCAGCAATTGGGTCATTTTGAGCACAACTCTTCATCTCTGCAGTATCAGAAGGCATGTTTGCTTATATAACACCTTTAGCAAGTACTACAATGGTAACAAAGCTCTTATCTCAGTGCTTTGAGTGCTTAACATCTTGCATACAACGCATGAGATCAAAGCAGCCTGACAGGTTGTTGGAAATGATCCAGCTTTATGTGCAGAGGAGGAGGTGGGGGAGAACAATTGTAAAGTAGAAGAGAGCAGAAGGGTGAGAACTGGACAAATATTTATGTCTGATTTGTTTGACGACAAATTTAAAACCTAGACACCTGATGTTCTTCGAATCAGGGGTTTGAGTCTTAAAACAGAACATTTAATTTGATTTAATACTTTTTTTGTGTCCATTCAAAATAGTTTGTTTGCATTATATGATGTTAATGATTTTTTAAATTTAGAACCTTTTTTTTCTACATTAACATCAGTATTCTCATTTTATTTCAGACAGGGTTTGGTGAATTTGCCGGCGGCTCAACCTCTCGCACAGGCACACTCTCTGGTGGGGGTCAGCTTGGTAGGTTAGGGTTAGCATTGAATAAGCCAGCATCAACTGGGACGGGCTCTTCCTTATCAACTGGGTTAGGTAGCTCCTCTGGGTCAGTATACAATAAGCCAGCATCAACTGGGACGGGCTCTTCCTTATCAACTGGGTTAGGTAGCTCCTCTGGGTCAGTATTCAATAAGCCAGCATCAACAGGTTCAAATGGTGGGGTAGGTTTAAATAAGCCAGTACTGAGTAGTGGGAGAGGCTCCTCATTTTCTGGGGCATCATCTTGGCCAAGCGGGATAGGCTCAAATAAGCCAACATCAAGTGTTAAAAGTTCCTCAGGGTCATCTGCTGGGTCCTCCTCAGGGTCATCCTCTGGGTCCTCCTCAGGGTCATCCTCTGGGTCCTCCTCAGGGTCATCCTCTGGGTCCTCCTCAGGGTCATCCGCTGGGTCCTCCTCAGGGTCATCCTCTGGATCAACAAGTAAAAGTGGGTCAAGCAGCTCTGGATTTGGATCTTGGTTTACGGGTAGCTCAGGGCAAACTAAGACAGGAAGTGGAACAGGGAAAGCACCATCAACAAGCAATAGTGGAACTGGATCGTCCTTTGGTGCAGGAAGAACGAGTGGACTGGGAGGTGACACAAGTAAGAAAATATGTCTTTAGTTTAATTAGTTTAGTCCAGAATACAATATGATATATTTTCTCACATGCCTCCGGGGACTTCCATTCATCCACATTCTATGGGACGACAGATATCTCAAAATGTGGGTAAATAAAAAATAAACAACTATCTGCATGGACAGATGGATAGATAATTTGGGTGAACTGGAGCTTTAAACAAGCATCACAAGTTATTAGTTTGCAACTATCCATTATTATCCAAAGTATGTGTGTGATTTCAATTATAATAATTCCTAATCAAACTCCAAATATATGGCCCTGATGTTTGTAGTCTTTATAGATCTCAGTAGAAATTCTAATTGTTATCATTTCTTTATTATTGTAAAGCATAAATGCAGCTTGATTGATGACGTCAAGTAATGAAACATGTGTTATGTTTAACCAACAGACAGGGTTGCTCAGCACCTTATGGCTCTGCAGCGCATCATCAACCCCCCCTCTGGCCCAGAGTGAGTATATTAAGTAACTTTTGCTGTAGTTTGAGGGTGAAAGTGTTGTTGGTGTTGGTGTATAGTTTTGTTATAATCAACTAATCCCATGAATAACCAACAACACATTTTGTGTCAACTATTATTCATTTGAATCTTTTTGTTGTTGTAATGTAGCCACACGGCACAAAGGAATAAACTAAAACAGGTTTTTACTATACAATACTTCTTAGTCACATCAAGTCATTGTTAGTTTTGGTTTATTTCATGATATGTGTTGACAGTAAAACCAATATTAAATATCACTAAACTTATACATTAACAAAAAGCTGTGATGTGTTTAAGTTTCACAAAGAAATAATGTTATTTATTAAACTTTTCCTCTATTTTTCTTTCCTTTTTTTTCCAGAGAGAAACAAGATCTCTCCAGAATGTTGGGTTAGTTCACTTTTATAAGAAAAAAACAAAAAAGAGATTTATCTTCCACTGCATCTATTACGCACAGCTAAATGTAAGCTGCTCATGTTGCAGTCGCATATTTTATATCAATAATAAATGTACTATATATTATACAGTGGTTATGACAGTTTGTACTTCAACATGCATTTGAAAAAGTCATTTGAATAACTTGAATGTAAAATGTGAAGTTTGTGTGTTAATGATTTGTAGCAGTATGAATAAGCACGTATTGTATTTTTAGACTGTAAATACAGAAAAATAAAAGCTTTGTTTAAACCTAAGCCCATCAACTGTGCCTGCCTCCACTTTACAAACAAAGTTATTTAAGATATTATCCAATGCAGACCCGGAAACAACCGTTTGTCTCTGTTTGTGCGTCACCCACTGTGTTGCTAATTATCTACAAAGGACTCTCCAACCATTCCTGTAATGTTTCAGGCAACATGTACTGCCAATACGATTTAATCCCTCCAGCATGTTTATGTTTACCTGCCAACCTGTCAGCAGGCCAGCTCAGACAGATGGGAGGAACTTTTTGGAAATGCTCTTGTTTACATGCTTTTGTTAAAAACAATGTGCCATCAATTAACTGTAGAGAACACGGATATCCATAGCCTAAATACAATCCTAATATATCTCTTATAAAAAACACATGAGGGGGAGGGGAGATGGAGTTTGTCTTGGTGTCTGGTGAGTGCTCTGAATTTTCCAAAAACAAGCCTTGAAGCAGTGATTGAAGACAGATGGTTTTAATCTTTGCTTGGTTTATGAAAAAAAGACAGAAAATAATATATAAATAGGGTTGTTTGTTGCGTGTAGAAATTAATACCACATGTTAGGACATTTGTGAGGTATAAATGGCACTTTCCTTTCATCTCTGTTATGGAGTTTTGGAGTATGGAGTATTAGATTATTGACACAGATCATAGAATTACTTCAGTGCAAATGTACTTTTATTTGGACCAATACTACATAACTATGGAGCATGAAAACAAAGAACACACAAACATCCTGTTTGTTGCACTGTAAAAGGATGGGAGCGTACTTGTAATTCAAGAACCATGAGTGTATTGTGTTTGGCGCCAATTAATAAATACAGCACTTAGACGCAGAGGGAGAGCTCTTTCCCGTCTAAAGGATATCCTTTGTTTAACATCAAGTGTTTTTCCACATTTGGGATGTGCAGCTTACTGCAGGGGTAGCTGTGAGGATATTAAAGGTCAACTGGTTGGATGTTTCTGGGAGTCACTTTATTAGACTCACTGAGACACAGGAAACGTTAAAACTAGTTCACTGGAAAATCAAGATGATGCTGGTCTGTGCAAACATGTTTCCTGTAATCATAATGCATTTTCCTGTCATTTTTGTTATTCCCTTAATCCCTTTACACAAATAATGCAATCGACTATTGTTTTGACTGACGCAGTGGACAATGATTACTGAATTATTCAATTTGTACTCATCATTTCTTTACCCTTTATAGAGTAGACCATAAACACTAAATTACAGACAAGAAATATACAGTTAAGTCATATGCCTGACATCAACAGAGTTTGAACAGCAACAATTAACCTATGCAATTTCCCAGCTTACATTTTACCAGCTGGTTTGAGGATTCAACAACCCCCCTGGAGTTTATTTTATTGTTCTTATTCTTATTCTTCTCATTTATTTGTTAACTAGGGCTCAGGTGGGGGTCAGCTGGGCTGAGCTTGCTAGCTACTTGTTTGTTTAGCTGCTCCGGGCCGCACGCAGACCCTTAGGGGGGCCTTTGTAGATACCTGTGGCCCCACAGACCTAATTTCATTTTATTATCTTTTAACAGAAATGTAACAATAATATTATGATGTCAAAATGACATGTAACTGTTTTACTTCAGGTCCCTGTAGTACAAGACAAAACATATCACAAAAAATAAAAATTCATCATCCATGATCAGTCTGAGGCTAAATGACAGATTATTAAACTCATTGCTAGCTGTTCTTTCTGGGTATTGACCCTCAACATTGTGGACAGCACTGATGACGACCAAGACTTGGGGCCATTGTGTCGCAGCCTGCGCAGCCACCCCCTGATGCAGGAAAGGGAACGGGGTCTTGTGATTACTACCTCCTTCCTCACCTGGGGTTGCAGGACTTTGACCTCTGTTGTCTGTCGCTGCTAATGTTCCTTCTTCACTGTGACTTCTAATTACATTTCCTATCTGCCTGGCAGCAAAAGCTGCTTAAGATATCAGGGGACAAAAACCCTTTCTCTTGTGCAGATACTATAGTGTTGAGGGGGAGGGGGGAAAGCGCTGGAAACAGCTGGAAGGGAAAAGCTACCCCAGCACTAATGTCCTTTTGTGTTAAAGTCCTTCAGCCCAACCCTGACTTTCACCTTGACCTCTTTCTGCAGAGGCGTTAACAAGGAAAACATGGGTCCGTTTAATTGCTTAAGGAGGATGTGTTGGACTTCATGTAACCCGTGTTTGGGCAGCTAGACCTAATGTAGCCTCAGATTTATGGGCAAACCCTAAAGTCCTAAAGTTGCACATGTACAAAATACTGCAGATAAAACTTTTCTTACGCTTATTGCAGTACCTCAAACAACCAGGCGTTAAACGACACATCCAAATGTCTCATTCATTTGACAATGTTACATGATCTCTTCTACAGCTCGGATCGGCACGAAATTATCATAAATCATAAATGTTATCAGCAAAAAGAAGGTACAAGTTTGTGTACCAAGGTGCATTTTGGCAAGAAACATCCAATCACTGAGCTTAAAATGCTGTCTTCCAGTGGAAGCTAAATATTATGTTTAGAAAAATTATTTTATAATTTGCATCTTAAATCAGTTCACTTTTAATGATACGCTCAACTGTGGTTGAACTCCGCAACTATGGCAACTGATTCTTCTGCATGGCAATGGCAGCTGAGGCTCATGGTTATTGTAGTATTTAGAGCCATCAGCCATGATAAAATGACATGACATGATTTCTCAGAGATAAAGTTTAAATAACTGAAACTGGTGGTCCTAATGTAAACCTATGCTATTGTTACATTCATCCCAGTTTGCACCTCTATTTAGCCATTTCTCTTTTATGTTCCACTGCTGTAGAGGGATTACAAGTATTTTGTTGCATGTGTGGAATAATTTCAAGCAAACTGAACAATTACAATTAATTTAATGAATAAACCAAAAAAAAGCAAAAACAAAAAAGCTTAATTCAAAACAGTCATATTATATATGTGAACAAGACTAGTCTAGTTTCTACAGCCATGCTAACGGCTCTGTGAGGCTATATTTAGGCAGGGCCAAGATACATATCAACATCAGCTTGCTGACATGCTTTACAAATGCTATGCTAACTTGCTGATGTTTGTATATAATGTTAAACTAATTCACCATATTATTTTAGCGTTTTAGATTGCTAATATTTACTAATTAACATTAAACACAGTACAGCTGGGGCTGTTTTTACCATTAGGCCTTTGCCGTTAAATTAAAACTCAGGGAATGAAATAAGATAAAAAAATATATCATT
Organism: Cottoperca gobio; assembly: GCF_900634415.1. NCBI lineage: Eukaryota > Metazoa > Chordata > Actinopteri > Perciformes > Bovichtidae > Cottoperca > Cottoperca gobio. Next base: position 15,588,808 of record NC_041371.1, read on the forward strand.
AAACACTGAAAAACCAAACTATTTTTTGACCAACGTTAATGTAAGACACACACTGAATGTTGATACACTGAAGAAGAAACTATATTTCAATTACAATTTTTGCACCAACATGTCTGGAAGAATAATAAGAACATGCTATATTATTTTGTTATCCCTTAGTCTGTATTTGTACCTATTTACCAAAGTAAAAGTACACAAACTGGGAACAAACAACATTTTCCTGAAGTGTCATTGGTTGTAAACATTGTGGATGCCATGAGCTGAGCTGCTGTAAGCCCTGACCAGCTGCATTACTGTCCTATTAATCTATGTCATTGATTATCCATCACATACTGAGAGCCTTACTGGTGCTACACCGCAGGCAGGGATATCGAGAAGATTACGGATCATGTAGTCTGCTAAGAAAGAGCACCGGAGCTAAAGCCACTTCAGTTATTTGGTTTCAATTCCTCACACCCGCTGAGAGACATCAGTTATTGCACAAGTGTATGTAAACACATGTGTTGGCAGCCGGGAGGTGATGGGAAAAACCTGGCTAAGCAGGAGGAAGTTCCCTCTCTGACCCTAAGATGATAAATATTTGCTGATGATGAATAAATAAAACATTTTGCGTGAGACCCAAAGTTATTCTGTTTCCTGTAAATTAACAAATTGTTTGAGGTTATCAGCCCTCTTTTTATTTTGAGTAAAACAAAGAGAAACCAAGAGAAATGGAACATCCCATCCTCATTTCAAGTCAGTGATGATTCTTAAATTCCTCAGTGTTCATTTAGAAGGTCAACTGAGTCCAGCCGTTTCAGGTATAAACTATAAAATAAGTTTTTACAGAGGCAGAGGGCTGCCCAAAAGGCAATTTTCTCAGGGAGGTCCAGTGATTAGACACAATGGGGGTGGTGGTGGCCTCGTGGTACGGCTTCCAAATAGAACACCAGAAGGTTGTGAGTTCAATACCAGTGATCCCACCATATATATATATATATATATATATGTATGTATATATGTATGTATATATATATATATATATATATGTATATATATATATATATATATATATATATATATATATACATCATGAAACTGGGCATATTGGAGAAGAGGAGACATACTTTTATATAATAATAATAATAATAATAATAATAATAATAATAATAATAATAATAACATGTATAATAACATCTTTAACATTTTAACATTTTGTATAATAACATCTTTAACATTTTAACAACGTGGCAGCAGCCTGACTATTCCTTGATGGTTTTATAAACGGCCTACTGCCTCCATCTGGTGTCCATAGCAGTGTATTGCCATACTAGAATTGGAAGTTTCTTCTGGTTCGACTTCAGGTTTCAAGGGTTGCTAATTTGCAAAGCATGAGATCTATAGGCCTGTATTATATTATATAGATAAGGTCCTTTTATTGGATTATCATATCTGTTGCTTCAAAAAAATATCTGAAGTGGAAACTTTGAAATATGGGGTTATATTGTGTTTCTATTTTTTCACAAAATAGTAGCCTATATTTACCTGCAAAATGCCATGTAAAGGAAGTTCACGAACAGTATTTTTTAAGGATGTGATTACTTTCTTCTTCTTTCTGACCTCATCTTACATTTGAATCCAGTCACAGTTATCTATTCTTCTGTCTATCTTCACTGCTCACTGTGCTTGAAGCAGTGAATCACATTCCCCAGCAGAGGGTGTGAATGAATAATTGATCCCAAGATATTAAATTAATGTTTCTCTGACCCTGATTGGCAAAACTATCCACAGTTTTATTCATATGGGTGCTGAAAAAATAAACATGCACATTTAAATACAGAATCATCGGCCTATGGTATTGTAATTAAGATGCCATTAAACTCTCTAAACTGTTTCAAACCTTTCAAAGTGTTTTTAAGACTCTGTGGAGAAGGTTAATGTGTACAGGGCTTGTTGACAGAGTATGCTACTTTATTTAGACATAGCCTATGCCTGAATATTTATATAAATCTTTGTCTTGTGTTCTGAGTATATAAGCATAAAGTGAACATTTCATGGAAGCAATTGCTCCACCTCTCAGTGCATGTAAGACATTTCAAATATGGGCATTTGAAGTATTATTCTGTGAATTATGTTGGGGTTACATGTTGCATTACTAACTAGACAAAACCAGGCAACTGTCCAGGGGGCTCAAAAAAGCCCAAGATCACTGCATGTCAGTTTGGCTTGGACATGTAATTAGTTGCACATTTGTTGGAGAATTTATACCTCTGAGGTAGGCTATAGTATCAACTGTCAATTATCACTGAAATTATTAGTGCGACATTTTTGTGAAATGCTTTCTTGTCGAGAGTTAGACGAGGAGATTGATGTCTGTATGATAAATATTAGCTAGCGGTTAGCTTAGCACAAAGGCTGAAAGCAACTATCATGCTCTGTTGGAACAACATACATGCACCTCTACTTTAGATACAGTAGTTAATGTGCCAAATTATCATTGGCCATGTGCAGAAATGTTAGATTGTCTTTTTTGTTATCTTTGGACAGAGCCAAGCTAACGTTAGCTATTTTCATCCTGTTTCTAGTTCTTCTGCTAAACTAAGCTAACCTTCTCCTGGCTGTAGCTTCATGTTAGCTTCATATAGCAGAGAGATTTGATGGTGTTGCTCATCTAAATATTGGCTCTCATTAACATGTTAGCCTGTATTTTGTATGTTTAATTTGTATACAAACTGAAGTGTAAAAACAACAACTTGAGCTGTTATGGTGGTTGATGTGGTGAACAATTCATAGCCGGCGTAATTTAGTGACTTTCTGGATGGATTTGGATCCAATGGTTGCCTAGCATCCCCATTTTGTTTTTTTACTCTTCGGTTTTTTGGACATATTACTCAAACAAGAACTACACTTTTGATTAGTTATCTTAACTGGTGTCAGCCTTTTTTTTTTTTAACAACTCTTAAGAGAGAAACACATTTTTATTATTTCAAATGAAAAGCAATATGTGAACTATTCTCGAACATGCACTAAATGTACATTTTAGTGGCATAGATTTCCGAACCTTCTCGCACATAGAGACCATGTTTATATTATAAATATTATATAAGACATTTTCGACAAATAGAAAGCAGGGTGCTTCTAAATATGTGAAGGCATTGTGGGACATGAATTACAGTTGTGGCAGATTTATCCTGATCAATATGAAGGCATGGACGACTGAACCACCTGCAGTGCATGTGCAGCTCGGACACATGTCATTGTCTATAGACCTGTAGCCTGTGCGCGCGGTGTTCCCCTCAACTCTGTCGTCACCACCCAGTCACGAGTCCGACTTGTGCGCGTGTAGATGCCATGATCATGTTCCACCTCCTCAACCTCCTCCTCATCTATCAGATACACTAAGGGTTCCCTTTTCATGCAACGGTCATGCAATACAAACAGAGTCCTCCGTGCAGTGCGGTTTTCCAGCCCCTGAGTATTTGTGCACCACCATGCAAGCGGTGGACAGCAGAGCAGCTGATACCGACGCTACTGTAAACAGTAGCAGCAGCACCGCAGACGTCGACGACAGCTACGGGGCAGAGGAGAGGATGGAGAGGACGGTGCCAAACGAGCAGCAGGACAGGACCAACAACCAGCAGCAACATACGGCCTTAACGCCATCAGGGGTGCTCGGTGAGTGTCACAGAAAACGGAACAAATAAATGAATAAATACTGTATGTGTACTGAAAAAATGCGGTGGAGATCTGAGGAAGATGGGTATTTGCGTTCATTTGAAAAAAAAAAAAAAGATGGGGATAAAACAGATTAGGCTTCTGTGTATGGGCAATATGGTGCAGTCACTGGTGCCTAATACACTTCACTGAATGACTCACATGATACTAAAGGGGTCAGTCGTCTGTGATTGGGTTTTGATGTCGGTGAGTCTTTCCTTTTCAAGCTACATAGTGCGCATTCCGATTGAGACAGGCCCGGGAAGAATCAGTGGTCCACAGGTGCATGCGGGAGTCGTATGCAGCGGAGGTGCATGTCCCGACGGGCTGTGCCACACCATACTTTGAAGAGAGTAAAGATTCTGTTGCAGGCTCAGTAGAAGAATTTAGAATTATGCATGACAATTATTTCAGTGGTGAGCAAGCAAATAACTGGTGTTTTGGGTGTTTGTGGAGTTGCATTTCTCAACCACACGTATATGGATCAGGACAGGTGATAAAGGCTTGCAAAATATGATATAAACATAATAATTACACTTTCTAGCCCTCTTTTACATCTGATGCAACAATATTAGTGGGATTATAGGCTTTGCGATAGTGGTTTATCTGAGCCCTAGGATATATACGAGGATTTTGTTGATGATCACATCAGTGTGGCGTCTAAGGCTATGACACATTATCATACATTCCCTCACTGGTAATTAAAGAGCTGTGACTGATTTAAAACTGACTGTGCACGTTTACATGTGCTCTGTGTTGATGCCATGCACTCTAGTGTATTCCCATGATGCACGTGAGGTGCAGGTTTGAACGTAATGGTCTGTCTGATATACACCCTATCCAGACCAACCACCATACCCCCACATCTGTGACTCTGAAACAGATCATGTAGAGAAAATAAATGCTTATTCTAAAGATCCTAGATATTTAAATAGTGAATGAAAACAGATGTTTGTGTGATGAACCCAGTGTGGTTCTGCCAACTGTAAGACCTGAAGTGGAATGCTCTATGTTGGGAGATATGACCGTGTATCAAGATTACAACATCAAATTAATCTTAATAACAATAAACACATGTTTTTTGTATACAATAGTACATTCATGACCTTTTTCGTTGGCTCACTGCTGATATTTCTTTTTAAACTGTTATTATAGTATGACCTGTAAGAGACGGTGGGCTTATGGTTGATTGAACTTCTTGGTAGATGTCGTCGGTTGTTCAGATCATAGACATTTATTGAAAATTGGGATATGAGCTAAACTAAGTTGGTAAGACATCTATAATGTTGGTAATTTCATAAAAGTAATTTATAATCAATATTAACTGAGTTATATAAAAGAAATACATATATGACAAAATCAATATATTCTAAGTCTGTCTATATCCAAGATCAGTATTTATTGCTATATTTATTTATTGCAAACTATATGAATTCTGAATCACATTAATGATGATAATTATAAAAAACAAAACATGATACAATTAAAATGGGAGGCGATAAGCAATAACTTCACAGATGCTGGCCCAGTCTCTTGAGCTTACCACAGCTGTTTACAAGAAAGGAAGAATAAAAACAATGTCTAGTATATCTTGTGCAGATGGACAATAAATCATCTCATCATACATGGCAATGTTGCTCTGAATGGATACATTGCTGATGCCAGGCGGAGAGATTTGCATGTCAGAAATGTCTACATGTCTAGTGATGTCAGTGAAATTCAGAGAAACACTTTGAAGTATTCAGAAACATACAGCAAATGAAAGACAAAGGGAAAAAAATACATTCAGTGTCTCGGCTTGCATCATTATGTCACACGTACACAGTCACACACAACACAACCAGCAGAATTGCTCAGGGATTTATGCATCTCATTATATTTCTAAAAACATCTCCAGATAAAATCCTGATCGCGTACTGAGAGAGTGTCACGGGGCGATTCAGTGAACAATAAAGAGCTCAGGTCAGTCACTGGGTCTATTGTGTCTGCGTGAGATGACTGACTTTAAAGCGGTAACCAACGTGTGAAAGAGGAAGAAGCAGTAAAAATGATGACTTCAGAACTTACGCTGCATTGTGGGATAGCACTGCAGGGAAAGAAACCGGCTTTGCCTAAACGGTTATGGTGTTAGAGACAGACTTGAAAGCCAGTTTGTCAATGACTATTTGCATACTAATGACTAACCTGTCTTCTGTGTCCTTGATCACTCTGATGACAATATATCACCATCTGTGTGTCCCCTTTCTCTCACTCACACTCTGCCTAACCCTCTTTATAATGTATTCTCTGTAACCCTTTTAAACAGTATTAACCCTTGCTGTCCCTTTTTTCCTTTTAGATAAATTGTTTGGGAAGCACCTTCTGCAGGCCAGACACTACATCATGTCCCGTAAGTCCTGGCTGAAGATGGTGCCCACAGAGAACTGTGATATCCTGATGACATTCCCAGGTACGGTAAGCTTCAGCGTGACCTTCCTGTTCGTCGTTTGTACAGAGAACAGCGCATCCTCATTAGATGTCTTTGATGGTCAGCCAGCAACTCGCATTACTTCAAATGGTCTCTGGGTACAATTAGATCTCCATCCGTTTACTGTAGCCGTTTCTTTAGACCAGCCCCTTTCTGCAGTGTCTCGTAAGAAAGATGTTCTCAAGGACAGCAGAATGTGAACGTTTTTTATCAAAACTAACTTTGCAGCTTGACTCACAAATATACGTCACAATGTACAAAACACATTCTCTGTATTATATTGCTTGCAAACACTTCAATGGACTTTATCTATCTATAGAAACAAAAAGATCATTCTGATTGATTGCAGTCAAAATGTAAGTAGTGCAAGCGTAGTACATGATGTCCATCCTTCAAAATGTGATTTTCACTGACATTCAAATGCAAAACTGAACCAAAATACTGCAAAGAACAGCTTTTCTCTTCCTCAGGGCTATTGTCTTTCTGCTTATTTAAATGTCTATTAAGTCAGTATACATCCAGCCTAAATGACATAGTATGTCTTACCAACTGACACTTCAACCGTTTACAGACACCCTTCAAACATCTGTGGTGCTTCAGCGTCAGCTGACAGTTCATCTGCCTGCATGCCTTACAAAAATACAATTTCAGCTCTTACAATTCAACAGACTCAAACTAAGTGCTTCAACTTATAATGCACACATCTCATGTTGAAACATTTAAAGACCTTTTCACTTCTTCTTTGTTCATTGTTTTAAATTTGATGTATAAAATAGTCTGTGATATGTGTAGACAGGAATTTGGTTGGAGTGATTTTTCATTATCTCCACCACCCAACTGCTTCTACGTCTTTCTGCCGGGGCGCTGAAGGATGGGTTTGGTTCAGTCTCTTTAACTAATAATCTCCTGCCTTTGGCAAACGTGACTGAGACATGTAAAGAATAAACAAAGTAACTAATGTTTCAAAATATGTCATTTGATGCTCCGATTTACTGTCAAACTTAAAATAAAAATGTTTTTTCTCTCTCCAGATACAATAGATGACCACACTCTGCTGTGGCTCCTGAATCAGGTTCGTCTCGGAATCCCACAAGTCAGCATTCAGGTTCGACAGCACAAACACACCCAGACAAACGCCTTCTTCATCACGACAACATTTGAGAAGTAAGACCCCCAAAACCTCACACTCTGAGTGTGTGTGTGTGTGTGTGTGTGTGTGTGTGTGTGTGTGTGTGTGTGTGTGTGTGTGTGTGTGTGTGTGTGTGTTGGTTATCAGAAACATTTTTACTTCAGTATTTAACTGCATATTCAGGGAGTGCAGCAGAATTGCTAGAATAAATTCCAGTTATATATTTTGCAGAATAAGCCGATACAATATTTTATTTCAAAGATAGGGAACAGTCCATTTTGTCAACTGTCATTTAATTCCTGTTTTTGTACAGATTAGACAAATAAATTGTAACATGTTAAACAGTGAGCTTTAGAGGTGCTATCTTTGGACAGCGTCAGACTAACTGTTTCCCCCTGTTTCAAGTCTTTGTGCTAAGCTAATGTCAAACTGTTTCTTTAAGCACGCTTCAGAAAATTCTGAATTTAGAAACCACACTAAGAGTTATCACCCAGTTACAGTTGTGTGTGTGTGTGTGTGTGTGTGTGTGTGTGTGTGTGTTGTGTGTATACACTTAATCTGTCAAACATGTGCAGTCTAGCTGCCCCACAGCGTTAGTGCTCCATCAGGTTTAATCCTGCTGCTCATTTACCCCTCTCTCCTCACCCTCAGCTTACTGCGGGGAGCAGAGCAGATGGGCATGTACAAGGCTGTCAAACCGCAGTTTGGCGGCGGGATGCGGCGCTTTTCCTGCGAGGAAGACAACATCTATGAGAACATAGAGAGCGAGCTCTGCTTTTTTACCTCACAGGTTAGAGGTTAAAATAACTCTGGGCCATGTGAGCTGTATGTCGAGGTTGTTGATGATGATATACATATTGTTAATCTGGGTGATTCTTTCTGTCTGTTTTAAATATTAAATATATTAAATATTTAATATATAAATATTATGACTTATTTTTTATTTCCCCCCGTAACTGTAATGGTTTTCAGGAGCGTCAGGGCATTATAAAGTATTGGCTGGACAATCTGCGAGCCAAACAGGGGGAGGATGCTCCACAACATTCACTTCCTGGAGGGACAGCCAATCAGTATGATATATCTTTTCTTTGACTGCTGTTATTTATCTCTTCCGCATCTTTAATTGCATCGTTACTTTGTGCTGTATATTTTATATGCAAAGTTACATTTGAGTTTTGTCAGATATGTCCAAGTGTTTTCAAGTGAAAGTTTGACGACGTGTCCTCTTTAGTTCCAGAGCTGGAAGCTCGGGGGGTGATCCATCAAATGTTTCCTCTCCACGAGCAGAGGATCCTCAACCAGCTGATGACATCTTGGGTCCAGGCTGTGTGTGAGCGGCAGCCCCTGGGTGGGAAATATCAAACATTTTATTCAAAATAAATGTTGTCGGGACTGTATAACAGCAGATGCCAAGTAACATTCATTAATACTGTAAACTAGTATGAGCTTGTTGTTAATGTAACTGTGAGTCTTAATATTAGCTGTTTGTAATTTAATCTGCTTTGTAGATGATATCTGTGACTACTTTGGAGTAAAGATCGGCATGTATTTTGCCTGGCTGGGTTTCTACACAAACTCCATGCTTTACCCTGCCGTCATCGGCTTTCTGCTCTGGATACTCGCAGAGGCCGACCAGGTACTTGAAACCTATTCTATAATAAGATGTGTTATACAATCTGTCTTTTCAAGCACTTGAAATAATATTACTGAAAATCACCCTTGTGTACTGATGCTTTAGGTTTTTTGTCAGGATCTTACTGAGATTTTGATCTTGTCTATTTTGCTGTCTGTCCTCATAAAAATATTCCTGTCCGTGCTTTGTGAAGATAAGAAGAGAGGTTTACAACAAGTTGAAACTGCACACAGTACCTACACTAAAAGTATTGCACGGTATAATCATACTCTCAAAGGTTATATAAGTGTCTTTTGATTCTCTCATGCTCGTTCACAGACCAGTCAGGATATCTGCTGTGTGGTTTTTGCCCTCTTCAATGTTGTGTGGGCGACGTTGTTTCTGGAGCGCTGGAAGAGGCGAGAGGCGGAGCTGGCCTACAGGTGGGGCACCCTGGACACCCCCGCCGAGTCCTTGGAGGAGCCCAGGCCACAGTTCAGGGTGAGCATTGTTACTGAAGTTTGAGCAGGCTGCTGTTTTGTTTTGGTGTACAAAAGGTTTTATTCACTTCCTGCTGTATTTGCTCAGATTTTCTCCCAAACATTAATTGTCACTTGTTCATAGAGCTGAAGACTTCTCATAAAGTTTCATGCATTTTCATATTTCCTATAGTAAATTATTTAATTTCAATAAACCAATTCCACTGTCCTCAGGTTTGTCAGTCTGGTTGAATAACAGGAAATGTGATCATCGTGTATAGAGGAGTGTGTATAGAGAATGTGTCATACTTCATACCCCACGTGCGCTCCTCGCGTGTGTTGTTACCCTCCCCCGTCGCACCGCCTGTTGTGTAGAATGAATTGACTGTGACAGACGGGCATGCTAAAACATGCCCGGCTAGCTCAGTCGGTAGAGCATGAGACTCTTAATCTCAGGGTCGTGGGTTCGAGCCCCACGTTGGGCGATACAAGTTTTGGGAAGGCAGCATATTTATTCAGAATAATATGATATAATGATATGTATAGTGTATATGAAAACAGGATGTAGATGGTTCAAAGCAATGACTTATGAGAGATTGGTGTTTTTTATACAAACATTTTGAGGTTCTTGTACTTTACTTGAGTATTTCCATTTCCTGCTACTTCATACTTCTACTCCACTACAGTTCAGAGGCAAATATTGTTACTACCCCAAATAGAGACATTTGGGTGTTTATGGTGCTTTACACAGAAAAAACTGAGTACAAATACAAATATGCAGTCGTTGAACTATTCCCCCCCCCCCCCAATCCCTCTCCGAAAGACACCTGTCCATTAACATTAGAGATTGTATGGACCCAGTTTAGAGGTGAAATACTGCCCCCTATTTCTTTGGAGCAGGTGGCTCGGAATTACACATTGAACCTTTAAGTGATGAATATTATAATGCAATAATATAACATATTTTATTCGTTGTGCAGAATGAGTACTTTTGTACTTTGTCATTTTAAGTAAGTAACATTTTAAATGCAGGACTTTTACTACTTTTACTTAAGTCACTGCAGGTCATACAGAAATTTGATTGAGGTAAAAATGTCACCTCAAAAAATAGGATTTGTGTTTTAATCTTAACGTGTGATGTTTCCCCACAATAACCTGGCACACAACAGCCAAAACATAAGAAATGCAATCAGGCAAGCAAGCAGTTATTGTGGAGCACATTCTGCACAAACATTTTCAATCCATTTGTGAAATTTATTACAATCACGTAAAAGAATAACGCTCTCCTTGCTGTTTTCTCTCCCTCTGCTGTCTCTGCAGGGCGTGAAGCGCTGCAGTCCAATAACGGGCTGCGAGGAGTTCTACTACCCGCCCTGGAAGAGAGCTCTATTCAGATGGCTGGTCAGCCTGCCCATCTGCCTCCTCTGTCTCTGCTTTGTCTTCCTCGCTATGCTCCTCTGCCTGGAACTGCAGGTTGGAACAGATAACAAGTTATCAAGTTCAATGACAAGACATGGAGTTGATACAGTCTGCGGCTGATAAATGGGGAAGATGGTGTATAAATGTATTTCTTGTGAGGAATTTTAAACCTGGCCATAATAGAAGCGTCAATAATAACACAACAGCAAGAGAGAAAAGGTAGAAAACCTTCAGTTTAGTCTGAAAATGTGTGACTCATATCATTTTACAAACAGGTTAAACAAAGCATATACAAAAATACCTCAAATATTCATTTAAATGGCCTTTTAAAAATAGCTGTGGGAGTAGATATGAATGAACAGCACTTATTAAATATGTATCATGCGTCTTATGCACCTTGCAGGAAGTGGTGATGGAGATTCAGGAGCTACCTGGTATCACGAGATTCATTCCCAAGATACTTCTGGCCATCACTGTGACCATATGTGATGAAGTGTATAAGAAGATTGCCAAATGGCTTAATGACATGGGTAAGAGACACGCAATTAGACTCTCTGTTCACAAAAGTGAAAACACTATCTCTGTGATGTATAATAAAGGAATAACTTTATAAGAAATGTAATTCAAATGAACATAATTGTGTAAGAACCCTTTAAGTATGTATGAGTATATGTTTATGCTACTTGATTACTGATGTACGAATCTTAAGCTTTGAAGTTCCTGTTTTGCATTTTCTATCATCTAGTGTCATCAGGTCTGTCATAAAACAAACATGCTAGACCTACCAAACATTTTCCTCGTCTATTTTCTTTCTCTTTGTGCATTTGCAAGTGTTATTGATCAGCTTTCATATGTTATCTCTGAATTGTGACATCATTCAGCTGAACATTAACAAATGCTTCTCTTTATTTCTCCATCCAGAGAACTACAAACTTCAGAGTGCCTATGAGAATAATCTCATCATCAAGATGGTTTTTGTAAGACATGCATCCTCCTCTGTTTGTGGCAGAATCAGAGACATCTTGATTGAGTGGGTGTTTGACTTCCTGTTCATGTTTTCTGTTTTTTTTACAGTTTGAATTCATCAATTCTTACCTTAGCCTTTTCTACATCGGATTCTACCTCAAGGACATGGAGCGACTTAAGGAGGTATAAAACAACCGTTTGCAGTATCACAGATAACAAGACAACGTTTTGGTCTAAAAGTGACATGAACTGTGTCTGCTGGGGCCAAAAGTGCCACTTGACTGTTTGATAAACCCCCACCCCTCTTAGTTACAGTTGCTATGTCACCGGGCTCATATGCGTGTTACAATGATTTTGGTGCCAATTTAACTCAAAATTCTTAGTAAATTGGAAACAATGAGCCTTTGATTTCAGAGAAAAGCAGGCTCTCAATTTTGGTTTGCTTGATACGTTTAAAAACGCTGTCTCAGAAGGACTTTTAATAGTTCCAGCTGACTCGTTTCATAACAGGAATTGTGTTACCTAATTGTGTACTCATTATTTCAGTATTTTACTTTTAAGTAGAAAGATGCTGATGTGTAAAGCTATTCAGGGTAACGTTGGCTGGATTCTTCCATTGAAGAAAAGGGCAGAGCTTCTAAACACTGAAAGCATCCAGGATCAGCTGCACAAGGGCAGAAAGTACACACTACATAATACTTGTCATGAACGTAACCTGTGCCATAAAACTAATGTTACATTGGCTAATTATTCCCAGTAGCCAGTTAGCCAGCTAACGATTGCATCTTAAAAATCCAAAGCTTTTGGAATGCGTTCGTTCTATTTGTCTTTTGCACGGTAACAGATGTTGTCCTACTCCTCACAGATGCTAGCCACTCTACTGATCTTCCGCCAGTTCCTACAGAACATCAAAGAGGTCCTCCAGCCTTATCTCTACGAGCAAAACAAGCTGGGCGTCTTCACCCCCAAAGTGCTGTGGGACCTCCTCCAAACTATCACACTCAAGTACGCCCGCCTGGCTCTGGGAAAGGCCCAAGCCTCAATGATGGCGTATTCCTTCCTGGGGTCCAGAAGGATCCCTGTCAGTCACACCGTTAACGGTAACCCAGAGCAAAAGAGAAGAGGGGATCTGAAAGCCGGATTCAGGCTGACAGAAGAAGAGTGGGATATGAATGACGGCAATCTGAAACAACGTAAAGTCAGCTTCACCGAGAAGGTCGACTACCAGGATGTCACGACAGAAACGCGGCCGGTGGATCGCAGCTTCCTCGAAGACAGTCCCACGATGGTAGAGGAAGGGATGGATCCGTCCAGTATTTTTGACAGTTGTGATGAGGACAGTGATTGGGAATCGCTGGCTCAGGTATGTGGTCTGTTTGTTATTAGGATTTATTTGCCTGTTGTTGTTTTTAGCTTTCCTGTTAAGGCTTCTTTGCCCACTCTGCACAAAATCTCCATCTCAACCAGTATTGTTGTCTTAAATTTCCATACCAAATCGTATTGTTGTTTCATGTAGTTTAACGAATAAAGTTCGATCATGTCTGTTGAGATTGATGTCGTTCATCCAGGTGGTGATGGATCAAAATTAAACTATCCATTCCAAAGCTGCAGAATTTAAGATGTCTTTGTTGTCACTTGAGTATCGTAGACCAAGGATTATGCTACTGTGTCCTCTCAAAAGGAATCTGACTATCTCTGTCAGAAAAGAAAGAACGCCAGTGAGGGGAAAGAGCCTAAGAAGTCATGGATTGATCCACCAGACGACCCCAAAACTGTCACTCTGACCCAGGCTGAGATTGAGAGCTGTATGCAGACATACGAGGTGGGACTCTTGAAAGGGGGCAAAGAAATGCTCATTTAATTTTTTCTTCTTGCATCATTCAAAACCATCTATATTCTATTTCCCAACGGTGTGCACATGAATGTACTAATATTCTTTCATGATGTTTGACCCCAACAGGACACACTTCAGGATTACCAGGAAATGTTCATCCAGTTTGGCTACGTGGTGCTCTTCTCCTCTGCGTTTCCGCTGGCGGCCATGTGTGCTCTTATCAATAACATCATCGAGATCCGCAGCGACGCCCTGAAGCTCTGCACCGGCCTGCAGAGACCCTTTGGGCAGAGGGTAGAGAACATCGGACAATGGCAGGTCAGTGTGTTCTGCTTTGGGAAAATGTCAGAAAAGCCCTCAAGGCTGCATTGTTCATAATGGGGGCATCTGATAGCCTGTGAATTTCTCTCTCTTTCTCATCAACATCAGACTGCAATGGAGGCCATGGGCTTGATAGCGATTATAGTTAACTGTTACCTGATTGGTCAGTGTGGGCAGCTCCAGCGTCTGTTCCCCTGGTTGAGTCCTGAGATGACCATCATCTCCATTGTCTTACTGGAGGTATGTACTGTACTGTGTACGGTAAATGCAGGTTCGTAGTTTTAAGAGGCTGTAGTTTTATCCCCCAAAATAACACTTTTTTAATATCACAAAAGAAATACAAATGTGCATGGCCTGCTATTTTTTGTTGTGACTTTGTAAAACCTTCAAAATATGTTTTGAGCCAGGTTCAATATTTTACCCAAAACCTCACAAGAGTGTTTGGTACGTGTATGAGATGTGCTGTTTGGTCTGTAGAAACAAACAAACAAACAAACAAACAAACAAACAGAATAATGCCCTATCCGCTCGGGACTAGTATTACCTGGGGGCCTAAAGTCATTTGTAATAGTTTTGGAGGTCGTCTGTGATCTGAATCCTGTGCGAATCTGCAATGTCTGTATCCGGTAGCTCACCCGGTAGCTCACCCGGTAGCTCACCCGGTAGCTCACCCGGTAGCTCACCCGGTAGCTCACCCGGTAGCTCACCCGGTAGCTCACCCGGTAGCTCACCCGGTAGCTCACCCGGTAGCTCACCCGGTAGCTCACCCGGTAGCTCGGGCGTCCCATGTACAAAGGCATCCTTGCCACAGCGGCCCGTGGTTAGAGTCCGACCCATGGCCATTTGCTGTATGTCGTCTCCCTTCTATCTACATCTCACTGTCATTAAAGGCATAAAAGATAAATATTATATAGTTATTTATAATATAAGCGGGTGGTACACAGAGCCTGGACATCATCCCGCGCGAATGCGTCGTACCAAACACAGTGGGGGGGGGTCAATTCTTAATCACATGACGTCCCCTGGTAATACTATACCTGTGCAAATAGGGCTTAAGAAACATAATGTGACTGTGCCTTGATGTACCTGTGTGTTGAGCCTGTCCCTTTGTGGTTTCGGTGGTTTACAGCACTTTGCAATCCTCCTAAAGTACATCATCCATGTTGCCATCCCTGATATCCCTGGCTGGGTAGCAGATGAGATGGCCAAGCTAGAGTACCGACGAAGGGAAGCTTTCAAGGTATAGTTGTATCATAGCTTGAAAGACCTTCGGCCAACATAAGGCTTGCTGCTGGCTGCACTCTGACTTCCCATAAGAAACAACTGTGTGTTTGGTTATGTTTGTCTGTATAGTGGTGTATCACATCAGTGGCACTTGTCCTGATGGTGTCTTAGAGAAGTTATATCAAGATAGAAATGAACATTTTGCTTGTTTGTTAGCTTCCTGCTGAGTAGGATGACGACTTCTTCAACAGTGAAGATGCAAAATGAGGAAGTGCACACAGGCTCAGTTACTCTCAGTACAACACTCATGAATGTATATAACTTATATCCTATATCCAGGTTTCTCCACTCTTTCACTGTGTCTTTCTTTTTCTACCTGTGACTCTTTCTCCTCTTGTGTCTTCATTTTTAACACACCTCCTCATTTAGAAGCATGAGCAGCAGGCTCAGCAGCACTTCCAACAGCAGCTCAGGCGCCGGCGTGAGGAGGAGCTTCAGCGTCAGGCTGAGCTTCAGGCTGAGGCCCGTCAGGAGAGCGACCACAGGGCAGACGCTCAGCACCAGCACCACCACGACAAAGCACCGGGGGGCAAGGCGGGGGACAAGCCCAAGAGACCCAGCTCTCTGCTGGGAAACAACAATGTGATGAAGCTAAAGCAGATCATCCCTCTCCAGGGGAAGTTTTCCTCCAGTACCTCACGCTCACCAGCCCAGTCCCCAACGGGAGGTGAGGCAAAGCTCCCGGGATTTCTGAAGTTCTTAAAGTCGCCTGACGTGAAAAAAGAGCCAGCGGTGGCCGCCGGAGCGCCAGGCTCAACAGTGACCTCGTCCGTTCCCTCGAGTGGCCAGGAGAGGTCACAGTCCCCCAACAGGACATTCAGTCCTGGGAAGCTGTTCAGTTTCAGCAAATCAGAGGGGACTGTGGTGTGTGTGAACGGGACACAACCACCGCCCCAGCCTGCTAACGCTCAGCCCAACAGGGGCGACCTGAACACAAGCCTGGAGGAGTTGCCCTCTAATGAGTCCGATAAAGGAGAATCAAGACAATTGACTGATTTAGAAAACTCAAAGAGTTAATCAATGTTCAACCGTACCAGTATAATATTATGAAGGGAGAGCAAAGTACAACTGTTCAGGCAACATTTAGAGACACACCGTACCGTAGGACAACACATTAGCCACAAGGACCACATGTAAGGTCAGCAAACTTTCACTCTTGATGCAACTTACTTTGCACAAAGTATTATACTGTATCTATTAACTCTTTATTATCTATCTTCCATGGAAAATATGTACAGTAAGTGTAACTCCTTGAATGGGGCTTGAGTGACCTTTACGTAAGGTGAAAATACTGCATGACTGCCTGGTTTTTTAATAGCACCAGAATAGATAATGTTCAGGACCCGGTGATCAATGAGTCCTTCTGTCTAAGGACATAAACAGCAGCTTCCCATTCCAGGTTTGTTTCTCATCCTGATGCCTGTACTGAATGCATGTTTTGCATGCATCACATGTCCATCACGTCTTTTCAGTTGTGAAGCACTTTCGAAGCCATCAGATTCTTCCGCAATAGGTCAGATTATATTCACTGTGACCATGAAAAAAAAAATCTATTTTTCTTAACTTTGATTTTCTATGAATTATTTTACTACATAAATTAGCAAATGTACTTCTATGATGCAAATAAATCTCACTTGAATAAAAATCCATCAAAAGATACAGCATTGGCTAATTGTGTCAACCATAAACATATATCACTGGATGGTGGACGTTTGCTGCGTTGATTTGTTTCCTGGAAGTAGGACATTTATATAAACTACGTTTTTCAACACTGAAAACAGAACATACTCTTGTATAAATTAATACTCTTGTAAAAATACACACCTATGAAGGATATCTTTGCCAGAAGATAATTTCAAGTTAAATATATATTACCTCTTATATGAAACAATAATTACAGCTTTTCCTCAATAAATGTTAAAAGGGGATTTTCTTCGATTCCACCCAAAACATTTTGCAGTGAACTCAGAGTACTAGCCTTAACTGTATGTTGTAGTGTAATCTATACAAGAACGAGATCTGAAATGAACGGCAATACATTTATACAATAAACTCAAAGCTAAGCATTTAACAATAAACACATTCCAAACTTTATCAGGTGATGTAGTACAAACCATATGACTAAAGTAGAATTAGCACACTCTTCTATGAAGAGCCGGTACAATAAAACCTCATGTCTCCAGTTTAAAGTCATACTTGAGAAACTTACAGTGTGTATTCTACTTACATAAGCAGCCAAACTGCACATATACTCTGTAATCTTTGAACAGCAATATGTAACAAAGATAAAAATGTACATTAATAGACAAAACTGTCTGTCATGCCAAACATTGATAGTTCAGCAAACACAATTTGCGGCAGATTGCTCTTTATAGATGCGCAAAATGTGAGGGTTCTAATGGTGCAAAGCAAATTAAGCAGAATGCTTTTGTTTGTATTGACTTAACTCTGGCTTGTATCCCTCCAATGTACAAGAAGAAATTGGCTAAAAATGAAATAACAATATGGCTAACCTGGGTAAGACAAAATCAGAATGGGTTGTCTTGTTACCTGATAAAAAAGGGTCAGAACAATCACAATATACATACTGTACAAATATACATGACGTGTGAAGCATCATGAGCTTCACCGACTTTATGAGCAGCTTATTACCTTGCTGTCAAAAACTTGTAGATCCAAACACACCTTTCCTCAAAGTCACTCAGATGAGCAACCTCTTTAAGCAAATGTGAAGGGGACATTTACAACAAGGATTAACAGCCGTCCTTGCAAGAAGCCTACACAGCAGTACAGCTAAATTGTAAATTTAAGCATACCTGTAGTCATCACCTATTCCATAAATTGTGCTAACCTTGCAATTACAAAGATACATGCGCTACTTATAAAGTGGTGATCTCAAACTACTGAGCCTCAAACTTACAATATGGCTACAAAATCTCCAGGTCACACTGTACAAAAATAGTTTGCATCCTCTAGTATGACCATATTGGCTTTACACGCTATCCATTCAACTCAACAGTGGTTCATTTCTTCACCTGAAACAACGTAAACCAAGGGGTCACTCTAAAACAAAGTGAAAACACACCCACTTTCATTTAAGGCAATAAATCATTATTCATCAGGAGAAAACATAAGAACATTTCTTTCAGCACTCGTGTCTTTTTCTGCAGCCGACCCATAACAAACCCTGAATGGATGATTAAATCTAAACAACGAACACAATGCAGTTGTTTCCAGTTACTGTAATGACAGTAATCACAAAAAAGGATGAGCTAAAATAACATTTTATGGACTACTGCCATTACGTAATTCAAAACTAAAAATTCCGTATGTTGTAGAAGCCACGCCACTTAATCACTTGTATGGACTTAAATTAAAACGTGCATATATCAGAGATGGTATGAATAGCTACAGCTGTAAACCTTTACATAACAGCAGAGGAGCTGCATATTTAAAAGAAAACTGAGAAGAAGTGAAGGAAAACCAGAGGGGTTGAAGAATAAGGAGGTAGATGTATGTTACACTACAAAGACTGAAATTCTGGGTGAAAGTAGTAAATAAACAGAAGAAAACTGTTTTTGGTTAAAGAATCTGAAGTCCTATGCAAACATTAAGACCAATGTTTTTTGGGATTAATGTCATGCCGGCTGTGGTCTGCAATGTATGGAACGCCTGGGTTTGTCAAACATATGTTCTGCATCTGTGTGCATTTTGTTTGTTTGTTAATGTCAGTCTCTGCTGGGCGTGCATCAACATCACAGCAATTCACGAATCATCATTCAGCTCATGACTGTCTGTTCTGGCAACTTTCCGTGGAGGCGCCGTGTTCTCCCCCTCTCCTTGTTCCTGCTCTCGCTTTTTTCCTGAATTCTGATAAAAGTAAGAAAGAAAGACATTTAACAAACCATGAACAACAAAACAGAGGATACCTACTGTCATAAACAATACAATTAGCACCAACTTCCTCCTAGATGACATTAACCATCTTTAAAAACCTTTACCTTTTTGTCCCACTGTTGATGAAGATATCGCAATAGGATGTTTGTCTTCTCTGTGACAATGACTGAGGAGAGACAACACAGAAACTGATTAGGTCATGAGAGACACAAAGCTAAAAGGTGCAGTAAAGTAAGCCTGCAGTTGAAATCATCTGTTTTCATAGAGAGTGTAAACTGAATGAGATTTTATCCTTTAAGGGAAACTGCAACTAAGATCATTAATAAGCAAAAAACAAGTTGGGATGTGTTCTTTGAGTATACTATTTTATACAGATATAACTAATATAGTTCATCAATTGTGATTTTAAAAAAAGTGAGCTGTAGCTTCCCCTGCTCTGTAAGCATTAACACACTTACTTTGCTCTGATGGATATTCCCGAGTTGGAAGATACACAGATGGTCGGCGGTTCTAAAACAAGAATGAGATTCATGTCAGTCCATAAATTGGCTAGAATTACCTAAGACAAATAAGTAGTATTACCATGTAAGACAATTTCTTAAGTTTAAAGACCTTGTTAAGACAAGATGATTTGATCTCAGCATTTTGAGAACAAAGAAGACGACTTACTGATGCTTTACATACTGAGTCTGCATGGAACCTGCTGAAGTTAGTTTTGTTGTAGACAGGTAGTCCCTTCAGGAAATCTGACTGTGAGCAGGGAAGAACAATATGATCAATAACACTTACCATACAATTACCACAACCATAACTCGGCAGTAGAGAAGTACTTCTTACATTTAACTATATACATATATATATAGTGGCAGTAATATGGTATTAAATGACAGAGAGGGTATCTACAGAACGTCCTGTTTGCTACCACGTAACGTTAAGCCATATCTCTATCGAAGTGGATAAGAACCAACTATTTGACCACTATATCAAAATAATTAAGAAAATAACCATCTGTTAACATACCTTCTCCATTTCTGTCCGAGTCACGCTCTTCGCTCGTTAACTAGCTGGAGAGAAAAAGAGCAGATGCTACTGTTTTAGCTAGCTAGCTACTAAGCCTTGTTGCCTTTGTCGTAGCCAAGATACCGGTTTGTTTACCCGTTCGACAGCTTCCTACGACCGCTATAAAACATAAACTACGTATGACTTCGATATGATCGCATCACGCCACCTCATTCAGCTGGAAACTTCCACTCATGTAAAGGTAATTACACAAAAACTGAAAATGAACGTCCTTTGAGTGCTAACTTGCTACTAGTTCACAACTCCATTTTTGTTGTTCGTCTGTTCGGGGGCGGTGACCTTCCTAGATTCAACGTACCTCATTGGTTGATGCGTGAAGAGAGAGAAAGCAATGCGCTCATTGGCTAGAAAGTGATTATGAAACAGACCAATCTCCCAATACGAGGGGGGGTTGTGGCTTGAAACACAGATGAAAACACAAGTACTTTCTACAGCATGTTCTACATGCAGGTTATTTATTCATGCATCCCTTAACTGCTGATTGCTGCTCGCAGTTATGAGTTGAGTTATGATGAGCGACCGTCGGTAAAAATACTTATTTATAAGGTTGAACAGCAAATCAACCCCTACTCTTGAATTCTTAATTATTGACATTAAAACTATGACTAAATCTCATAACTAATTACTAATCAGGTTGTTCATTAAATTACATTATATATATATTTGTTTATTTATCGTAATGTATTTGAATACAATGCAGAAATTAGTGACTTAATATTATAAGGGTATAGATTCAATTAGCAGCAGTTATTACTTTAGTCTTGTGCAGCATGTTCCTTTCTCAAGACTCAAGTGATACTTTCCAACGCACCTGCATCTGAGGTGCGAATATCTCCTTTGAAAAAAGCAGTTAATACTTTGAAATCAGTTCATAACCAAAACTGTAAAATACATTGGCTAAATCAACTTTGTTTATCAATTACTAGCAAATTTCCCAAAATGGAAAATGCTGTTTAAGTAGAATTCATGCTACTTATTTAAAAAAAATATTTACATTAGTGTGTGTTATTCTGGCATAGAACATTATTAACTAATACCTCCATGTTCTCTTGTCTGATTTTTAGTCGTCACACATTCTCATTTTCAACACTCTTTTGGCTTGAAAATTAAATGCCACAAATGGTATTCTAGGTCACCCTGCCTGATAGTACCACCAGATCCCGCTGTCTAAAAGTAAAAGTCACGAACGGTAGATGGCAGCCAACTTTGAACAATAAACCTTTGTCTCTTGAGTCAACAAAGAACAAACCCTTTGTCCACAAACTATCTTTGGGAAGCACTTTTTTTTCCAATCACAAATACATAAATTCTGCAGGGGTGGTTTTTATTTAGTCAACCAGAATCGGTGTTTTCATTTGCAAAAACTAAGAGGACACTGATTTTTTTCAGACACATTTTGTATTTGAATCAAACAATTTACACAAGCAAAAATAAATCCATACATCTGATAACATTAAATGAATACGAAAACATTTTATGGATCAAAAATAACTACGTGAAACTGCCAGAGCTCTTTATACCAAAGGTAAATGCAAATTGTGTGTCGAAGGCTAGTTTCCATCCTCTCACCCATTATTAATATAGTGGGAAAGCCAAAACCAACACACACCCAGTATCACCAGTTAACCCAGGACACAAGATCTTTGCTGAGCACCCTGAACAATGGCAGCATTTCTGAACCAAAGTCTGTTTTCCAAAAGTCCTGCAGGTTTTCCAACAAGGTCCTTCAGTGTGAGAGTGATTTCCGTCCCTTCAACATGCGGCGTAGAATCACCTCGATGCCGCCCTGTGAGCTGATCCTCTTGATCCAGCCATGGGTCCTCTTGCGTTTGATGTTCTTGGGCTGATACTCTGTGCCTCTCTTCTTTGTCCGTACCTGCTGGTATTGCCATGGAAGCTGTTGGAACACTCCTGAACCCTCAGCTTGTGAAGAAAGGGGCCCACATCTGGACATCTGAGGTCCTGCAGCTACTCTGGGAACAATCCAGTTGCTGAATAATCTAAGGTGAGAGTTTCCAGTTACTGCAAGGTTCCCTGCAGGGATGCTGTTGACAGATCAAATATGTTATGAAATGTAAACAAATGTTATTCTTTAATACTAACATTACACAATAATAACAATTTGTAATACATCTATGGTATAATTATGTGTGCAGTTGTCTCATGCACGGATCCCATGCCTTGGTGTCGACTATCAACACAATGATGACATTTCTGTCAAATGTATGTTGTATTTGTACTATGTTGTTTATCCTGTACACACGACATCTATTGCACGTCTGTCCATCCTGGGAGAGGGATCCCTCCTCAGTTGCTCTCCCTGAGGTTTCTTCCATTTTTCCCCCTTTAATTATGGGGTTTCTTTTAGGAAGTTTTTCCTTGTGTGGTGCGAGGGTCTAAGGACAGAGGGTGTCGTAACCTGTACAGTCTGTAAAGCCCACTGAGACAAATGTGTAATTTATGATATTGGGCTATATAAATCAATTTGATTTGATTTGAAATATATGTACAGAATGAAGACACATTTTAACTGCTACTTTAACTCACTCGTAATACTGGATCAATAACAGCTAATACTACGTACAGATGTAAATCAACAAAGTCCTTTCGTATATGTTGATTAGCTATTATTAAGATGTAATTGAATTAGCCATCACCTAACTAAATATAATTTCCAATCAGTAGCTAGCTAGCTACCTACATGATTACCTAGCCACGCTGCTAACGCACTGTTAAACTAGCTTGCCGGTGTTAGCATTGTAAACAAACACTGGCTTTGCCGTTTGTGTAGCATGAAAATACATAAACTTTATTACCTGGTGAAATTGGTTATTCCACGCAATCGGGAAAAAGACGACCGTAAAATGTTCATCTTTAGATATTTACAGTTGACACAGACATAAGAACAGTGAATGTCACAGGTCTGCCTGCGTATATGAAGCAAAATGATTGGTTCAGACTTTTCAGCCAATGGAAAGGCTTGTTGCTAGGACACATTTCCTTTAACGCCTCGAGTAGCATTTTTCAGGTTAAACTCTCGGCAGTTTACCGACTGACACCAGCATGTCTCACCGATAAAACAGTTTATTGGCAATAGTAACGGCTATAACTCTAAGAGTCATTGTTTGAGGTTAGTATCTGCCAGATGGGAGACACTAAACAAGGCAAATAACGTCATTTGTATGGAACTGGAGACGACTCGTTGCCTGAGAGGTTGTACTCAGGGTATCAAGCAACCACATTTGTCCCCACTGTTGCTAATCACTGTGATTCACTATTACTGCAGAGCCATGTAGAGAGAACTAACCTCCTCTTTACATGGCATTACTGCATTACTGTGCAGTCGTCACAAATCAGTGCAACACTTCACTTGCAATGAGTCTCACTCAGATAATGTCAAAATGACATACATTTATTAATCAGTGCTACACAAACATCACTTTATCCAGGAAGAACATGTTCCCAGCTTTTTTCCCATTAAATACCTTTCCAGAATGTACCATTGGCAGCTGAACCTTACAGTAACAGTAACACAGTAACTAGATTAATGCTTTGATAGCATAATACATTACAGCAAACGTCTTAATGCAACACATTAAAGTAAATTAGGAATAGGCTACTGTTGCAATGAACGAACAACAATATGATAACAAAACAATAACACACTGTGGGGAAAACCTTTTTGAATGCGTAAGCATAGAGCAGTAGGCCTATTTGTTGTTAACATCGGCTGCCAAACAATAACAAAAAGTACACAGTTGTTGGCTCACAGGCTCTCCGCCCCATAAACGTCACAGCTTGCAGTTCAGTAACAGGCACCGGACTGTCCCAGTACTGTAGTACTGTAGTGTTGATGTGAGTTCAAGGGTAACAGAGGGACACAGCACATCTGAATATAATTGGTTAAATATATTGAGATTTAAGATTGGTTAAATCTCAAAGGTAATTTCTCCCATCCGTGACGCAGCACCTGGTATAACACGTTTTCAGGTGTCAGTTTATGAGGATGCAGTGGAGATTATTTAAACCCAGGTGTATAATTTCAAATATGGGATCACACATGTAGGCCTGATCGTAGCCATGTGTTCACCCATTTAGATAATAAACTGGACAATATTTTTTTTTAATCAATTCTGTCACTCTCCCTGACCGCGAGCCCGCGCAGGCACGCACGCGTTTTGCTATTCTGTCAGCCTTGGCAACAAGGAAACAAACCTCCCTCATTGGCCTCCTCTTGGTGTTCAACTGTCTTCTATTCGCCCTCCCCACTGCCACTCAGGAGCGAAAATGCCTGAAGTCTGCTGTTGCTGCTGCGGATACAAGGGCAGCTGGGCTGGGTAGGGTCTAGTCTGAGTGCGCAGTGGATGCTGAGGGAGACGAAAAAAAACATTGTTTGTTATCGTTTTGGGTATCTTATTGAGATGCAATTACCACACTTTTATGGATTCATGCATTATCATCAATTCAAGCCCGTGTTCTGTGGTAGCAGTATAATGAAGCCAATAAGAAGCTTTTAGTGTTTTGCAGCATCTCTAGCGTAGACAAATTGTTGCACCAAATGCAACGTTTTCTCTCTTCTGCTTCGTCGGCCCTCATTTTTCGGTGCAGATTTATATTCACCCCTAATCATCACTAATTCAGCAGGTAAGCAATCGATTCAATTTATTGCATTATGTTGTCTAATTAGAGAATGTTTATTGTTTAGCATATAGTCATCAGCATCAATAAACGTCTACACAATGATACTATAAATAATATGCACGCAGCAATTATGGCCCTCCACAATAGACTGCCACGGATCTCTAATCTTTTTTAATTTGTGTTGCGACGCTATTAATTGGGTCTATACATAACACTTGTCAAAATGCCCTTCGCTGTGCATTTTCATTATTGTGAATACGTAGCCTACTAAAAAATACTCAATGATATTACATCAAAAATATTTAAATGTGTTGTCATAGGCTTAAGGAACCAGCTAAACTATAGGATATTTGCCCATTAGGTATTTTTAACAGAAAGTAGGTGATAATGGTTTCATGCAGATATCTCCACACTCTTGTGTTGTGGAACTATAGGGAAGCACACAGTGTAACAAATGTGTATTACTGTAAGACTTGGCAGACATATCAACCTACACACTTTGCAATGCAGACAAAAACGTTTTACATGCATGAGTAACCTTCAGCCTGTTTGACTTTAGGGTTTGTGGATCTGAGATAGTTGTCTACTTGCTCCCTCCTCAGCCAGATTTAAATCCTGGTTGACCCTGTTGATGGATAAGTAGGTCAGGAGGAGAATCCCTGATTTAAATAACAAAGCGGTTGGCCAGTGCTGATGTAGTTAGTTTTGTATTAAAGACATAGTGGCATTGCTACACCAGGGTACTCTAAACTGCTAAACAGGGTTAGGTAATGTCCTGCTTTGCTGTCAAAATATTCACCATTCACCTCAGTGGACACCTATACCACATCCGTACCACTTGTAGCTGATGTGGCACAACTGATCAGCTCATAATAAAATGACAGAATGGCTTAAAATGAAAGAACTATCACAAATAGATATATAGGTAGATGGCTGGATGTATGGATGATGATCAGGACACACTGCAGAATTGATGCTCCATTTGGATGTTTGTGAAAAGACCGGCCTCAGTCTCAGTCGACATTCACTTGGCTCCAAGGTGTAACTGGATAGCACTTTATGTACTGACCTTCAGACCGTCCTGCCACCAACAACAATGCCACACACACACACACGCACACGCACACGCACACGCACACACACACGCACACACACACAGCCACGGGCTCTCAGATACACTCCTGTGCTTCTTTTCCCCCTGACTGTAGTACCAGTCCTCTGAAGCACCATGCATTAAAAGTCTGTTTCATTAATTTACTTTAACCAAGAAACTATAAAAAATGTATTGAATAATGGAAATGTCGACTAAGAATCTGCATCTGAAGGGGATTCGATGTAGTGACATATGATTTGCTTCAATATTTACACTTCATATGACTTTAATCTGGAGAAAATCTTTACTTAAAAACAACACGCATCCACGATAAAGAAAATGAAAATGAATCTCCACAAGCCACAGTTATGAGTATATTTTCACCCTATTAAAGTGAATTTGTAATCATCCATTCATTTTATTTTGTCTGTCAACAGCATCTCCAGATGTTATGCATTATGATTAATCAGCCTATATTAACTGGGAAGCATGATTTAAGCCATAAACAAAACTTCATGTCATATGATTTACTATGAGCAGTAATGTGAAATCTGCCTTATAGGCAGTAATACTGCGCTGTGTTTCACCCTGTTTCTGTAAACAGGAAACAATGAAGCCCTATCATATAGAAGTTACTCTTCCCATTCTGTCTTCTAAAGATAACCGGCCTGTGTGTGTATGAAAACTAATGAAGACTAATGATGCTTTATTTGCACAACTGCCAAAACGCAGTTTAGCTGCAACTGGACCTGGGCAGGAAACTCTCCACTGGCAGCAGTATAGCTTGGAAAACTGCCATCATACTGTTATGAGACATATCGTTCAAAGACTCAGACAAGCCATATGACAGGCCTTTTCTATTTATATATATCCCTGTTCTGACCATGTGAAAAAGAGAGGTTATTAATAGCAAACGTCTAGGTCGGCAAGTGAATGGCAAGTTGTCACTGACATTGAAACTGTAGTACAGCACAAGTAGGGTTTTTGTGTTGTCTGTTCATGAACTTGGAATCCCTGAATGTTGAGCTGCTTTGTCACGCAGGTGAGTCGAGCTTTACAAAGGCTGCTGGCTCTGGTATTTTTTATTTGCATAGCTGTTTGGAGCCTGATAAAACTGGAAGCGTCCTCCCTCTTGGTGCATTTCATTTCTCTTGACACTGTATGTGGTCTGATGAAATTATAAAGAAGACTGTTTCATTGTAACTGCGTTGCTAGGAAACAGCTTGAGTCCAACTTTAGAAGAGCTAAGCTGGGAAACAATTTCTTCCCGTTGAGCTGTTGACATTTGCGAATAATCCAACAGGAAATAAATCTGAAATCATTTATAATGCTTATGTGAGAAACAAAACGAGTTGTTTTCAGCTAGAGAAGGGTGACGAGATTCACAAACATTTTCTATTTTAAGCGTCTGAGTGATGATCTGCTTGGTTATCTATGTTGTTTCTGCAGGGAAGCACCATGCTGACCAGTATCACTGAAGGGATACTGTGCTGCCTGACTGGGAAGGCTGCCAGTCTGGTTTTGCCCCTGGAGTCATCAGAACCCTCTGATGGGTTTGAGTTTGTGGAGGTGAAACCTGGGAGAGTCCTGCGAGTGCGTCACATCATCCCCGAGCGTCAGCCCGTAGTAACGGAAGATCAAATTGCAAGCAAGGGGAAGATGGATGGCGATGATGATGACGGCTCTCCTGAGGATTATAACAACAGCAATACCGGCAGCAGTGTCCACTGCAAGCGGAAGATCACAGTCTTCCGCAATGGCCAGCTGGTGATTGAGAATCTCGGCGATGTTTTGCACTCTGAGATCCTGCAGTGTCAGGATGGGGATCTGGAGCCTTGCAGCACTGTCGAGGTGGAGCTGGCCGACTACAAAGAAATGCCCTCTTCTCCAGACCCCAACCCTGTTCCTCATCCAGTTCTTTCACCCCTTGGGGAACAGAAACCTGCTCCACCTCCTCGCCGTCGCCGTCGCAAGCCCAAGCGCACAGTGCAAATCGACTCAAAGAGGGTGATCTCGAGCTGCAAAGGGACACACTCGGATGTAGCTCTGTTCTTCGTGCACGGCGTGGGAGGTTCCCTAGACATTTGGGGCAGCCAACTGGACTTCTTCTCTCGGCTAGGCTATGAGGTCATTGCGCCGGACTTGGCGGGGCATGGAGCCAGCACTGCTCCGCATATTGCAGCGGCTTATACTTTTTATGCCCTTGCGGAGGACCTTCGTGCCATCTTTAAGAGATATGCTCGTAAACGCAACATTCTCATTGGCCACTCGTATGGGTAAGGATTTGTGACATGCTTTAGATATAAATAATATCTTTCTATCGATCAATCTATTTAGTAGTGATTGTACCCCTCTCGTTATATCTCTCCCAGAGTGTCATTTTGCACCTTCCTGGCCCACGAATATCCTGATCTGGTCCATAAGGTGGTGATGATCAACGGAGGAGGCCCGACAGCTCTGGAGCCCAGCCTATGCTCCATATTCCAGCTGCCATCTTGTGTCCTGCACTGTCTGTCGCCCTGTCTGGCCTGGAGCTTCCTCAAGTAAGATCTGCATTTGCACAGTGCCAAAATTGATATTAGAAACTGCAACACAACACAGGAACTTATCTTATTGCTGACAAAACAGCTTTGCTTGCTGATGTCAAAACTTTTTTAATGACATCCTCTCTTTGTCTAACCCTCAGAGCTGGGTTTGCCCGTCAGGGTGCCAAAGAAAAGCAGCTGTTGAAACAGGGCAACGCCTTCAATGTGTCTCCGTTTGTCCTGCGAGCCATGATGAGTGGCCAGTACTGGCCTGAGGGGGATGAGGTCTACCATGCCGAGCTTACTGTGCCCATCCTTCTGGTTCACGGCATGTGTGACAAGTTTGTGCCCATGGATGAGGACCAGCGCATGGCAGAGGTAAAGCACATCTTCATATGCAAATGAGTGCTAATTTATCACGTGATATTTAATACAAAATGTTGGGTTTGCATTGTAGTGATATACCTATTGTAATGTTATGCATTCATTTGGCTTTCTAGATCCTTCTGTTTGCATTCCTAAAAGTCATCGAGGAGGGAAGTCACATGGTCATGATGGAGTGCCCTGACACCGTCAACACCCTCCTCCACGAGTTCTTTCTATGGGAGCCTGACATGTCCAGAAAAGACAGCAGCAAGACAGACACAGCTCTCAGTGACTCTCTCCACATACTGAAAATCAATAAGCCTATGGACAAATAACCAACCAGGACTCTAGTTTTATTACGGAACCAAGCAGAAGGCCCCTTGTGGCATGTGTTCTTAAGGCTGCTCCCAGGCTGAGAGCTGTTATAAATAGGGCCACCTCTTAAGGATGTGGACAGCCACTGGTGCTCCAAGATAAAGCAGGACTTAGGCATGTTGCCGACCAGAGAACGATGGAACGAACATAAAGATGAGGGGAATGGATGCAAATACACAGTCAGTTTTTGCTTCGCTTTTTAATACCAGTTTGTGCACCATTGCATCATGTTTGAGAAACGACACAATACCTGGAGGACTATGTCCATCCATTATTGGTGTATTAAATGTATCGGGCGAAGAGCTACAAGATGCAAAAAGCATAAAATCCATGAAATGGTGTGTGAATTCCCTCACCTTAAATATTCTGTAAAGTACTGCAGAGCTTCTGTTCAACCTTTACAAAATGGTTATCAACTTATAGTTGGGCCCATCTTACATCTGCTTTCAGTGGGAAACTGGCTAAATGTAGTGAATTGAGGAATTACAGATCCGGTTTTCCAGTATGAGGATGAAGAACGTGTTATAATGCAACCCAAGTGTTGATAATAATAGTTTATTACCAAATAATAAAGACATTAAATATATACGTCATTCATACATAAATGACATTATGCGAGGAGAAACACAAAATCCATTGTTAACATGCATTTCAGCCACCTATTAACCACATCCATACAATGTACTGTGATCACCATCTCAAACATGAAGACTCACAATCACAGCTATTGTCAATAAAATTGGATCATATATTTCCAAATTACAGCAATATATTTTCCATATATTAAACTCTAATATAAAATCTAAATCCAAAAAGCTATGTGCATCTATGTTAAGCACAATGTAACCAACTCATCGATTCATATTTGCATGGAAATTAAGTAATATGCAATGAGATTTATGTGAACTGGTTGCAAATACAAATGTAAACAAACATGGATGCCCAAAAGGTTCTCCTTTATTCTAGCAGCTATTTCTGCAATAGTATATAATATCCTAAGGATACAAAGTGCCGAGGCCCTGCATGAATTCAGAATATGAAAAGGTATGAAGGTTGTGTCAGACAGTTGCAATATATTCTCATATTGAAAAATTCCCTGTGCACTTCTCCCTAATCATATATCAAATGAGTGTTATTTTTATTGTGTAAGTATTATTTTGCCTTTATTTTGAAATAACTGCCATAACAAATTGTGGTTGTATTGACCGCTTTAAGCTGCTGAGTGTGTTGCTCTACTACTCTCCAGTCCATCCTATTTATCTAATAGTGTCAAACAGAAAGAATGAGCTCAATATTATGCTCACTGAAAGACATTCATTCATGGGTGCTACTTTGTCTCATAGTGGGACAGTAAGGTGCGAGTAATAAAAAGAAAAGGTGTAAATTGGTAGATTTGAGACTGAGTGTCCAAAGCTTAAAATCAAATATGAGTCAGCCGAAGGAGAGAGTCTCTTACAAAGAAGGACATTTGTACGGACCATGCTGGTCTGTTGTATATGCATTTTGACAGAATGCTGATGCAACATGACTGGTCTTATGCAACTGGAACAAAATAGAGAGAAATATAGTGGAAATAAACTGACTTGGCACTGACATCTCAAAAAACATTATATATTCTCTATGGACCTTCCAAAAACCAACAAGTGCTGCTGATGCAATGTACTGTGTGTCTCCTTTGGTGTAAAAGGTCAGTAAAACTGTATGAACGACAGGATGCACATGTACTTCCTCTTATGCTAAAAGTGTACATATACAAATTGTCAGTGCTCAAATGTGCTATATCTTTTTGTGGTTAACAAAGATGTGTTAATGTGTTTATTCATGGAAATCATTATATATGCACTGCCTGAATGTAGATGCATATAACATTATATAGCCTATCAAAACAGTTGGGTTCAGTGTATTAATGTGCCTTTCCTGGCATGAAATAAAACCAATGTTCACAGACTACAGGTGATTTTGCTCGTTTGCCTGTTTGCAGTAATATATTCTGCATTTCTTCAGTAAGTGTTATTGCATTTTACACACAAAAAATGCAGGCATTTAAAAAAAGTAGGAAGATGAGATTATTTCTTTATTGTTATCTTTTAATAAGGAAGTAATTGTTGAGAGGATACAACCATATTAGTATTTTCAGATGATCTTTCCTAATTTAAAAAAACTAAATTAAGTTGTTTTGCCTATCCTCATAGCAGTATACCTAATTTAATCAATTCCCCAAAAATTCCATGTAAACGTTGAAAGTGCTATTTGTTCAATATTTACTATTACTATTAAAACATATTTAAAACAATCAAATATCAAAATTGGCTGGACATCTTTTTGTAGGACCATGTAGTTTTCTTAATATTAGATATTCGCTCTTCCTATATATCATTTAAATCCAAAGTGCAGCAACATAGACACTATATTGGTTAATTAAGTTAATATCTACAGTCATTACAAAAAGATGAGATTCAAACTATCCATCATATGACGAGCCATCAGAGCCACCCTCTGATTGGCTGAGCGTGTCCCATGCGTGTTGTGGTAAACAAAATCCGAGATGCGTGTGCATGCGTAGAAGTGGTAATGGAGGATAGTGATCTATTCACAGGGGGCTTAGTTAGCAAGCGGTCTTCTTTCTCTTATGTTCTCAACTGCTGTTTCTATTGATTACGAGGTGCTTATAACGCAAAGGAACATCGTCTGAATCAAACGAGAGCAGGCTGTAAGTACTTGCCTGTCGAGTTCTTTAACGGCCGTCCCAGAATGCTAGCTGCCTAACTCCCAATGCTAATCTTATGGCTAAACTAGCCGGAACTGCTCTACTGCTAATGTCGATGCTAGGGGTCGGGTGTAGTCTATTTCCTGGAATATATATATATAACTGGCTTGGCGAACGATACTTTCACTTATTGTGTTGTCTGTTAAACTTAACTGAAACAATTGTTGAACGTCGCTTACAAGAATACGCTAGCTCTATTTGTATAACAAACCAAGTGTTACGAACACGTTAACCATAGCTCGGTCCAAGTTTGCGAACGGCACACCATACGAATGAGCTCTAAAGGATGTAACGCAGCTATGGTGTTTTTTGTAATACAGGAAATAGTCACATCCCATCACGGCATTAACGTGAATTAGATAGCTAGCTAGATAGTTAGCTGTCTTGTGATTATTACTTTTTCTTTGAGACACCATGGAAACAGGATGGCAAGTTCACTCTGAGTAGTATATGTTAATTTGTACTATCATGTAACGTTACGTGACCACATTGAAAACATTCATGCTATCAGACTAGCCAATGCTATGTGTCATTGCATACCGGTATTCGTTATACGAATTGGGTCATGTTTCTTGAGCAAGTTAGCAAGTAAGCTAATGTTAGCTGCCTGGTCGTCCACAGTTGGGCAGAATTAAAGAGACGCGTTTTTAACCAATCAGCGGTGGTTATAGCTTTTCCAGCCAACGTTATCCCGCTCCATAGTGAGGAAACGTATACAAACCAAACGCATACAACAGTGACTTAAAATGGTTATGCTAGGCTCTCTCTACTATTCAGAACCAGCGATATTAAGAACAAAACATTGTAGCCTTAATTTACAATGTCAAAACATGTATAGCGACAAGGTTGCACCCACTTAAAGATATATCGTGCAGTTATCACAAGGGTTACCAAGCAGTTAGAACGTTGACACTGTTAGCAACCAGTTTGGGAAATCCTGAAAAATAAATGTGCCGAAATATACAATGTCATATATCATAATGGCTACTTACTTCTAAATATCGTTTTAATTATTGGCTGTAGATATTCGTTTTCAATTATTCAATTGGGCCATAGGGGTGCAGGCCAACAAATGCAAGGTCCAGTTGAAGAGGCCTGGCTGTCTGTAGAAAATGAACAGTGGTACAGCTGATTTTAAACCCATACTTAATCAGCATATCACATCATAAACTCACAATTTCTCCATTTACAATCTGCAGGAGCTGCCATTGAGTTTTGGGATGGCATCTGATGGGGTTTCCCAAAACCATGGTTCCAAAGGGATCATGACTTTTTACCCCACTGTTGAGGAATTCAAGAACTTCACTCGCTACGTTGCATATGTGGAGTCCCAGGGAGCACATAAAGCAGGCCTGGCTAAAGTAAGTACAGACGCACGGCACGTGTTCACACGTGTCATATTCATTGTCATTGTTTATGGGATCATATTTATTGGCAGTAAAGAATGGTGAGCAAATGTAAAACAAGACATTTGCAAAGGAACAATCATCAGTGACACATTGTTGACAGCTATCATACAATTATGATTTCTTTCTGTTTTTTGATACATATGTTGATGCTGGCTTGTTGGAGAGAAAAAATGCATTTATACCTCTAAAGCTTTGTTGGAGAATAATTTTGTTAATCCACTGTCCACTTTTCTACTCCAAGATTGTCCCACCAAAGGAATGGAAGCCCAGAAGCTCTTATGACGATATAGACGATTTGGTGATCCCTGCACCCATTCAGCAGGTGGTGACAGGCCAGTCAGGCCTTTTCACACAATATAACATTCAGAAGAAGTCCATGACCGTGAGAGAATTTCGCAAGATTGCCAACAGTGACAAGTGAGAAGTGCAGTTTAAATCTGTTACATCTGCAACCTTTTTGATGGTGAAAGTTGATTAATGTATTTATGTTGGTGCTTTATTAAATATTGTTAATACCTCTTTTATAGGTTCTGTAGTCCACATTATGATGACTTTGAGGAGCTGGAAAGGAAGTACTGGAAGAATGTGACATTTAACCCTCCCATATATGGAGCAGATGTTAATGGATCTCTATATGGCCATGTGAGTTGACATTTCTGTGATGTTGTTGCTGTAGTTAGTAAATATGCATCAATATTGATGTTTTTTTCTGAGTGCCGTCTGTTTAACCGTTGATCTGATACACAAGGGATGCTGATGACATTACTGATGGTAGTCTTTGTTTGTCACCTCTTCAAGTCTCATCTGTTTATCTTTTATTATCCGCACTAATCCTGCAGGACGTCAAGGACTGGAACATTTGCCATCTGGACACCATTTTGGATACCGTTGAATGTGAAAGCGGCATCACTATTGAGGGTGTTAATACACCCTACTTGTATTTTGGCATGTGGAAGACTACCTTTGCATGGCACACTGAGGACATGGATCTCTACAGTATCAACTACTTGCACTTTGGAGAGCCCAAATCATGGTGAGAAGGACACAAACTTCTTTTCTTGATCAGATGCATGTTTTGATATTTATTTCCCACTTCTGATTAAAACCCAGAGGAATCGCAATAAGGACGATTCCACACAGAAAAGACAGGCTTCCTATTACATATGAATTTTTCAGTATTAATATTTTCTTATTCGTGATACTACTGACAACCCACTGTAGTATATAAATAATTGTATAATATCAGTTTACTGTGCCTAAGAAGACTTATTTCAATATGTGCAGGTACTGTGTTCCTCCAGAGCATGGCAAAAGATTGGAGCGTTTGGCGAAAGGTAAGAGACAAACGCAATATTTTGTGTAGATGTATATAGTATACGGCTGTTCTTCACTATCATGGACTCTAACATCTGTCTGCTCTCTTCTTCTAGGGTTCTTTCCTGGAAGTTCCCAAAATTGTGAGGCCTTTCTGAGGCACAAGATGACTCTCATCTCTCCCTCTATACTGAAGAAGTATGGTATTCCGTTTGAAAAGGTACGAGTTAGTGTTTGTTAGTTTGTATTTCAGACACAGAGGGCCATTTCTCCAAATGTATAAACTGCACACTAATACTTTTTTTTACTTCTCCCTAAGATTACTCAGGAGGCTGGTGAGTTCATGATAACGTTCCCCTACGCCTATCACGCTGGTTTCAACCACGGTTTCAACTGTGCAGAATCTACTAACTTTGCAACCGAGAGATGGATCGAGTACGGCAAGCAAGCCGTTTTGGTGAGGAATCGCCAAATGACGGCATAGAAAACCATACCAAACGTACTGTAAATGCAACAATATCATCTGTAACATTTGCCATTTGAATCACATTCTTTTTGTGTTCTTCTTTCCTTATAGTGCTCGTGCCGTAAAGACATGGTAAAGATTTCCATGGATGTATTTGTAAAGAAATACCAGCCAGATCGCTATGAACAGTGGCTGGCAGGGCGAGATGTGTTACCCATTGACCACACACGGCCCACTCCAGAGGCCAAGGAGTTCTTGGGGGAGTCCTTTAATGACATCACCTGCAACAGTAACTCCATGGAGAGCTGTGGGGAGGACGGAGAGCGGAAGAGGTGGGTCCTTTACTACAGAAAAGAATGTCCTTGTGTTAAATGGTTTATACTGTAAAATGTTTTAGTACTCGCTGTTGGGAATACCCATGGGCATGTCAGCCCACGACATGTGAATGGAGACAATCATTCCTATGATCTGTGCTTTTTATAAAGCAATGTACATGAAAGCTAGTTATTTAGTATTCTACCAATAGGGCCTTAGAAATATTTACTTTAGAAAGTTTTGTGCCCAAGGCACACCAAAGTGCAAGCCAATATTTCAAGGCACGCCTATATCTATATCTATGCAGAACACATGTTATTAATCTGTAAATGTTTATTTTTATTTACTTATGCCAAACTAAAATAGAAAAACGGCTATATTACTCATGAAATATTTATGAACAAAACAGTTTAAAAAAATAATTTGAAACTTTGTAAAATGACATCAAAGCAGCAACTTAACAGGTCACAAAATAAAAATTGAGGTAATGGAACTGCACGTGCAGCTGACTCAGAAGATGCACGGGCTGCACGCCTCGAGATCGTGCAAGTAACCGCTGTGCACAAAACAAGATGTTTTGTTTTTTGTATAGCTGTATATTGCATAATTCTGTGGTTTGTCGCTAAAGGCTATGGCACAACTCGCCTCACGCAGTGTTTTGGTACCACTTCTCTAGAATATAAAATATACAATATATAATTTCTAAAGTGCCAGTTACTCTTAGATTAAAGACCGAAGCAAATTGGTTAATAATTACTTTAGACAAAAAGAATCACTGCTTTTCATTTAATAATAATTAGCGTGACATACACGATCAAACAGTTTGACACAATTACACCTGAAGACTGTTGAGTACAACCACTGTCTTCTCTGTTGGCTCCACTAGAGCAGTTTAAGTGGCTTGCTAAAGACATTTTTGAATCTAGTTTTTGTGTTTTTGAGTTTTAGTATCAACATTTGTTTGTTGTAAGAGTTATTTGGCATGGTTTTGTTTCAACTGAAAAAAACAAATAATGTGTTCAATCCTCAGCACTACACACAGGATAGAGACCAAGAGACACAGAGTGTGTCTGGAGGTGCCTGAGGAGGTTGTTCCCAAGGATGAAGATGAGGAAGATGTGGAGCAGTATGGGAAGCGTCCAAGGCTAAGCCTTATCCCTCCACGTACTATGTCACAAGATGGCAAGAAAATGAAAGGTATTATGACCTGTGCATTATCTTCTAGTTTCCTGTAGGTAAGCCTCCAATATAATCTTTTATTATCGTGTTATGGTGATAGAAAGTAGAGTTGAAGAGTAGAGTGCTTTTTTCACCATCACTTCCTAAACACAGACCTCTTATTTTATTTGCAGGCCCACCAAAGTTGGTTGTCACACCAACCAAGCTCACATTATTGGATCCATTTCACAGGAGCTTGACCCAAAATAACAGCGATGTAAGTCGCCCCCCACATTACACCAAGACTCGCGCCCCTGCGATCTCGTCTCAGTCGCAGCCCAGAAACGGACATCTATCAGTGTCAGCAGCACCTTCATGGACAGAAGCCACCACTCAGCCTTCCCGCAAAATGGGAGTAGCCAGCCTGCTCTTCCACAGGACTCTGAGTCCAAAAGACGCTCTTCAAGTGCACGGCTACAATCTCGAGAAGCAGCAGCAGCCTCACACACAGCTGCAGGTGCACAGCTATGCCAGAGAGCATCAACCCCGTCACCTCCAACACAAAGCCTGTACACCTTCACTCGCACAGGTCCAGCCGTTGCCTCAGGCACCAAGCTGTGAAAGAACGGAGCCACAGTCAGAATCCAAGATTGTTCTTCCCGAAGCAGCGCTGAATGAATCAGAAGCACAGAGTCTTGTGGAGCAGGACCAAGCGGAGGACAAACCTGAAATATCAATGCCTGTTGAGGATCAGGCTGAAGTGGAGCCCACTTGCAAGTCTGCTTCCTCTCTGACTCAAACACCACTCAAAGAGTTGAGCAAAACAGAGATGGAGGCCCCCAAGCACAAGCGAAAGGTATGGGTTTCTTTTTTTGCTTTGGTATTTTTTAATAGAGCATGCATTTACAAGAAGACTCATACCAAACATACAACAAGTGAAATGTCATTTAAAAATGTTAGTCATTGCTGGCTCTCTGTGTCACTTGCATGTTTGAGCAAGTTATGTTCTATGTTGCATGCATTTCCTTTTCTGTCACTTGACACCAAATTATCCAAAAAAGCAGCAACAAGACTTTTTGGTGGCTCTGTACTGGTGTATTTCACTTGCATGATGTTTGCATACTAATCTCTTTGAGCTCAGCATTATTACTAATTCTACTAATGCATTAATAATTCTAATAGCACAAAAGATATTGGTGATCTCTCTGGAGGCAGAATGCACATTATCAGGCATTATTGCAGAGTCTTCCCTGAATGTTCAACGTTATCCATGCTGTTCAAACTACAGAGTAAGCAATCCCCCCTTGTGGATAGTGGCATTATCATCCTGAATGACACCATTCCTGTCAGGAAACCAGTCGCTGGTGAGGTGAAGGTGGTCGCTCAGAATCATCACGTAAGTAGTTACTAGCTGTGGCCAAATTCTCAAAAGGAAATGTATGCATACCAGTACAGAGCTCCCGAATACATCTCAAAACGCACTTCATGGCAACTGATGTTATGTGCATTGCTACAGATGCCGTATAATTCCTGTTTTTGAAGTTTTTTCTTGCTGTATACTTCTTGCTCCAGCAGGTGTCAGAAGAGCAGTCATACTGCAAGTCGGTTGTGAAGAAGCAACAGCAGCAGGCTCAGCTCTGTAAACTGCCTCGTCATCACCCTCTCGTCAGAGAGGTGCACAGTGACGATGGTACGCACTTGTTTACTTCATCTGCATAATGTAGTAGTTTCATTGTACGGTGCCAGTTTACCCAAACATCACATTTACAGTCATACAATTAGGTCTTGTTCTGATTACTTGTTTTACCCATTTTATTCTATTTCCATTATCATTTTCTTCTTCTTCTTAACTTATCATGGCTTAAATCTCGCGTTCTCTCACCCCACTATCTGTAGATGAGTACATAAATGTGGAGTTTGAGCAAGTGGAGAAAGAGGAGTGGGCGAAGCCGCTGACCCAGCTGTGGCAGAGTCGGCCGTACAACCCTCGGGCAGAGAGAGAGTATAACAAGAGCATGGGCAAGAAGGCCCCCTACTGCTCCATCTGCCTGCTCTTCCACACTTACCATCAGGTGACAAATACAAGCATTTTATGTGTTTATGAAGTTAGATCTATTTTTTAATGTTCCTTCTATTATAGTTGTCTGCATTTCATAAATACGTGTCATTTAGGACAATCCACCTCTGAAGTACACACCATTACAGCGGAAATGGTGTGATGGACTGTGTGATGTTTGACCGTGTTGATGGTCATGAGAACTGGGATAATAAAGAATAATACTATTCTTTTTTTTATTTTATTTTTTGGATGACATCAAAGCTCAAGTCAAACACCGATGTCTTTATTTCATGTTTTACTTCAATTATAGCTCGTTGTTGTAATATCTGTTGTTGTAATATCTGTTCTTTAAAAGTGTTGCTTATTTGCTCACAGATTATATATATTTAATATATTTGCCAAGTTAAATAGTTCTATGGCACATTTATTTATTTAATTAATTCAAAGTGCTTTACAAAAACATTCAAAGTATTAAGACATGGTGCAAAAGAAACGCATTATAAAATACATAACAGTCAAAAGAGTCTTAAAGTGAAACAAATGTCTCATTGGCCACAGTAATATATGAATTATGTTAACATAAATGTGCATTGATTTATCACTTAACAGATTTGAGTTTGTTCTGAGTACTGGATCCATCAGATACTCGTATAACAAGCCTCTTGGCTTTTTTTTTTCTTTCTCCCCTCAAGTCCGAGTCCAGTAGTGGGAGTTCCAGCGTGACGTTGGTAACCGGTCCAGGGGGCCGCCAGTGGTCCAAGCCGCTCATCCCTGAAATGTGTTTCAACACCCAGTCTAGCAAGATGAATGATAACGGGGAGGGCCAGCTGTCTAACCCTCATGTAGCAGAGGACGGGACCAGCCGGCTGGTCAGCTGTGCTCAGTGCTGCGTCCGCGTACACACCAGTAAGCCTTTTTTCTGTTATGAACAGGTATCTATTAAAGTATGCATCGGTAGGAACACCGATGTTCTGTTCAGATCTTTTGTTATTCTTTAGGAAACTACTGTTACACACATATTGAGCTTTTATTCACAGAGCTAGTGCTATAAGTTATTTGCAAATGTTTTCTTATTTGAATCATTTTTCTTCTCCAATAATGTTTTATTTTGGTGTAGCTTGGTTTGGTCGTTCTATCGCCTGATCATTTATTTAACCTCCCATATGACTAATAACCATGCTTTGATTGCAGCATGTGAATGTGTGACATGTTCTTCTCTGGTCCCGTTCAGGTTGCTATGGTGTGTCTGGGGATGGAGCAGAGCGAGACGACTGGCTGTGCGCCCGCTGTGAGGCTGATGCCATCACCAAGGTTAGTTAATTCGGCTGCTTTCAGTAGATGGTCATTATTTTGAGTCAAATTATTTAATTATATCATCATACTGATAACAGACAAACCCAAAAAGCACAGCCGCAGAGTTGTTGTATCCCTGCATCTGGTCGCCCTGTATTATAGAACATTTAGTGACTGTTCAATAACCAGACAGTGTCACTGTCAGGAAGTCCAGCATCACATGACGATGTTAAGTAAGCACAGTGAGAACATTGGTCGGAAAAGCCTAAAGAAATGTGAGCAGTGCACCAATGTTTTATTTATCTAATGCTAATGACATCCACTGGCCTTACATGTCTCATGTCTGCATGTGTTTGTTTTTCAGATAAAAACATTCTAAATAGTGAAAACATTTGGTCTATGAGCAGCTTGAAGTGAAAACCATATTAAGGGTTTTTAATATTAAAAAACCAGCTGTATTCCTTAGATGACAGACCAGTGCCAGCGTGTGACAGTCATCAGTATGTAATAACATGAGATAAACTTTAATGATTCCATGCAGAGAAATAGAAGTTTTTTTTATATCTAAGGGAATTGCAGCTGTTGCAGCTGAAACCTTTTGTGGCCCCATTGTGAGTATCACGATGGGCTCTTTAGTTCTACAGCAGTTCTTTGTTGAATTTTAAGTACAACGAAGAATAAAAATGTGCATGTGCACCATGTTATAAAGCTTATCCAGTCTCTTACAGGCAGTCCTTATTTTACTTAAAGCACAATACAAACCATTAGGTACCTTTTTTACTGGATTAATAGTTTAATACAATTAACAAACACCACTTTTGGCACACTTGTATGAACTCGGCTCTCTGCTACCGCTCCCTTTGTGCTGAGACAGTGAGCGTGTTCCCTTCCTTTTGTGTGTTATTGTTTGGGGAATTTGTTTTCCCAAATTTGTTTGTAAAATCTATATTTAAATTTCCATT
Organism: Cottoperca gobio; assembly: GCF_900634415.1. Lineage (NCBI taxonomy): Eukaryota > Metazoa > Chordata > Actinopteri > Perciformes > Bovichtidae > Cottoperca > Cottoperca gobio. The sequence goes on from NC_041371.1 coordinate 15,629,732, forward strand.
GCTTTCAGCATTCCTGTCTGCTCAGAACAATAGATTGTTGTGAAACGTGCTGGGAACGTGCTGGGCACACACACACACATTTCATCACCAATGAAGCAATGCTTCACTTTAAATATCAATGTGACACCTCACTGGACTTTGGCTTCACACTGCTTCTGTTTTAAGTAGGATGAAAGCTTTTGAGTTTTCCTTTTAGTATAAGTATATTAAGAAGTATAGTCATTTATTTTAGTCAAATAATAGAACTATAAATGCTGTGGATCTTTGCTAAGGAGTTCCTGATGTTACTGGCTCTGGATGCCTCCATCAAGTTTCTTCTCGATTATTGTGACCCGACTGACTTTCCTGTAATATTTTGTGTATTTTCCAACAGTGGTTTGTTTAATATCTGTAGAGAAAGGTGTGTTAGACTACAACTGTTGTGGCAGAAAGGTTTCCACAGGATTTAGATGAACAATGTGGCATTTGTTTATCAAGAGCAGCATTTTTCTTTTTAAGGTGAAGTGAACTTTGATGATATAAAGGCAAACTAACCAATTTAAATCCAGAACCGGTCTGCTCACTTCATTCCCTGAGAGTGTCTTCCTTACTGAACCTGTCTGCTTCTGTTTATTTATTAATGACACTGCAGTTCACTGACTCGCAGTGTTGTACGTTAGAAGGTTTTAAGAAAGTGCACAGCTGCCATATGAGGTACACGGTGGATTTGAGAGAAACAAAGGATTAGCTATAGATTGAGCTTCACATGGCTGATACCTATTCATCTCATCAGTAGAGGAGAATTGGTTATCCCCAGTTTTAAATAAATAATACAGAGAAGAACATCATGTATCCAAACATCAGATGTGATGACGATAAATGAATCTGTTGTCAGAGTTGGTATGTTTTTAACTTTCTTTAAATGACACATTGTTTTGTTTTTCTTCCTCCAGGACTGCTGCCTTTGTTCGATGAGAGGCGGCGCTCTGCAGAGAGCCAACAACGACAAGTAAGTAATGGCAGCAGACAATAGAGCTGCCACCATATAAAACTTTCATTTGTGGACCAGAAGCTGTATTACAGGAACGACCCATCTTTAAAGTTGTATTACTCGTGTATAGTAGTCATGGTAATCTGAGCCTGTCCCTAATTTAGAACAGTACAAAATTAAGATAGGAGTTTAATGATACGGACTTAAACGTGCACTGACCTTTGTAATAGGATTTACTGGACATTAAACAACGAGGGGTCAGTCTATTCATTATAGGGAGAAGGGGAAATTGGTTTCATGGGAAAGGCAGTACGGTGGTTATTGGTTGGACCCACAGCATGAGGGCGCCACTGAAGCTGGAGTGTTTTCTAGGATGGTAAAGGGCTCTTGCTTCTTCTTAAATATCATGGGATCTTAAAGAAGTAGACGGTAGAAAACCCTTTTCAGTTCTCCCAGTGCCACTTTTTCTTTTCTAAGAAATGTCCTGTTCCATTTTATTTTAATGCCTTTAGCGCCTTGAGATTGCTTTTAGCTTTGAGAGGCGCTTTACAAATACAATTTATTATTATTATTATTATTATTATTATTAATAGGAACGTCCTTATGCTCACAGTCATGAGACGTGAAAGCAGAGGCAAGAAAAACGACTCAATAAGGATTTTTGATGTTTACAAAACAGCCCAGACATAGTGGGACTGGTTGCTCCACAACAGATTGCTAACCATGCTTCCCATTCACTCTCCTTTGGCCTCATTAAGTCTGTTACTGCTAAAGTCCATCTGGTGGATCAAGCCCCTCAAACTAAATGCACTTTTTAATTGCAAACACAGGCAGACACAGTAGACGTGTGTGTGCAGTTGGCACATGCCCTTCGCCTGTGGTTACACTTTATCGCTCGGTGTAAAGCGAAGTAAGTGACTGGCACTTTAAATGGCAGGAAACACGTTTACACAGAACCAACATTTTCCTATTTTGAATGGCTTATGACAATGTGGCACTTCCTATTTTTGTGCAGACGAATCCATTTATCTATTAGCTACAGACTGGACCATGATTAAAATAAAACATGTAATGTGCTGGTTGTTTCAATAGTTGGTGTTCATCTTATTAAACTTGTGAAGTTCAGTTTCAACATGAAATGTCATAAAAATGTAGAACTATGTTTTGTGTTCTTAAATCATCAGTGACAGGTGTTTGGTTTCTATACCAATCTATATACTTGTTCCTTTTGTTTGTCAAACTATTGTTTCCAGTTATCTTTCATGCTCAAGTTAAAACTTTATTTGTTCTAATAACAATTTTATGTGGGGATACCTTTTAGTCAGGTTTAAAATGATTTAGCTGAACAGTCTTAATATTAAAGACTTCTCAATATTTTCATCCCTGAAAATGCAAATGTCAATTTTTTATAATCTCATTTCAAATGTGTATGTTTTGTTCTATTAAGAATAGCACGTTATATAAATGAATAAAGTAGTCCTAGTTTAGATCATATGTAGACATTGACTTGTAGTCCTAAATACAAGTTAATGTCTATCTGCTTTACATAATGTTAGCTGTTTAATTGGGTAACCCCATTGCTTAATACGTGCTCTAACATTTCTAGAAACTGGACATTGAATTGTTTGTCCTAAATCTACTTCATGTTTGCCTTTTACACAGATGGGTTCATGTGCTGTGTGCCATCACTGTGCTGGAAGCTCGCTTTGTCAACGTCACTGAGCGAGGCCCCATTGACCTCTCTGCTATTCCACTGCCACGGTTCAAACTGGTAAGACTCACAACAGAGGTTTTATAGCCGTAGGCACGAAGGTTCCAGTTGTTGATTTAACTGTAGTTGCCCTGCCTCCATTTCAGAGTTTTCCTATTTAAAACTGTTATTATTCCTTGACATACAGACAATTAGTCCTGGGGCGATTCAGCAACGCCATCAACTGTGAAAATACATTATTAGGCAAAACGTGCGCCGTCACGGCACAAGAGCTCATTGTAGTCTCGGTCAAAGTTTAGATTATCCCGGAAAACAAACTGCAGCTCAGAAAACCAAGCAATAATGTGCAGCTCTGTATTAGAAGTGGTTTATTACGGCAGTACAGCTGCTACACACAAACACTTTAGGCGAAAGCTTCCAGAGCACTTTGTCAAAACGGTACCATCCAGCATGATATATTAGGAAGATCATCAACACATGTTTCTGTTAGTGCATGGCACTTAAAATGTATTTTCTAAATGTTTCTTCATTGCCTCCTTTTTTTCAAATGTTATTTCTGCACCGCTGCTGTTATGCTAACAAAACGGTACAACAGGCGTCATCTAACGCTGTTTTTATATTTTCTGTTTAAATATTTCTGTATGATTTGAGAAAATGGCTTTAAACCAACTTTACAAACTGTCAAGTTTTTTTTACTTAAGTCAAGTAATTAAGTAAAGATACAGATTCTCCAATTCAGGGAAAGAGTTGCTATGACATGCAGTCACTAAAGTAATCTGTGCCACAGCAATCCCTTTTGAACTTGAGATCCAGTATTTTCTCTGATCAGGCTTCTTTCCAATAGGGTCTGTTTATTATAATTCATAATGTAACAAAGCAGTGACCTTTAAAAATTATTATTATCATTTTTATTATTATTATTATAATGTACTTTATGTGTTGAATAATATATAAAAAATATAAATAAGACAAGTTTTTAGTTTAATTCATCGGGGAATAAAAAAAATAATCGATATATATAAATTGTTAGATTAATCATCAACTCATTTATGGCACTATGAGTCGGCACTATGAGCCTGCTGTTTTTGTTTTTGACCCATTTCACCATAGTGAAACTTGCTGCCGTTGGTTGGCTGTCCTTACCCAGTTTCACTTCTCGATCTTTCCCCTTTATTATTCTGAATAATGGCTGCTGCTTTAACTGCATTATGGAGCTGTAACTTTCTGACCACATTTGATGAAAAACAAAAAAGACATGGAAATAATACACAGGGTTTTTTGAATTGCAAATAACGTGAAAGGCAGATGGTATGCTTGTGGTGCCTCAGTCACATGCAAACAGTCTATTATTACAGGTTCACAATGGTTGGCCTTGTCTCCATTGTTATAGGTCTTGACTTCAACGGATTTACTTCTAAATAAGAACATATGATGTCAGAACACCATGAAATGATCAAAAGGAAGTTGTGTAATTTCCCTCTTAACATATCTGTGTTCCAGTTGGTGTCTGGGACTGCCTGCCTTTTACTCCCTTTTGATAACTCTTTTCTTTTTTTATCTTTCTCCCTCTCATCCTCCACACTTGGCTTATTTCCTCGCTCCTCCTTTCCTTCCTTTGCTTTAACCTGCCTCTCGTCACATTTCCTCTTGACTCTTCCGCTATTCCCCCTCCTCGCTTGTCTTTGTCACTCTGGTAGAAGTGTGCATACTGCAGGAAACGGATGAAGAGGGAGGTGAATGGCTGCTGTGTCCAGTGCTCCCACGGGCGCTGCTCGACGGCGTTTCACCCCACCTGCGCTCAGGCAGTCGGTAACCTCATGCACCCAGAGGACTGGCCATTCATAGTCTTCATCACCTGCCACAGACACAAAATGCCCCTCATACCTGAGGTAACCTAGCTGAAATACAATCAGGCCAATAATAATGGATTAGAAAGGTGATCTTATGAAACTGTGTTTGGATGTTGGGGAGTTTTTTGTGAGTTAAAAAAAACTGTGTCTGATCTTATTGCTTCGCTTCTATTTGGTTAAGCTGAGCAATAATCTAAATTTAAATATTGATACCACTCTTTTCACTCTTAAGAACTGACAAGCATATTGAAAAAATATGATTTAAAAACACAAGTTTATACTTTCTGAACGCCAAAGAAAAGAGCAGAGAGGTTTGATTGCCTTTGTCAATGCTCTCATACTATTCCATTTCACAAATGGCGCTATTGTTGGTAAAACCTAAAGTAAGCTGTGTTTTTCTCAGTTCCTTGTTCTAAAGAAAGTTTCCCTGAGTGGACTCGGTGATTTCCACTGCAGGAAGGTGATGTAATCAGCAGGCCCATACAAGGAGCCCCATTTAGCCTTAATGGTGTCTGAAGATGGGCTGTATGATTTATTTATTTTTAGAAATACTGTTGTTGAATTCCAACTCGTACTGTACGAGTAAATCCTCTGCGATGTAAAGCTAAAGCTCCCGGTTTTTGTGCTCAACCTGTACGTGAAAAAATACTAATTAAAACGACCCGTTCTGGCACTGGTCCTTGCTCCCCTTGTACATTGCTTAGCAAACGATGCCCGATGAAGCTGAAATTTGGCCCATCTCTCAAATGTGTCGTGCGGCTAACAAATCAGGTCAGAAACAGGCTCCAATTGCAAAGTGTATGCCCATCTTTACGTGCTTTAAGGATCAGAGTCAGGCTTTTCAAGTATGTCAGATTTTGTGGAATATGCAATAAGGTTATAATGCCACGAGTGCCTCCCCTGCTCAATTAAAGTCATTTTTCCAGGCGTGAGTGTCGGCAACAGTTAAATCTTTTTTTACTGTCATAACTGAAGCTTGATTACACTTCTGTTAGGAACTGCGTCATTCTTTTCCCTGCTGTCCAGAGTGTGACATAACGTGTAATTTGTCGCTATTCCCCCATTTCATAACCTGGATAAATGCACCGATTCTCCGTCTTATTGTAGATGTTTGACATTGACTGTCTTTGTGAAGCCTCGCATCCTAACTTCCTGCACAGTAAACCAATCGACACAGGGAGTCGTACTTTTGTACATGCTCGTGCTGCTTTGGAGGAGATGCTGTTCACTGGATGCAAATGAACAAGCTGCGAGTGCTTCTTCTTTGCTGGTGTGGTATCCGAGTTATCTTTAGACTCGTGCTGTCAATTTTATACTACAACCTTATCTTTCATGTGGCCATGTAGTGATAATCTTTTACGCGTTAACGCTCCGTTTATGTCCCACAGCGCAACAAGGCTTCCATGCGTGAGCTGGCAGTTGGGCAGAGGGTGATCTGTAAATATAAAAATACCCGTTATTACCACAGCGAGGTGGTGGAACTGACAACAGCCACCTTCTACGAGGTCGTGTTCGACGACGGCTCCTACAGTGACAACCTCTTCCCAGAGGACATCCAGGTTAATACAATTGCTTCCAATCATTATTTACTCTATGAAAAGATGTTAAGGGGTGAAGTGTAATAACACACACGCATATATTTGGTGAGACTTTTATAAGCTGATTATAGTTCATGTAATACTCACCGAGTTCACAACTTTCTCTCTTTTCAGAACCGTGACTGCGTCCGCCTCGGTCCGCCCACCGAAGGTGATGCCGTTCAAGTGCGATGGACAGACGGGTTGATATATGGAGCCAAGTTTATGGCGTCGCACTCCATCCCCATGTACCTGGTAAAGCAGCTTTTCCATCCATCTTTCTGTCTCACTGACATGCTGACACTGCATCGTAAAGGGTCACTCGGTTTGTTAAAACCAAATAGCAGAGTTATGCTTCTCAACATATGGGGGATCTTGTGTGGTGAAAAGTTAAAATGTTGAGACTAAAAAGTGTTTGTGTCTGTGTGTGCATTCAGGTGGAGTTTGAGGATGGATCACAAATCAGTGTGAAGCGAGAAGAAATCTACACTCTTGATGAGAATCTGCCCAAACGAGTGAAGTCACGACTGGTAATTTAAAATCCGCCATTTTACCAGAAGGTCTCTGTCGTGCTTAGAAAAGATGTAGTGTGCACGCTTGGATTAATAACACTCATTCTTTGTTTGAGATTTGTAGCACTCATTTCTATTTCTGTTTGGTCCTCAGTCGGTGGCATCAGACATGCGCTTCGAGCTCTTCTCACAGGATGACGTCAAACAGAACTCCAAAAGGCAGCGAGTCATCAACTCGCGGTACAGAGAGGACTACGTCGAGCCAGTCATTTACCGAACCATCATGGACTGATTTCTCCTCCTCCTCCACCTCATCAACTCAGCGCAGAGAGATGCAGCTCCGGGTCTTTGTTTCTCTCTGTTCTTCTGTGGCTTGTCAGGCTACATATTTATGAACTACGGCTGGGACTTTAAATGACTTTTGTGTGCATTGAATTATATTCTTTGACCTGCGTTTCCCATCACACTCTGTAGATCATCCATTTCATGTTTTCATTTCCTTTTTCTCAGGAAGAAGCCATCAATGAATTATTAAATATGGAAAAGGTTCGACTATCTAATTGGGGCAAGATATAATTTTTTCCCTCTACCACCACATTTAGACTTTATGAATTATACAATGGACAGGTTTTCTACTTCATTGACATTTCTTCTATAAATGACCTTTTCCTCTCGACTTGCATCCTGATTTCATAATAATTTATCATAAACTTTGCAGTAAAGAACAATTGTGAGGTTTTATAGGAAGGGTCAGTTTTTTACTCATGAGGTTTATCAAAGGCAGAACTTTGAGCCAATCAGCTGTTGACGACAACAACTATTTTATTCATCAAGAACTGTGTTAACCCCAAAGAAATGAAATGATATCTCGAGGTCATCTTTTGACACGGCTTTAGATTGTATTTATGAATCATGTGATGCGATGCATGGAGTGATAAGTAATTATTCTCATAAGTGTGTCAACGTGCGGCTACTGTGAAGATAGAAGAAAACTAGACATGAGTTAAAGGCCCATGCCTTAGATTTCAAAGGGCCACGCATACTTTGTTTTTTCTAAAGCTTAAGGTTTATTATAACGATTGTAATTAATGTTATTATTACACTTTATTTATGCGAGTACATTGAGTTTAAAAACAAAGCTATTTTTGTCATGTCCTTTTCACAATCTGTAGAAAACGTAAGATGCATTTATATTTATTATATTGATGGTTTTCAGACATCCTGATTACATGTCGGGACTCGCTTTTCCTGTGTTGGGATTGTAGAGTGTGAATGGTGATCTGGCCTCTAAGCAAGAAGCACTTATTTTTACCTCCTGCCTGCCACGGGAGATTTACCATTTTGTCGACACATGGCCTCCACCAAGATTAGATTTTTTTTATTTTTTGTGTTTCTGCTAAAAGTTAGCTCTAGAGGTGAACATTGTAACCAGGTTCTAGGTTCATCCCAAATAAATGAAAATACGGAGATAATTTTCAGACTTGGGCAAGTTTTCTTTGATGTTGAGTCCTTTTTGTTTCTGCCTTTTGTGTTGAGAAAAGTCGCTGTGTTCTCAGGAGGATGTGCCGTAAACTATACTGTGTTCTTATTAGTTTTCATTCGGGCCTATGACCAAGACGGCATCAAAACTGTCCACTCTTTGTAAGCATCAACCGTTTGAGTAAAGTTTGGAGTAGGAAAAATAACCTATGATTTACTTTCTCTACATGTACCACACTTAGAAAAGAGTAGATGAAAGTGCTGAGATTCAGTCAGCTGCATTTCTTTTCCTTCTTTTTATGTTTTTGAACCAGGGGTGTGTGTCAGCCAGAGGGCCTGCAGCTGTGCCAAAGCAGGACGAGTCTTGACCGCTGCTGGAATTTGATTCGATGGATGGCTCCTGGCTCTCCGTATCACCACACTCTTTACAAACTCTATGAACTCCAGGTTTTGACGTGTAAAATCTTTAAACTTAATTGAGACCGTTATTATCCGGCATGTACTGGCATGTAACGTCCAATTTTCGTGTACACTAATACTTTGTGGTCGCTCACTCGTATAAACGGGTCATAAAGTTGAGCATGTCCATGAAACCAGTTTGAAATCTGCATTCCACTAATGCCCACCTAAAGGTTAACTTACAGGGGATATGTCATCACAGAAAGAAGTCTTTGTAGCAAGTCTGTCAATACCATCGATTTAAAAGTGGAATTTGAAAACTTCAAAGCCTTCTCTGGGGCTTTGGCCAATTTAACTCATGAGTTCTATCAGATCACATCCGCTAAAAGATGAAAAGATTACCAAATAAAAATAGAGCGATCATAAAAAGGGTTAGGTAAGTTAGATACTTATTTCTGAGGTGTCTGTTTGCATGAACAACCTGTCTTTAATGTTAGGGTTATAGAGTAATTGTAATATTATAGAGTTGTATTACAGTTGTCTGACTATAATTTAGAATAATCATTTCCATGTGACTCAACCTATAACATAGCTATTACGGTCAATAACTGGATATAAAACGGGTTGACTTCACAAGGCGACTGAGTTCTGGAAAGTGTCGCACCCAGCCCGCCAACCTTAAAAGTGTTCTTGTATCTTCTAACACTTATTAATTATATGCTTGAAAGATGGTAGAGTATAGAAAATGAATGTATCTCCTAACGCACAGGAGCAGGTGAAACTGTCAGGTTAGCCACGGGCACATGCTTGTGAGTTTGGTTCACTGATGCTCTGTGTTCCCTGAGGAAGTACATAGTTCTTTGAAAATGTATTAAGGGAATCTAGTTGCCATGCTGAACTGTCTGAAATTTCTAATGAAATGCCTCTGGGGAATATTTGCACTGCTTTAATTTAAAGAAATGCCCTCATTTTGTTTCTCCGTTCGTGTAACCTTAAAATTCTGCTGAAGGTTCGATTTATGTGTAGAGAGGATGGATGTGGCCATTCACATGTGGGCTGGCAGTAAGAAATGAGTGTCGACATCCTGCTATCTTTACATTCATGCAATACTTCTGCCCTCGCTGTTACTTCCTCCAAATTCCCTTACGGCGAGAAAGAAAAGCCTCTGACGCTTCAGAGCCGTTATTTCCCTGCTTTGGTTTTCAATCCTTTGTTGGTTGGCATTTTGTGGTTTTGTTATTCTTGTGTGTCTTGGTCATGGTATCTGTTAATGTCTGGTTTCTATGCTCGGTTGTTATGTGGAGTAGTGGAGAAGGGTGTAACTTGACTGAATAGACCAGTGTCATGTGAATTCATCAGAGAGTCCTGCCAGATTCTCTTAACCCTTTAAAGGCTACAGCCTACTCAACTTGACTTGTGGGGAAGCTCAGATGACAGTGCTATAGTTTACTGTAAATTAAACCATACTGCTACCAACTGAGAACAGAGGGCATCTCCACTGTAAGTATACAGAAAAATTGTTTTAAGATTTGCTGTATTGTATTTGAGGTTGGAGAATCTCAAGTAATTAAGTACTTATTTGTGTATACTCTCTTTGTAGTGTCTCTTGTTTGCTTTCTGATTCCTTGTCATTTGCATCAGACTGTTGAGTCCCTGATTCTGTCTTTTAAAACAATGGATTGAATCACGACGATGAAGGTATTCCTTGTAGCGACAAACCCACAGAGAAATATCACCTGTCTCTGCAGTTCTCTTCAGCCCTACAGAGCATTTTTACCGTCTTTAAGCTCATCATTTCTGGTTTAAAAGGCCCCAACTTTGCTGTTTTGGTTCGTTCTCACAGCTCTCAGCGCAGCTTTTGTTTGCAGTAGCCAGCTGTTTTCAGCCAAAAATAAAGCTCTGATAAACTATGCTATCTGCCCAGCATCAACTTTTTCACACTATAAAATGATACGTTATTACTTTTATTATGAGCTGTATTTATGAGCTTTTTGTAAATTACATTTATAAACAGTTATGAATGAATGATAACACTATAACATAGTTGTAATTATATTTAATTATGTATAATTACACAAGTGAACAAATTCTTACAAATAAAGCCTTCACTAACAGGCAGTTAAAATGTTGAAAAATGTTTTTACAGATTCATTATCACTTATGCATAATTGTTTATATATGGCTTACAAATTCTAAATAGGAGGGAAAATAAAGTGTTGCCAACAACTTAGTGCATACAATTTGCGCACACACACCTTCATGCTCGTACATATCTCACATAGTTGCAGCTATATAAATAGAAAGCAATAACACATTGACTAAATGTCTAAGCCATGCTTCCATAACATATCAGCCCGCCACACACTACAGTCAGGCAGATATACAGGTCTAAGAACTGTATAGACTGTTAAGGACACACTAGTCGTGTCAATAAGAAACCAGATGAGACAAATTATGGAGTGTGTAGCTTTTATCTGTTGGTTTATAGCAGTCATTAGTCCACAATGACAGAGTTTATAATATTTATTATAAATAGTTTTGGCTCATTGCTGACAACAGCCGCTGTAAAGATGTGTCTGCACATTGTTCATGGAAGGTCCTGCTGCATCACGTTAGAGCGGATACCTCCACCCACTGTTTCATATTTCCTTTACATCCTGATTTATATTTTTTATTATGCAAGCGTGTTAACTTCCTGTCCAACTTCCTTTATAAAATACTATATTGTAACGGTACGATCAAGACAGAAGGGAGGTGGGACTCAATTGCATGACACAGAGGCAGATAAATGTTGAATGGAACTGGTCTTTACTGAAAACTTTGCAGTTGCTATGGTACACGCATAGACAGCTGAACATACAAAGTATCAAGGGGTAATCCAGGAGCAGAGTCGGGTTACGGAAACAGGTTTGGTACACGGGCAGATACTCAGCCTAACAGCACAGCAGACAAGGATCAGGCAAGGGCAGAATCGAGTCAGCCAGGGGAATCAAACGCTTGGGAAACAGGAAACGGCACCTGACGTCCCAGGTGCATCAGGATGCTGGCGGTGGAAATCCTGGATCAGAGTATGGTCCACAATGTTCTTGGTAGCCACCCACTGTCTCTCCTCACGACCATACCCCTCCCAATCCACCAGGTATTGACGACCCCTGCCCCTCTCTCACCGCCAGGAGACGCTTGACCATGTAGACGTTCCCCCCCTCGAAGAACCGGGGGGAGGTGGGGGTTTGGTTGTGGGAACCAAATTACTCTCCTTCACAGGTTTTATTCTAGACACATGAAAGGTGGGGTGTACTCTCATGGACCGTGGTAATTGCAGCCTCACTGCTACAGGGTTGATGACTCTGGAGATCGGGAACGGGCCCACAAACCGTGGAGCCAATTTGCGTGACTCCACCCGTAGAGGAAGGTCCTTGGTGGACAACCACACCCTCTGTCCTGGAGCATAACTCGGTACAGGGATTCTCCTCTTATCAGCTGCCCTTTTATAGGTGGCGGAGCTGCGGAGGAGAGCTTGTCTTGCCCGACTCCACATCCGACGACAACGACGAACCATAGCTTGGGCTGACGGAACACTGGCCTCCAACTCCTAGTCCGGAAACAGAGGTGGCTGATACCCATACGCACACTGGAAAGGGGACAAACCAGAAGAAGAGACAGGTAAGGTATTATGAGCATACTCAACCCAGATTAGGTGCTTGCTCCAAGTTGTGGGGTTCTGGGAGATGAGACACCGTAGACAAGTCTCTAACTCCTGGTTCATCCTCTCAGACTGTCCGTTTGACTGGGGATGGTACCCAGATGTAAGGCTAACCTTGGCTCCCAAAAGTTCAAAAATCTTTCCAAAAACGAGAGACAAATTGAGGACCCCGATCGGAAACCACATCCCTCGGGAAACCATGGATCCGGAACACCTGAGAGAGAAGTACCTCTGCGGTTTCTTTCGCCGACGGAAGTTTGGGCAATGCAATGAACCATTTTACTGAACCCGTCAACCACGGTTAGGATAGTGGATTGTCCCTCTGAAATGGGTAGTCCAGTGACGAAATCCATAGAAATCTCTGCCCAAGGACGATGTGGCACTTGAAGGGGTCGTAGAAGACCCGATGGCGGTTGACGTGAGGACTTGTTGCGTGCACACACCGGACAGGCAGCCACGTACTCCCTGACCGCCCTCTCCATGGACGACCAACAGAACTGCTGCCGAATGACGAACAGGGTCCTCCGAAACCCGGGATGACAGGAAACGAGGGATGTATGGGCCCAATGAATCACCTGTGGGCACAACTGCTCTGGCACAAACAGACGATTATCGGGACCCCCCTCAGGAATCTGAATGTCTATATTGGCCTTTCTTACCTTCTCCTCGATTCCCCAGGTTACCGCTCCCACAACACGAGAAGGCGGCAACACGAATGAAGGGAGTCTGGGGGTCGGGTTGGGATCAAAAAGGCGGGATAGTGCGTCCGCCTTAATGTTCTTAAACCCCGGCTGATAGGTTAGTGTGAACTTGAAGCGGGTGAAAAACAAAGCCCATCGGGCTTGCCGGGAATTCAGTCTCTTCGCCGACTGAATGTACTGCAAGTTCTTGTGGTCCGTAAGAACCAGGAATGGCTGCTCTGCTGCTTCCAGCCAGTGTCGCCACTCCTCGAGCGCCACCTTAATGGCAAGTAACTCCCTGTTGCCGACATCGTAATTTCTTTCTGCTGGTGACAGCTTCTTGGACAAAAATGCACCTGGGTGTAATTTATTGTCCGAAACCGAGCGTTGGGACAGAACTGCTCCCACCCCCACATCTGACACGTACACCTCCACCACAAATTGTCTCTGGCAAGGTCAGGATGGGAGCGGAAACGAATCTCGTCTTCAGTCGTTGAAATGCCTTCTCAGCCCCCTCATTCCAACAGAACTTGACAGAAAGCGAGGTCAAGGCGAGTATAGGCGCTGCGACAGTGCTGTAATTCCTAATGAATGTTCGATAAAAGTTAGAAAACCCCAGGAACCTTTGCACCAGCTTCTGACTGGTGGGGGTAGTGACCGCACTGACCTTCACCTCATCCATTCGAATGCTATCCTCAGTGATGATAAATCCCAGAAACGAAACAGTCTTGACGTGGAACTCACATTTCTCCGCCTTGACAAACAGCAGGTTGTCGAGAAGGCGTCGTAACACTTGACCGACGTGCTGTATGTGGGTCTCCTCATCTGGTGAAAAAAATAAGGATGTCATCCAGATACACGAACACAAATCGATTAAGCATATCCCGGAGAACGTCATTAACCAGGGCCTGGAACACCGCTGGAGCGTTGGTCAGTCCAAAAGGCATTACAAGGTATTCGTAGTGTCTACTGGGAGTATTGAATGCGGTCTTCCACTCATCCCCTTCCCTTATCCTCACCAAATGATACGCGTTGCGTAGGTCCAGTTTGGTGAATATCTTGGCCCCTTGTAACAGCTCAAATGTATATAAGTGGAAGGGGATACCGATTCTTCAGTGATTTTGTTCAAACCTCGATAGTCAATACAGGGTCGTAAGGATTTGTCCTTCTCCACGAAAAAGAATCCCGCACCAGCGGGTGAAGACGAAGGACGAATAATCCTAGTTTTCAAGGCTCCCTCGATGTACTCCCTCATAGTCTCTCTCTCTGGCACAGACAGGGAATACAAATGACCCTTCGGAGGTGCAGCGCCCGGAAGTAGGTCAACCGGGCAGTCATACTCTCGGTGAGGTGGCAGAGCCGTGGCCCGGGTCTTAGTGAAGACCTCTTTAAGCCCCAAGTAGCACGCCGGAACCTTGGCCAAATCCGGAAAGTCCTTCTCCAGACTTCCACTGGGTCTTTTGTCCAAAGTAGTCATTCCCAGACCTCGTTCCTTGCAGCCTGGAAAACACGTGGTTGAACACCTCTGGTGCCATCCCAATACCGCTCCTCCGGCCCAGTCCATGTGAGGGTTGTGCTGGACTAGCCACGGATACCCCAGAATTTTCAGGTGTGTGGGAGCTTCAAACACATGGAACTCAATCTGTTCTGAATGTCCATTAGCCATGACCAGTTGCACAGGTTGAGTAATATGGGAAACTCGACACAGTACTCTGTCGTCCAGAGCCTTGGCTTTTACTGGACATCTATTAACAAAATGTCCAAACTCAGTGCAATAGATGCAGCGACCCTCTCTCATCCGGTGCTGTCTCTCCGCTTGAGACAGTTTGGTGCGGCCCAACTGCATCTCCTCGTCTGGTGAGGTTACTGTCGCCGAATAAGGTGGTCTCTGAATCCGAGAATACCCCGGACCTTGGGCAAAAGTGTGACCGGAACCACCCCGTCCCTCGCATCTGTGAGCTGCGACCGTCGATAGTCCTCGTTCTCTCTCCCGGAATCAGTTGTCGATTCGGATGCACTGGGCAATAAGAGAGTCCAGACCTGTGGGCAATTCCAATGGTGCTAGCTCATCCTTGATACGATCCGAGAGTCCACTCCTGAACGCGTCAAACAACGCCTGCTCATTCCATCCACTGTTGGCCACCAATGTCCGGAATTCCACAGCATAGTCCGAAGTCAGCCGGTTCCCCTGTCGAATACTGGTGAGTGCACGGGCTGCCTCTCGACCCGGAGCCGTGTGGTCGAAGATCTTCCTTAGAGTCTCTGTAAAGGCTCCTAAGGATTGACAAATTGGTGCCTCCCTGGCCCATTCTGCCGTAGCCCAAGCCTCCGCCCGTCCTGACAGGTAAGAAATCACATACGCCACCTTGGAATGCTCAGTTGGAAACGAAGCACGGAAACAAGGTCGAGGAAGCAGGGGAATCAAACGCTTGGGAAACAGGAAGACGGGACTAATGCTGGAACTCTTGACATCTAAGTACGAAGACGAACTGGCAACGAGAGACAAACAAAACAGACTCTATATACACACCAAGAAGTGAGAGGGGACGAGACACAGGTGAGGACACTAACGAACAGATTGGGAACACCTGGGGGTAGGAAGTAGAAACAACAGAGAACAGGTAATTAACAAAATAAAACAGGAAGTACAAACACAACACAAAACATCTAACGAACAAGCCGAGACCTAATATATATAGCCTATGACACTGTACAGTCAGATCAAGAGTGATTACTTGTACCAATATTGTTTCACACTTAGAAACAATTACGATATTTCCTACCTTTATCAAGAGAGCCTTTTGATCTATTGTTTGTTTTTCTGTCCACACTGTATGACTCATAGTCCATTAATATTGTGGTCTCTTCAGTTTTATCAATATTTAATTTCACCACAAGATGTCAAGTCAAAGAAAAGTCATAAAATATTACTACCAATATAACTGGTAGTTGAATAATTCAGATGGAGTGTGAAAGTTGCAGAGGGTTGGAGATATAAATAGACCTTTTATAAGGTTAGGATAGGTCGTCGGCACCTAGTCTCGCGAGAGTTCACGCAAAGTTTTGTAAATCGAGGGTTTCCTTCTGGAGACCATCCAGACAAAGTTAGTGACTAGATCATGACCACAGTGGAACACCTAGCTGCTCAAAAGACAAATATTTGCGAAGTGATAATGTTTCAGTGTTGTGTTCACAGTTTGTTTCCACTGCCACGAAGTGGCCAAAGAAATCAATGAATACAGCATTAACTAGAGACAATCTTGCGCCAAATTGGGCCAGGGGCGTAAAATTCGGGGATGAATGGCTTGAAATGTCCATGTGTACAGTAGATGTACACTTTGTTCTGTGCTGTGATATGGTTGCCGGGGTAGTTTGGTAAAAGGAAAGTAGTTGCTCCATGAAACTCAAATTTATTTTTATCAACTGAAAATGTCTAGTTTTACCAACTGAAGTATAACACTTTTTATTTTTTTTTACACTCTATTATTTACGTTTCAACTTTTTACAGCCTCCCCCCAAGGACTGTGGTTTAATAGGCTACCCTTTTTCTTTACTGTAAGTTACTTATAATATTTATCTGAACTATGTAAGATGTGTGTGGGCAGAAAGACGTTTTCTCATGTGGATTGTTAGGGGTTATTAGTTTCCTGTAATGAACATACAAATGTCAGGCTCTGTTGCTGAGATTAAGCAGTCTTGACAACACAAATCGTACCTTCAGGTTTTATTATATTCCTACCACTGGTGTCTGACATAGGCTATCACATTTGACAAAGTAAATCCTTCTAAATGACTTGGATGATAACTCATTAGCTAGTTGCAACTGCTACGTAATGTTTACTCAATTAGATAAGGCCTTTTACCTCATAAAAACAGTGAAAGTGTTTGTACTGATTATAGAGCACTGTCATGGGATGTGTTGCTTGCATAAACAGGAAACATTATCCTTCCTCTATTAAACTATTTTAAAAGAGTGATTCCTTTTCACCTGGGAAGTGATCCACTGGTTGTGTCTTCGACTTTCGAAGCAATGATTATGTATGTATTTTATCCAACACCTGTGATTGCTGAGGAACAGAAAACTGACTGTAAACTCTTAAGGCTGGTTGGTTTCACTTATAGCTGATTTATCAGGGGCAAATGTTTCACCAAGAGCTGGGTATGTTACTGGAAACTACTTAACATAAAAAAGTAAGGTAGTTTCCAATATCATTTGATTTCCTTTTACTACTCTTAAATTATTCCCTGTTGAACGTTCCTCATTTGTTTTCTTCCAAAACTATATCGATTGTGGATATTATTTCCTCTTTCAGGATTTAGATCTGTTCTCTGTGCTTGTGAAGGATACTTAAACTTAAAATCAATCATTACCATATCAGACAAGTTGGAATTCTTTACCTTAAGCCCACCATGAGGTCAAAGTCAGACAAAAGTCTTGTGTCCATTAACAGGGGCACACAGTTTTTCACTTTACGATTTAAGGCTGAGCTTGATTCTGAGCAACATGGCCACTGTCATGGTAACATAGCCCTGCAGTCTGAATACAGGCGAACTGCAGGTCAGAGCAAACGGGGAATATTGTCAACCTCAGTGAGTAAACGAATACCTCAATTTTTTTCCCAGGCTGATAAAGGCCTGCATTAATTGCTGATAATGATAAAAATCAACATGTTATTAAAATGTCAATGAACGGGGGTAGAGAATCTAAGTTCCCTAATTAATTGCAGTCTTTTACAATTGAAGAGTTCCACTTCTGAGTTTTGAACATTTTCAAAGAAAGAAACAAAAGCAATAAAGCCTCTATTTGTCTGTAAGTGAATCAGATTACAAAATTATAACAGATCATGTGCGATGATGAATGGCTGGTGGCAGAGACCATAACCTGACCTAAAGGCTAATCACTTGTCTTTTATCCGCAGTGTACATGCTGTACTTGTGACAACCTGCCTGCTGCTTTTCCACATCCTCCCGCTTGCAAGGCCCCGACACACATAGAAACGCTTTGCGTCATTTCTGCTGCTACTTTGCTGCACTCCTGCAATCTTACAGAGACATCAAACATCAAGTATGTGCATGCACACACAAACACACACACACACACACACACACACACACACACACACACACACACACACACACACACACACACACACACACACACACACACACACACGCACACGCACACAAGGATGTGAAAGAGAGTGTGTGGGTGTGTATTGTATGAGAGACACAAAGTCTAGATGTATGAAGGTGTGAAAGCGTGAGTTGATAAAAAGAGTGACACCAAGAGAAGACTCGGTGACGACTACAATTTGTGCTGTTTCCCACATTGACTTGTAAGCTTTTTTTTACTTTGCTGTTTATGGGCACCATATCCTGTTTTATAGTATATATTTCAAAATATACTATACGTACCTCCTGCTTCTATACTTATTCATCTGGCTTTATTAAAGCACATTATTTGTATTATTATTATTCCTACTTTTCCTGATATTAACGCTAATGAAGGAATCATTATATCTATCCTATCTGTTTGAAAAAACGGTGTTGTTATTATTCCCTATTTTCTTTACTAACTATAAGTATTGCGTTACTTTTGAGATATTGTACAGCTCTAATACTGCTTCATTCTAATGGGACTTCCTGTTGTTGCCACCTCATTAAGCAGCAGACTGCAGCAATCTAAGCCTTTAGGTTCCCCCCAGGCTCTACTTTGTTGCTACTTTATCACATGATGGATCGAGCCCATAATCGTCTGAGCAATCTTGTGTCTGAAAACATGCAATGTTTCTAAGAGCATGGTGGTTTGAGAAAGATAGGATGTAGAACCATTCTGGTTAACTTGCAGTCTGCATAACCCAGATCTTTGACCTTATGCTTGCTGTTGCGCTTTGTTGGTGGAATGATATTTTATGGAGAATGAACAATATGACTGCCGTGTATTCATTTATTTAAAGATAAATGTTGAATGGAACTGGTCTTTACTGAAAACTTTGCAGTTGCTATGGTACACGCATAGACGGTTGAACATACAAAGTATCAAGGGGTAATCCAGGAGCAGAGTCGGGTCACGGAACCAGGTTTGGTACACGGGCAGATACTCAGCCTAACAGCACAGCACACAAGGATCAGGCAAGGGCAGAATCGAGTCACGGAAACAAGGTCGAGGAAGCAGGGGAATCAAACGCTTGGGAAACAGGAAATAGGAAGACGGGACTAATGCTTAGTTGGTGGAATGACATTTTATGAAAGAATGAACAATATGACTGCCGTGTATTCATTTATTTTTTAACAGTTTGACTTTTGAAAGACACTTTTTGTAAATGCATATTTAGTAGCAAATAAAACACATGTTCACATGTCTGTGCATCAAAGGATCAATATACTATATGTAAATACCATAAAGCATGTACATGTATGTATTTACAACACAATTAAATTGTACAAAATATTAAGCTGATTTAAACAAACTTGCAATATTTGTAGTTTAATCTCTTGGTTTTCTACATCTAATCCCTAGACGTGTTATGAAATAATACTGGATAGCCAGACAGCAGTTATTTCTGTGACGTGTCAGAATAGTTTACCATAAAGTGTAACAGGCACAATACATTTTCTTATCTAACTTGTCATTGATTAAAAAAAAGTCTGTGCTGCTTGTGTTTAATTGGGATCATCGGTGGCACCATTTTCTGTTTTACAAATCCTTCCTGTTATTGGTTAACTAATGTTTGCACAGAGTGCTAAAAGGACAGTGACCACATAAAATGTTGTTTTTGGCTTTCCTCTCTCTTTTGGAAAGACTACTCCTTGTGGTTGTTGCCGTTCAGTGATACTTGTCTGTTTGATACTAATACTCTGGATTAAGAACTTGACAGCCACAGCTGTAAAGGTAATGCGTGTTTCTACCTTTGGGGAAATTCAGGGTCTAACTATTTAGTTTCTCATAATATCTTTTGTATGTATAAAAATAATGAAATCACACAAAATTATACTTAAAAGCAGGGCAGCGTCTGTGTTAAAGGGAGACACCCAGGAGGCACAGCTGTTAGAGTAAGACTGATCTGATAGTCTTACACTAACAGACATGATCAAAATGAGAAGTGTGAAAACATTTTAAAGTCCCAAATAATGCATAATATATCATCGTAAAAACTATTTCCTGCATGGAGACGTAATGTGTGTTTCTCTGTTTACGTGGGAATGTTTTTTTTAATGTAATCTGTCTAAGATACAGTATCTGTACAAGCAAGGATAGAGGCTTGAAACAAAAACAGGAATTATTTGTGGGCCAAAGATGAATCCATGATCTTGGCCCAGTGGGGCTTAAAATAAGGAAGGCAGAAAGAGACTCTGTCAGCAGTACACTCTATAAGAAAGCAACGTATAGTCTTTTTCTTATATGTCCAGTAATTTAGTATTTAACTATTTGAAAATATTTCACAGCTTGTTGATAATCACACACTTTTATTATAAACTTAAAATTTAAACCTTTTTGCAGGAGTTTTAGCAAGGGGATGAAATGTATAGAATTCAAATAATGCTCAACTTTGGATGTAAATTAACTTCTGCATTATCAGGAATGAAACAATTTGACCTTATGGGCAAATGGTTATTTGGTTTCTTGCCAAGAGTTAGATGTGAGGGTTAATACCACTTTCAGTATGGAGCTGACATCAGCAGGCAATTAATTAGCTTAGCTTAGCCTAGAAACGGCTAGCTCATAAATCACCAAATGAAAAAACATATGTTGTCAATTTTACATTTGATATTTATTTAAATAGAAACATGATCAAATTGTGTTATTTATAGTGAGATTTGGAGGAGCTGGTAGACTTTATATTCAACACATAGACATGGGAGTGGTCATCTAGCTCTTGACAAGTATTGCTTTAAATATCTATAAACAGCACAGGAACCTTTATAAAAGCTCAGAACAGCTGTTTCTGACTTACTTTGTTGATTCATTACTGAATAACCAAGACCCTTGTTTTCTTGTGTTTACTTTAAGTGGACACTTGAAAAGACACATAACTTGTGTTTAGTGAAGTCATGCATGGGAGATTTAAATTGTTTGAATGGGAGAGAACAGATAAACTATGAGGAAGATAAACAGAGACGGAGGAAAGAATGTGAATGAGACTGCCAGGTTTGGCCTTTTTAAGTGTTGAAACTCTTGATTTGAAAGGTGCTTTGAAAGCTACTTTACACATCACCTCACAAGCTCATCCCGCTGACTGCCATTTAAAGGTGCCTTTGACTATTTTATAGGGTATCATTAGTCCAGACAAAGCAGAACACACTCGCCGTAATGTTTTACTGCCTTGGATATAAGATACTGCTGACTCAATCAATGCCATTAAAATAATGTTTCTATATCAACTTCTATTATTGTGCTATATTGCCATATTGCTCTTTCATGGTATCACTGTCTGAAGGAGGCTAGAGCTAGCTTAGCTTATCATCGAGACTGGAAGCTGGGGGAAACTCGCCCGGTTCGTTCTGACAAACTCTGCCGACCAGCAGCTCTTAAGATCCCTTACTAATGTGTTATAACCTATCTTGTTTGTTTAATCTGTACAAAAAAACTGAATGTCAAGTTGTGGTTATACTACACTACACTACTAAACCAAAACATGACACTTTTACATGTTACAAACCAGGGTAGCTGTTTTCTCCTGCTTCCTGTCTTTAAGCTAAACTGAGCTAACAACCTGCTAAGCTAACCTGGCTCTAGCTTCATATTTAGTATAGGCCTACGGACATAAGAGTGATTTCAATCCTCAATTTTAACTTTTGGCAAAAAAAGGAAATGAGCATATTTCCCCAAATGTAAAACTCTTCCGTGAATAACTACACAGCAGCTGTGTAACATCAATTTCTGTGTCTAAATTAGATTAATTTGCAGTTCCATTCCTGACTTAACAGTCAGCTCCATTGGAGTTATGTAAAAACTGTCCACGTTTTCTGGACATGTTGATCCCTGAGTGTGTAATAAGTGACTGTGTTTCTCTAAAAGGCCTTGACCTAAATTATGGCAAAACTAAAACTAAAACTAAACTAACTAAAACTGTTCCTTCTGATTGAGGAAGAATGACAATTATATTTATAGGATTGTGTCTGGTGATGTCTAGTAAGTGAACTATATTAATCCAAAAGAAAATAGTAAGTGCTAAATAGTAAGCTGTAGTCAAGATAGTGCCGAGCAAAGTAAATAAATAGAATAAATGTGTTGTTCATGCCAATGCAGTGACTGCAGTTTGCCTATGTGTGTATGTGTATTTATCAGTGTCCCATTAGCACTTGTTTATTTCCTGCTTCCTGACCGCCAGAGCAAAAGCCACACTATTGAGCAGATACTTCATCTATGATTCAGAATGACAACAATCAATTATTTATTTCGCCACAGTAAAGTCTGGCTTTACTTATGTAAGAATTTTGCTCAGAAAGATGATGTGATCAAACATTAAAAAGTCTGTTTAAAGATGATATTATTCTGTTTAGCAGAAATTCAGTACATTCAAGATGCTATTTCCGACGTAATGTAGGCCTACCTGGGATAGGATTACACTCGTTAATGTTTTGGCTCACTAAATCTTCTCTGCATGCTAAATAAGACGATGTGATCTAGCTTGCAACAGAAGTGAAAGACAAGAATCCAGATTAAGTTCCATTAAAGAGGGATTCATTACTCTGCCTTTGCAGATACAGGGGTTAGAGGTTACAGTAGCCGCAGATTTTATCAAGGGGTTTACGATTTCTGGTGAGCGTCCATGTAAACCAGGGGTGGTCAACCCGCAGCTCTCGAGCCGCATGCGGCTCTTCAGTTCCCAATGTCAAACGGGCTGCGCTCAAGCTACTATCAATGTTTGGGTTAACATGCGTCTGTGAGTCGGTGTTATCTACCCTGAAACACGTGTAATCAAAGTATCGATCTGTTCTGACTGACACACATGTGAAAGAATTGCTTCGAGTGACCACAACGTAATACAAGCCAGATTTGAGGAGGATTGTTCGAGGCAAGGAATGTCAGAAGTCCCACTAATTTAAAGAAGCAACATGCATAGGAAGATAAAAAACGTTTTCACATTTTCTCTCAATATTATGGTGTGTGACATTTACAATAAATCTGTCTGAGCAGAGCTATGTGTGTCTGTCTGTGTGAGGGTGTGTGTGTGTGTCTGTCTGTGTGAGGGTGTATGTGTGTGTGTGTGTGTGTGTGTGTGTGTGTGTGTGTGTCTGTCTGTGTGAGGGTGTATGTGTGTGTTTGTGTGTGTGTGTGTGTGTGTGTGTGTGTGTGTGTGTGTGTGTGTGTGTGTGTGTGTGTAAAGTTTTAGATTTTAATTTTATCTGTGTGAGAGAGAGAGGGGAGGAAGAGAGTGAGGGAGCACAGAGAAAGGCTGAGAACAAAAGAGAGACTGTGTGTATGATGTGGCTCTTTGCAGTAACATAGTAACATTGTTGGCTCTTAACCTCTGACTGGTTGGCCACCCCTGATGTAAACCATACAGTATTATTAAAGTCTGAAGGACCAGAAATTGCCCTAAAAAAAAGCCACAATTAATCAAAGTACATGAAGGCGTTTTTTAATTTTCCTAAACATTGTTTCACTTGTTTCCATCACCCACTGATAAATTGTACATTTAAGCTCCTGGAGTGGGCTGAAGTGGGAGCTTGTGTACAGTGGAAACCGTCTGACTAAACTTGAAGATGAAATACCAATTTCCAGTGATGGACCTGATGGTATAGCTGCTAGTGGCACTAATTCCACAACCCACCCTGGTTGTGAAATCAGTGGATGAAGGATTTTGTTGTGTATTTCTGTTATCGCAAAAGACCTGCCACTCAAGTGTACACTGGTTTGTTATTTGCCAGTTTGATAATAATTTGAGCATTGGAGGAATGGGGCATGACGAAGGAAAAGCAGGAAAAACACTATTTTAAAGTGATTGAGTCACGTTTCAAACCCAGAAGAATCAAATTGATTCGGATGTGGCTTCAGCAAATGCATTACAATCTGTGCGGTTGTATAAAACAAACAGTGATTTTCGCTTCAGGAACACAGCTCGTTACATGTAGACAGACAAATAATAGTGCACTTCCCATCATGGTATGAGAAAGGAAATGTTCAGCTCCTTGCATTGTTTTCTGTGGCCATTAATCATTACCTCTTCTAAGTGTGATGTAAACAAATGATCCGCATGCCAAAGGCCATGAAGTGCTGCCAAGTCACCAGTAGTCCCTTGCCATCTTTGAAAAAAAAGAAAAGGCCTGTGATTCTGGGACATTTGCTCCTGCTAATCTCCTGACCCCAGATGGAGAACAGTGGGTAAGCAGATTGTATTTCCTGCTTGATTCAATATTAATAGATCGGTGTGCTACTCTGCCACACTCTTTGCAGGACAAAAATTGAAGACTGCACCCCCCTCCCCTTCTCCTACCTTGGCTCTCAGCCCAACAACTGCTTATGTAGAATACAAGGCCCAGGGGATGTCAGGGCACAAATAAGACTTAAAATCTGAGAGGAAAACTGAATTAGCAAAGTAACCCGAGCAGGTGTAAAGGACGGGACTATGGATCTGCTGCCATACAACAATCAGAGTATATGTTATTCAAATATTTAAATCAGTACTTCTATTCTTAGAAGCTTGATAAATTTAGCCTCTGTTTAAAACCAACCTACCAATTCTAAGTACATGCATGAGCTTGCCTGTACATGAGCACAGGAACATAAGCGAACAGCTGCTACCGTTATCATTATTCTCCTTTGAAATAACATGAGTGATGGCAGATGTGGTTTACCTTTGTTTTTGTACAAGAATCCTTATAAAAGGCCAAGTCCTATTAATAACAGATGGTATTAGGGTATTTATATTTTATCCCAAAAATAATATTGGTTAAAGTGTCTGGAACCCTGAAATCATGTTTGAAACATCTATCGTCCAGCATTTGAAGTGCTAGATGTATGTAAGATAAGATATTGATCCCCAGAGGGTAACATCTTAATACCAAAGTCAAAAATACCAGGCCGTCAAAAACAAACTGATTCACAATGGGATTTAAAATGTTTTACTATTATGGTAAATAAGGTGCCAGAGTGCATTAAAAATAGCATAAAAATAGCCCAATAGAGCTTTTTTTTAATGGTAGTCTACAATTGAACCTTAAAAGGATGTGGGGCCTGATTTAAAAAATACTGTCCCTGTGTTCCTAAAGGTGTTTTTTTTTTTTTTATACCTTTCATAGCTACAAAATGTTCATTCATTCAGAAACTTTGCTCATACTTTTAACCACCGTTGGTTCTTTATCACCTTAGTTCATCTAATTTTCCTATAAATGTTTCTTTTCTTTCTGACATTGACAACCTGGGCTCTCTGACTTTGTGAAGGCCTAAACCGTAGAAACCGCCTCCTTGGATACAAGTAAAATATATCTTTAAGAGTCCATATAACACGTTGTGACAAAGCGCTTATGGCCTGAGGATAGGAACATTATCATCGTGGAAGGTAACATAATGAGTCAGGGGCTATGCACTTGTGTAAGTAATGATTGTTTGTAGTCCTCTAAGGGATAATTAGAGCTAAACATTCCAGAACTCTATTGCAGAATCCCCAAAGACAGTCACTGGGTGGTAGTGTTTTCTATATTTAGACTATATAGGCTACTGACTGTCAATACTATTAAAGGTCTGTTGGATATTGATTTATAGGCTTTTACATGACTAATAACCTGTTAGGTCTTTGGATTTTGAGCGAATTCAACCATCACTGTAGGATAGAAAACATGGCTCTAACCTGTAATGTCAATCATTTAAAAAAAAATCTAAACCAGCACATGCCATTATTATAGTGTAGGGCAGGCAGTTCAACAAGCTCTATACACTATTGCATCTCTATGTTTGCAGCTGAGGACCGTTACATTCGTGTGGCGGTTTAACGTGTATGCTACAATGCAATGTTTAGCAGCTGACTTGCAAAGAGGGAGCACCACGTGAAGAACTACATGAAAGGGAGCATTCATTTTGCTCTGTTAAATCAGGGGAGGGGGGGGCGCATCATAATGGAGATATACCTCATGTGACTGTCGCTGACTAACTGTGTTGCTGTAGTCGACCAGTAAGCTGCGGCTGCTGCTGCCGCTGGTCATGTACATGTTGATGGTGGGGGTGCTTTTTCCTTCTGCCAATCTTGATGTGAACTAGAACTGGTGACACAGATAGGGAAACACACAGTCAGACTGGTCGTCTTGTGCTTACAGAGCCAGGGCACTTTCACGGATTTCATCACGATGGCTTGGAGAGGAGGGAGAACACGGCCGTTTTATCGACCAACCCATTATTTAAACTAACGGCTGGTATTGTTTCTGACACGAGGACTCAGAAGAAAATAAAAGGTAATGTCTATAATTATCACAATCAATTGGAAACGACAATGAGACGTCACTACGCCGTGTTTTAGTGATGGTGGTTCATTTAGACAAACCGGTGGTCTCTGATTCCCCTAACCTCCGCCGGATAACCTCAGCATTGTTCTCTTGTCATACTTTGGCACACTCGGTGTTGTTACATATTATTTATCCTACATGTGTGGACTGTTTCGGCCGCGGATTGCGCGTGCTGCTTCAGCCAAGCTCGTGTCTGGTCACAAAATTTCCAAAACCAGACACCTCTGGTTTTTACGCTGCGGGCCTGACGACTGGATCAAGGCAAATTTTCCTCTATGCCAACGTAGCGTTGTTAGCATAGCAACTGGCTAAGCTAACGTTAACGGCTAGCTGCTTGATATTCTCTGTCGGTATTTAACGTTACTTCTAGTAACCGTTAGTTATGCTTATACTTTCGTATTTGAACTTCACCGTAAACGGAGTTTTTAAGTAAGACGAGGCAACGTTAATCTTTAAGTAGATATTGTGTCTGTAGGGAAAGAGGTTAGTGATAACGTTGAGTTATGGGACCTCAAAGTTCCGTTATGTTTGTCTTGCTAACGTAGCTGCTGAACTTCGTTTGCCGTAAACCTAGCTAGCTTGGTGAACTAACCTATACGACTTAGTTACACGTGAACTTAATATTAAGAGAAATTTCGCAACCGGACAACAAATGAGTGTGATGTGATGGGACACTCACTGCTGCCACTGAAACCCTTTAAAGTGATGTGGTGAGAAATTAAGTTGTTTGCTCTTCCTATCGAGATTAGTGTTGTTTGTAATTTTCAAATAGTTGTGTAACGTTAGTGTTGAACAATGTTCTGTCGGAAGTAGTTTATTTATAGGCTAAATGCAATATCTTTAGGCCGAAATTAACCCTGTGTTTGGACTTGACTCCCAAGAGTTGCACTGGTGTTGTACATGTGCATGATTGTGTAAATGTGGGTAATTTGTACTACACATTAAATGCTGTTGAATTTTTCATTTGAGTTATTGTTTTACAAGCCCAGTCTGGCAGTTTGTCAGAACTTCTATAGTATTCACAATTTGCAGTTTATATAGTTAACCTATATAATTATTGGTTGATACATTGATTGTTATCAACAGGTTGCAATAAATGTTACTGTATACACGGTCATTATAGGCCTAGTATTAACAAGTTGCATTTTCAACCTGATGGATCTGTTGCCTCATGCGGATTATAAATTGCTCTTTTGAAATGCATGTCTTTGCAGAGGTATTACATCTGAGCTGAACTCTGCTCAGACACCTCCCTGTGCTAAGCTTCATACTTCCTGATGTGCACTTGACTCAAGCAGTTCTCAGGACGACACAAATATGCCTCAGATGGAATTTGATATCTTTTTTACATTATGCTAAGTTAAAAACATATCTGTGGTTGAAAGCAGTTGCATAGTCCTTGCTTACAGTGCATAAAACTGTAGATGGCTTAAGATAATTAGCAGAGTTTGTTCAAAAACAGAGGCCAGGCCACACACTGACACACACATGTGTTGGTTTGTCTGCTGTCAGGCAACAGTTAGACTGCACATGATTCACTGTATGCACTGCGGCATGTTTTTCTGGTTCAATATTTGTATAATCTGTCATTTTGTATTACTGTTATGAATCAACCAGCAACAATGATAGGCAAACATTTATATTCTTATAACTATCATGCTTTCTGCAGCAGTGTGTGTGTGTGTGTGTGTGTGTGTGTGTGTGTGTGGGTTTCCTGTAAACTACTAAAAACATTACTGTTTTGGAAACAGGTTTTTTTTAACGGATGCTTGGACAGCTGACAGTGTCAACTGTCATGGCTGTTTCACCAAAACAAAATGACTATAAGAACTGGCTTTCTAAGTCTCCTTTCTGCTTCTCCTACTCAAACAAGTTTATCAAAATTCAAAAAAGGCAAAATAGCAGTTTATGTTAAAATGATTTTCTTCTTGTGTTTTTTAAAATGTATATTATTGTCTTTTTTCCAGACACAATTTGACCAGTCCTCCAAAGAGAGAGTATGGTGTATTTATTACCCATGGGAAGAGATTTCAGATTCAGTCTGGGTGGAGTCGTACCAAAACAATCATTATGAAACTACCTTTCATCCTACATTATGTTCTCCTTTTTTACATACTTAATCATAATTTTCTTTCCAACCTGTCTTCAATTTTGACTCCACCCTTTCCACACTCTCTCTGTGTGCTCTCTCTGTATTTAAATTTGTTTCCTTTTTGCTGACAGATGGGTGTCTCTTCTGGGATGTATAAATACTATATCCGTACTCTCTTGTCACTTTAGGTAATGACCTGGATGGTGCCATGTGAATGACTGAAGACCATGAAGCCCACACACAAGCTGCTGTTCGTCCTGTGCCCCATGCTGGTCCTGGGCTTTATTTACTACTCCTCCGGGAAGCTACATCTACACGTATGGGGCCAGAAGCCTCGTAAGTACCATTGCCAGTCTGACTGTTTGTAACCTCCATTCATCAGCTGATCAACCATCTGACATAGTCCTTTGAAAACCTACACGTTATTAGGCAAATGTGTTTGACACTCTATTGTGCATCTCTGTGCTGACTGCCAGTTATTCGTCTGTCTATTTCAACCTGCTTCCTTGGTTTTATTCTTCAGTCTCTCTGCTGAGCCGTTAGTATGTCATGCTGTGTGTTGGTGTCTCAAAGCCTGACTCTCTGATACTAAATTAGATTTTCATTCACTTCATCAGAGGACCGGCTGTAGTGTGGAGAGCTTAATTAGATTTTCTTGTACAGATAGTTGCTCTATCTCTGCTACTGAAAATCCGCCCATGTGGGTTGTCTCTCGGATAGAAATCTACTGACAGCCCTCTCCCTTGGCTTCAGTAACAATACATATGTGTTAACCAAAGAGATGAAAGCGTTTTCTGACTCTGTCTTAGAGACAGCATACTTATATCCCATCTGTTTTTGTAGATAGGAAGAAATTACTTCTTAGATGATGAAACCATAACTCTCAAACTGAAAATGCAGTTTTGAAAATCCCTTTATGCCATACTAAGAGGGCACGTCCTCCACTTTCCACTCTAAAAAACTCCTCCACATAACCACGTTATGTTTGGGTGTTGGTTATGAGTCAGTGTGGTTTCCTTAATGTTGAGTCCATATTTAGAACAGTTGGCAGATGATTGACCTGGATGTATACTGTTAATATTTGACTTATTAAGAAACACTCCGAGACAAAATATCAGATTGCAAACTGATAATGGAGGGGGTGGGGGGTTATTTCACACTGTGTGGGCGCCCTGAAACAGCTGTTAAAATCCAGCAGAGGGGGCTAGAAGATTTCTCAAGAAGAAAAAAAAAGATACTTTCCTGTGCCACCTACAGAGTATATTTTCTATGAAAGCATTCTCAGAGAGCAGCTTTTGGCACAACAAACACCTATCAGTGTTTTGAACCAGATTGACAGCATAGCTAAAGAGAGAGCAGATTGAGAAACATTTTTTGTTGTCTTCCTTGTGTTGTATCAGTTAGATCTTCACACTATGCGTTACTTTTGTAATCTTAGTAGACCTAAACCGGTTGGATGAGCCAAGTCAAGTCCACTACGTTCACAACTGCTGCGTGTATGATGCAAAAAAAACAGTAATGTCCATTGGCAATAATTGGCAGTGGTTGTCCTTGTAGAACGGACGCCACAGTGCTATGTGGGAGTGAGAAAAGCCAACCCTTAAAGTGTGGCTTTTGCCAAGTTGTTTATTTCTCTTATACTGCTATTTGTACCGGATACTGCCTGAGACGACATGCTTAACGGAACTTTTTTTAATTGCCAGCCAAAGGAATATGGTGTATAGAAAGTGCTGAATCATACTTCTCACGGTATCTACGTTTCCTGAAGGCAACATGATTGATTGAGGAAGGTCCTCAGCCTTCTTTGTTTTGATCACTCACATTTCAACGGCCCAGTTGAAGCCACGCCCCCACGCCAGATCGGGGTCAAAAGTCAGAAACTGAAAAAATACGATCGGAACCTGAAAACATAAAGTTAACAAATGAAAAAAAAAAAAAGAACTCAAATGTTTTCACACTTATTCTTAGTTTGAATATTTTATTTTTCAAAGTTCAAGATCAAAACTATTTTTCCAAATGATAAAAACTTTTGGCCCAGATTTAGCACCATACACAGGACCTAGTAATATTTCTGTAAATACCTCCTTGCCTCAAATATGTCAATAACGTCTAAATGTACACTGTAAATCATAAAATATGAGAAAATGTAATGATGCTTAAACAACTGATGGGCTTCGGAAGCAGTCA
Source organism: Cottoperca gobio (assembly GCF_900634415.1). Lineage (NCBI taxonomy): Eukaryota > Metazoa > Chordata > Actinopteri > Perciformes > Bovichtidae > Cottoperca > Cottoperca gobio. The sequence goes on from NC_041371.1 coordinate 15,660,335, forward strand.
AGCCAAGGAGAACATAAGAGACAATATGTTACTCGACAAGAAGACAACTTTTCAAGTCATTCCACAGCTCCTTTATTGACGCCCACCATTGTTCACTACACACTTCATGTGCCATAATGCCACCAGAATGTAAATATAACCATGTTTACACATTATACTGCAAAATAACGTCAACTGAGAATGTTCTTCTTCTTTGGTTCCATTTCTTTCTTTTCAACTCATCCCTGTTCTCCAGCATTGCTCCCACTTTGAGGAGAAATAGGACTTCTTATGTGACAGGGGGGCAAGCATCGATTTTCTATCTGTAAAAGTGTTCTGTTATATTTGAACATGGAGCTCTACCGTAACAGAACTGCGTGAAAGTCCGAAGACAATGTCTAATCATATGTGCCATGTTGCTGTCTGAAGGAGCTATTTAACCAGCACTGAATATGCTTTAAAATATATCATTGGTGATTATGTTTCCTTTTTCAATTTAGGTACAATTTTCAGTAAGAAATCTAGTCTAGTTTTGCAAAGTGATGATGAAGGAGGGGGGGACATCATGTCACACTGTGTGGGCGCCCTGAAACAGCTGTTAAAATCAGGTTCTCCATACGCCACAACTTAATTTCTTGCTGCGTCCCCTGTTATTTTTAACTGCATCACTGACCGTACGATCAACAGTTGATCTTGGCTGTGTTTCAAATCCAAGCGATTTCTCAAGCTCTGACCAACGTCTCTGTGTAGCAAGGGTCTTGTTTTCTGTTGCGACACCTTTCATTTTGTCTTTCATCATCAACATTCAAAACTCCCTAGCAGTGAAGTGAAATGCTTTCAACCTTGTACAGTCACCTGCATGGCATTGAAATGATGTGCGGTCAGTTTATTTGAACAACTGCGTGACACACACTTTGATATGAAAAGAATGGAGCTTATGTTTTCCTGACTTGCGGTTTAATAGTACAAAGCAAAAAGAGAGGAGCTTTGATTGCGGTGGGAAATATTGGCTTTCTGCTTTACTGTGGTGCCAGATGTTTGGCTTCAAGAGGGTCAAAGAAGAAAGAGGAGCATGTGGATGCTCTCTCTCCCTCTGCCCTGGTCAGCTAAGCTATGCTGTCTTGCTGAGAGGATCAAATTTGGATGATCTCTTTTTCTCATTCTTGAATTGTAATGTTAGAGATTCAGTCACTGCTCCACAGTCAAACGGGACATATAGAGGCTTAGGCCCTGCTCGTGTGTGTGTGTGTGTGTGTGAGTGTGAGTGTGAGTGAATTGATCAAATCATGGCTGAATTCTGTTGTTCAACCAACGACCAGATGCAGCATTCCCGGGGCTGTTTTGTTTTGCGCTATCTTTTGACTCTGCCTTGGAGTGTCAATATGTGACCGTTGTCATTCCTCTTTCAGCTGGAGTGTTGGGCTCTTGACAGGCTGGAGTGATGAGGGGCCCCAGTCCACTTTGCATGTGTTTCTTCAGCATTAGTCTTTCTTTGTCCTTCAAATATAGTTAGCTACTTGTTGTACATATTTGTAGCTACTCCAGAAGTGCTTTCAGTTAACAATGTCAAGAATGGCTGTGGCTGACACACAAGGGCCTTTTTTGTCTTATTCAACACAAACTACTATTGAAGCCTGTGCAGCTACGATAAAATAAGTTCACAAAGCACAGTCACAGGCATGATCGGGTACTTATGATGTTATTGAAGCAAACATTCAATCTCCGACAGCTTGTTTTGAGTGTCAATATGGGCAATTACAATACAACTGTTGTCATTGATCTGTAATCATGTTGTTGGACAACTTTCGACTTTCCCAGTGCAGCAGGGGAGGGATTATTGTTGACCATGTTTAAGAAGTCCCGGAGGTAACACAGTTGTTCCAAATAGATTGGACAACACTTGTATGTGACTTGTCATCTTCAGATTTTTATCAAAAGTGGTGTTGTGCAATGTAGTTGCAACCCACTTCCTTTTGAATCCATTTTCTCAACAGTCACTGTGCGTTACAGGAAATTCACCTTTTAGGGTGTTATTTACACTTGAAATGAACACCTGCAGGGTGAGAACCAGCCAAGCTGCAAACATTTGTGCCAACAAGCTACAACTTTCTACCACATTATTTTTCACCCCTAAACTGCGTTTCTAAAATAAAACCCTAAACTACGTCATGAAAATGTTGTTATGACATGAAGCTAATTGTTTGCCATTAGTAATTCTCTGTGTACTGTAATTAAGAATTGTTTACACTTTGCTCATGAATCTATAACGATACATGATGTCATTTTCAGTGCAGTAAGGTCAGAAGTTGCTCAAGGAGCCTGCTCTAAATATTCCTGACCTCAGCTTGGTTTTCAACATCAGGGATTGACTTCCCTTGTGGTCATCAGGGCTTATACAGTTTCAGCTGGAACGGAGTTTGACATTTTCTAATTGGGGAACTTGATCTGCCAGAAGCCCTCACATGGAGAGGCTGTGCTGTGCTTACAGCCTATTCTGAGAACACTGTTCTGGACAGCAATTTACATTTGCAGACTTTTATTCAGTTTTTTGTCATGTGCTGCACTTTTTGTTCTTGTTCTGTTGTGGAGAGAGCTTTGTAGTTTTGTCACATTTAATCATCAGCGTTTGGCTGAAACATGGCCGCTGTCTCTCTCGCCTCTGTTTGGGTATTTGTTCGAAGCTAACCCTGTTCAGTTTTATCAATTTGGTAAAACGTTATAATGATTAATCTGAAAGGGGAGGTAGAATGAAAATGTGCAGCAGTTTCCAAAATCCTAATCGAACATAATGAAGACAGTTTTTAGCACGTTCAGAGTAAGTCACAGTCATTCACTGTGGGTCTGTCGCTGCTGTTTGCCTCTTTTTGCAGAAAGAGTGAGAATCTCTTGCGTTGTTCTGTAATAAGTCATTCTTTTAGATTCCTAAACGTCTGTATTGTTTTACTCTATGAATGGCTCTACTGTGATTGTAGACATTGCAGAAATGGCATTAAACCTTTTTGATGTTTTGTTTCCTTCATCTCTGTCTGCCTTTTGTGTGCATCTATTTTTGTGCGTAGCCACGGTCTTGTGTTTTGCTGACGCTCATGTTGAATACTTTTTGGTTTTTGAGTACTTTGGTCTTGGTTAATAGTTGCTTTCACAGCTCTACAGTGACTTAACCCCCTTTTACTTTCAGAGAGTGATGCAGAAGAGACAACTGTAGTCCTGACTAAAGGGGCTGAAGTGAAAAGAATTCCAGGTAGAGGCACTGAGACTCTGCCCATTTATAACTGGGTGACTGTCAAACTATTCAAGCGGGTGATTTTACACTGGGCTGTTGAGTTTTTTCCCCCCCTTGAAATATACATCTCTGCTAACTCAACCATGAAAGCTTTAAATTCTTCCACTTTCATCTTCCTATAATTTTTTTTTATTACAAAACATTTTTGTGCTCATTCCCTCATTGACTTCTTAGGGGCAACTGCCATGATAATCTCAAAAACACAATGAGGTTTCTGCAGTTAATTTTCCTCCTCATTGGACTTTCCACCTTTGAATAAAGATTGACACTCTGTAGCTTTAATCCACATAGGCTGCATTATAATTCTAACTTCTCCTTCTCCTCTTCTTACTCTGTAACGTCTGACATTGGCAGTTTGCTGCCACGACAGACTCACCTCAAACGGTGCTAACTGACCATTTTGTGTTTCAGAGTTGGAAACGGACATCACCGTGGGACGAATAGTAGGCTCAGGTACATCTGCAGCCCCACCAACCGAACCCCCCTACCCATCCTTGTTGACCCGCCACCTTTTTTAAAAGAAAAATAACGGAACCTTTTTAAAACCCTGAGATACTTCAGCAGCCACATTTGTTTTAAGAGGCTAGCAATTTATAAAAAAATAAATAAAAAATAGTCTGCCAACTTTGTCAACCAGATGTGTTACTAACAGGGAAAGTAACTTGTTTTTGAAAGTAAATTCAAGTTGTGAAGTTAATTATGAAAGAAAATACTGAATTTCGTACTCATGTCAACTAGTGAGGAATTAAACATCGTCCTCCACATGAAGCTGCAGTGTGATGCAACACTGCCCTCTGTTGTCAAGGCTCAGTAACAAATGGTTGGCAAGTGAAGCAGTCTGCAGGCGTTTTGGTGCATAATACTGTAAGGGTTCCACAGACCAACATTTGTCTTACTGGTAGGACCCTGCTGCTTTAATTTCTCCAAAGCTGTCGCCTCGGCTTGGCCCTTTGGCTGCTTTATGCTTCTCAACAGAAACATAATGCACATACACACACTCACTTGCTCATCTTGGCTGCCATGGCAAAGTCCCCATCCTCCAGGGCAGTGCTTGGATCCTTTCCTAACCAGCCGTCACACATTCCCATTGTTCTTTTCTTTATCTTTCTCCTCCAGCTTCTCTGTGAAGACGAGATCCGCAACCACAGGAGTAATACCACGCTCTTCCTACTTTCAACTAATGCTCATTTTAAATGTAGTCCTCGGTCGTGCTAATTTAAGCATTTTACTGACAGTAGTTCATGTTAGCTTTTCTAATAGTTTCTGTAAGTACCATTATAGAATATTGAACATGGATACTCAAATGAAATCATTGCAAATAATTTAAATTTCTCCATAAATATTTACCTTTGTGCTTCTCTGTCTTCTACCTCAACGCTTCACCAGGCACCTATTGGCCGCCCCTTTGGTTGTCCATAGGTGATCTCTAACTTCTTTTCTAACTTTATTTTATGCTCAACAGATTGTTTTGGCTTGCTTGTCCCTAACCGTGCTTGTTTGCCGCAAATCCTTAATTCTAATGCTTTGTTTTCTTTCACATTCACCATTTGGTTTTCCCCTGTGAACGACGCACAGGTTGCTTACAACTACAGCCAATGAGCTGCTAGTTGAACACGATGTACATTGTATGAACCGTGCTAATGATCCAACTGTGTGAAGTTTCCAGATACCGTGCTTTCTACATCTATGCTTTTGTAGATCTGCGTGATAATTTCGATCTCTGTCTTTTCCAGTGTATGATAAGCAGGGCTTTCTGCTGCAGCTGGACACAAAACTGTGAGTACATCTCTTTCTAGTAAACATTTCTGTCATTTATAGGAACACTTTTATCAATCCTCCATCATGTACTGTGTGTGATATTTCTAACTTGTTATGTTTACAACAATTCCCAGTTAGACTTTGACTCATTAATTTAGATATGTTTTACAGCTCGTTCCACTGAATGCTTATTCATGCAGGTTCTGCTCGATCAATTGGGAACATGAAAACGTAAACGTCCAAACAATTAATCTCACTTGATTTAAAAATAAAATAAACACACAGCATCTCAATGGAGTCCTAACCAGAACCTTGTGACAATTGCACATATTTAATTGGTGCTTTTGAGTAATACATTAAGAGATTTGTGTTAATTGAGACGTAGTTTTTTTTATTCCAGAGCAGCTGTGGTTTGTCAGGGTGAGAACATGCATCATTACGCAGCTGTCATTGTGTCAGCGTGTCTGTTGATTTGTGTATAATTCCCTGAATTGGTTTGACACTCTTGTTCTAAACTGCCATGATAAGGTGCTTTCTCTGGCCCTCCCATTACCATGCAGGCAACAATCATAATGCTCCCCTCACCACCCGGGCTCTCACAGGACACGTCTGTCCACACTGCACACACACTGTAAGCACCATGTCAGCACACACTTTAAGGTGGTTTTCACATGGTTTCAGTTTATCTAAAACTGCTCCTTACATTATATCTACAGTGCCATGAATTACTCCATTAGAGCACATGCGTACACTAGTGTAATTCAGCATAAAAATAGTTATTAGGTTTGTCAGTTGTAATTTATTCAGCTGGTTGTCTGATGGAAAAGTGCCCCCTATATTTCATTCTCACCAAATCACAAACCAGCTTAAGGCCGAGCTGCAGGTGAACCGCATTCGAGCATTCTGAAAAATTAAAAACGAGTGCAGAAGAGTTTCAAATTGTGCACAAGCAGGCCCCAGCCAACTGCCAACTCTGATTCCTGGCCTCACACAGTGCTAAGACTTGGCCCTCCCTCCCTTCTCCCTGTTTATTTGAACTAGATTCATGGCATACATCAGGTTATTAATGATCATGCTAGTAATCGGGAGGTTCTAGTTTTAGCGCTGGCAGTGTGATTATTTGAACAGGGCCCCTCCACTTTGTCTCGCCACTCACAGGTGATGCTGAGCTGTTGCTGAGATCTCCAACTTCCTAAGCCACCCGTTCTGTCCTATCTCTCATGCACGTTGTTTGACAAGCTCAGTTTTTGAGGCTTAGATATATGTCAGTGTAATTGATAATCAGTTATCACAATGTGTCTGATTAATTGCTCCCTCTGTTCTTTTTAATGTACAGGCCACCAGAGTTGGCATACAAGTATGGCAACCTCAGCGAAGGAGTGTGCAAGCCGGGATATGCAGCAGCCAAGATGACTGCCATCTATCCTAAGTGAGAAGGACTTTTCTTTCTTCTTTGAATTTGACTTAACATTGTGAAGATGCATTTGGATCCAAACGGGCTTTAAGAACTTCACAAGCTTCACAAACAAATAATTTTAATTGGATTTCAGCGAAGGAAAATCTAAAACTGTCACTCAAGCATACCAAGACGCATGATGTCACTCCTCAAGCCAACTTGGCCTTAAGGGTTTTGAGTCAGAAACAGAGAAACCCACACATTCCTCTCCAATCTTCGGCAGTTCAATCATGTTTCTATCATCTTCTCCCCCGCTACAAAACCCTGACTGTGTCCTTGTGATCTCCCTGTTACACAAAAGAACTTTTGTCACCCGAGTACAAGATCTCCCATCTTTCTCATATCACATCCTACAGCCTTCGAGGCTTTCTCTATAAGCGACACCAACCAACTTCCTGTCCTGACTCATCAGAAGGTTCCTGGTACCCAACCCACACAGTCCACACAACCCTCCACGGCCCTCTCTGATGTCATTGGCTCTTTAGATTTTTCTATTTGCCTCTATTTGCCGCTTATCTCAGCTCGATCTATAGGGCATTGTCCCAGCAGCATTCTCGGAGCTAAGCTAATAGAGGGGCAATTTACCGCATTGTTGAACAATAGCCAGTGGCACTTCAATGCAGTACTCGAACTAGTTATGAGACAAATTTGCCAGCCCATTTCCAAGAGTAAGTATTGAATCCGATTTATGAATTGCCTGAGGATGCAAAATTAAGTTCAAAGCTTAAATAGAAATATGCAGTTTTTCAACAATACATTTCAATACATTACAAAACCTCTTTACTTTGTTTTTATATATTTTACATTTAAAAGTACAGTTTCTTTTCACTTTCCTATACGTAAGGCTTTCTCTCCCTGCCTGTGTGATATTCTGCTACACTATTCTCTAAAAATGAGATGCTCTCAAAGTGTTTAAGTGAGGCTATCCAAACCATATGGCATAATATATACAGTATATATTGAATGAATTGACAAACCAACTCTAAACATCACCATCAGCCGTGCGCTGTCAGCTGTAAATGGCAGCGCTGCTTAACAAGACGGACGAAGCACTTTAGTGGAACTACCCTCTACCTATCTGAGAGGCTACGTGTTAACAATGTCCTCCCTCTTAATGACTTCCTCTAATCAGCCGCACGTGTCGGATCAAAGTTCTGCACAACACAGAACCCCCACTGGGAGCCCACTGATTACTACCACCTTCAACCCAGTCACACATAGGTCAATGAGCACAATTAATGCCGCACTTTGTGTAAGTTTGTGTGTATGTATGCGTTTGTACGCTTGAGTGCCAGTGTACGGTTGAACCTACACAATCAAACAGTTTGTGATTAATCGCGTCCTGTGTGAAAAGGAGTCAACCAATTAACATCTTGTTTGTTAACTCAGTCTGCTTTGTGTGTTTACAAGGCAAAAACAATTTAAAAGTCCTTGTTAGCATTTTGTTTAAATAGGTGTGGCCTACAGTTCAGCTGTTAGAGAAAACCTACTTAACCTCTAGCAGTGAGGTCCTCTTATGGCTCTCCCTCTAATCATCTCCTGCTTCCTCCATGTTTGTCTTCTCTGAAGCCCTCTGCCCTGCAGAATCCAATTTATTTTCCACACCTCCCCTCCCCTCCACTTTACCCAAAACTGTTTGTATTGGAGCCCTAAATCAAGTGTTGGCAGTGAACTTGAAGCGGCACGGTTATGAAAATATTGCCAGTGAGAGATGGACCCAGCAAAGGAAATGAGCACAATGCATCCCTGCCTGTTGGCTGTTTTGGGAGCCCTCTCTTTTTATTTAACAAGTAGCCCCCTGTCTCTCTGCTTTGTCAGGATGTCAGTGACCGTCTGTCGGTCAGGGCTCAAGGACTTGCAATGGTCCTGCGTTATTTATAGCCCCTTCTGGCCTCAGAAGTCTTGGGTTTAATGAATCTCCATTTGTTTTGGCAGTCGGGTGATGTGAGGAAGAGAGAGTCATACATAACTGCCTCTCTTCTCGAATCCTCTCTCTGCTTTCTTGCTTTAAACCTGGGGGATAATGAGGATATCAAAGACCGATTAGGGTGCTTGGAAGAGGTTTAAGCTAACCGGAAGGCCTCCCAATAATGTCGGCCATGTTTGGTCATTGTGCTTCAGAGCTCCACATATTTCTTGTACACCCACGGCAGTGTTATGGGAACAAGCTATCCAAGAGTCCTGCTGAGAAACAAGGGAGTGTGATGGTGCTTGTGTGGCCCCCCCTGATTCCAGTTCAAAATGCCTTTGGTAGGTGTCTGTCTGTGTCAGACAGTGTGTCTGTGTGTCCTTGTGTGTCTGTGTGTCCTGATGAATTATTTGGGTCTGACTTGGAAACGCCATGGCATTCCCTGCATGTTAACGTTAGAAATGAGACAATAAGTCTCTCTTGTCGTGCCCCCCCCCCTTCCAGCTTGACAGCAGGTCATAAAAACACACATTCATCCTGGAGCCACACTTGCAGAAGTGGCACGTAGCCCAGCATTTGTGTCGCAGACGTGACTAAGAGGAAATGGTTTCTTTTGATTTCAGAGCTGCAATTAATCAAAGAGCGGCACGCACACGCTTATACAGACACACAGGATAAGGAAGAGGCAATGCTGGAAGAAGTATTCACGGGCGTTAAAAACACTGGTCACAGACGTGTTCTTGAATATCAAAGTCAATTTGTTTGTTAATGTCAGTTTATCTGGCCTGTTTTCCGCCATGGGCGAACACAATTAGGCTAAATCTAAAACCTAAAACTTTTTACAATCTAATTCAGTTTGTAGAAACATTCTCACCTCAAATAATTTGAAGGAAAAGCATTCTGACATGTGTATGTTGTCCAAGCAGATTTATCGACAGTGTGTCAGCTGTGATTTAGGCCCGGGTAGAGGGGTTATGTTGATGGGTGATGCACTGCAGCTGCTTTTTGTGTCAATCCTTCGCTTATTTTTTAGCTTCTTTGCTAATGTGCACACAAACACTTTGCTTGTTTTGCTTTAGCAGGGGAGGTGGGGATGCTATTGGATTAATGACGGTGGAAGAAGGGATTTCATTTATCACTTTGTGGCTTAAACTTTGCCCAAGTAATTGACACTACTGTCCCAGTTGGAGCATGGATTATGGAGAAGACCAAATGTGTGCTGGGGGAATTCACAACAAAATAAATAATTTCACTTTCTCCTTCTGTTTCCCTTCCTGCGTCTCATGACAGATTCATGAAACCAGCACCCATGTTTCTTGATCGGAACTTCAAACGTCTTGCAAAAGTCAGCAATTACTTGCCTCCATTTGGATTCAAAACACAAGGTAAGAACATTTCATTCTATCTGTTAACCTTCTGTCCATAAAAATATAAACACTAGTAATATTTTGATGTGGTGTGCAGACACACTTGTGTTAAAGCCAGCACTGTGTTGTTAGTGCTGCTGTTTGAGGTTTAAATGCTGGGTGGGAGCTTGACATTGGCCGCATGTTACGGTATGTTGTGTCTACAGTGCCTGGCATCTAAGAGTAATAAATCATCTGATTTGAGTTGGTACCAAGCCCAGATTTGTGTGTTTTCAATATTTCCCAGTTGATTCACAGTTTTGTTCGAAGTCTTCAAAATGACTCCTCAAACGGTGATGAAATGATAAGTTAGCGCTGCCAACATTCCTTCAGTAGGCATCTGCTGGCTTCTCTTTGATTTGGAACGTGCGGGACTCAAAAAGTTATTCTGTCGTCTAATATTCAGACTGATGTGTCATTTTGTTGCTCCAATTTAAATTGCTAAAAAGAATCAAGGAGGTGGGCTGAGAGGTATGAAGCTAGGCTAGTTATTCTGTCCAAATACCTGCTGTTTTTAAACTCTCCAAGGTTTCACTCTGAGGGTTCAGCTGTGGAGAATGCCCGTGTTCTGCCCCTTTGCTCTTTTCCATTATTTGTCATTGTTGCAAGGCTGATGTTTTTGGCAGGATATGTTCTGCCTCAGGTTTCAGTTTGTTACTCTTTCCTAGTCCTGAGTTGAGAGTAAGGGAGAAAGGTAATCATTAGTGTACATTAGTCACCTTTTAGTCTTTGCCAAAGTTATGAAATAGAAATGCATGCAATGCCAACAAATCTTTTATCAAACCTTTTATCTCTCCTCACTCTTTGTTATTAGCAAAGAGCAATGAAAAACATGTAGGCGGCAGGAACATTCATTTCGAAATGGTGTAAATGAGGTTTGGCTGTTACCTGGTTAATGTGGTTTCTGCAGCTGGTGTCTATTCAGCCAAAGGTTGTTTGTGAGTGAAAAGACGCATCCCTCTGTAACATCACAGGTCATTATTGAACTTCAAAGACACTGAGTGTTGAATCTTCTTTCAGCTAGAGAAACAATCTGATCACCTCACATCAATTTAGGAATCTTCTAGTTAAAGATTGAATTGATATATCCGTGTATATAATGATATATTAATCTGTTCAACTAAATGATTCTAGCATTTGGAGTAAGACGCTGGTATAGTACAGTAGGCTAGAGCTGTTCATTAAAGGGGTTGGATACATTTAATGAACATTTCATATATTATGTTGCTCATCTACTAAATAACCTTTAGTATATTAAATAGATTTTTTTACCACTGGCCAACTTTGAGCCTCGAACCTCTGAGGAGCCTGAAACAAACCAAGCAAACCTTCTTAAGTTCATAATACTGTTATGATGCCATGCTTAATGGTCAGAATTTCTGACTTGTAGCGTAGCCTTCTGTTTGTCATAATGACAACATCGGTGATCAGTTTGTTTGTTTGCCAGATGAATTCTATCTTTGGAACAGTGAACGCGTACATCTCCCAACACTCCAACTTCAGTGTTTCCACACACAGTGCTTGTACTTGTTCCCTGACCTTAACACACTCCAGCACTTCAGATATCAAACCAGTACACAATGCCATGGGAACTGAAGAGATAACATTAAGCTGGCTTCAGTGACATGCTCTGCCACATATTTTCCAATACTTAGAAGCAGAAGGCACAGTGAATGTTACCTTTGTGCTCTGGCAAGTTCTCCGCTGTCATACGAACACACACAGACACACACACTGTCTGAGTTGCTATCAAAAGGGCACTCCCTGTGCGAGTGTTACACCTGGTCTCTGTTTTCTCCACGGACTGCGATGGCAGTGGGGTTTCCCTTTTAGTGGTACTCATGTGGAGCGATGATACGTGTGGATCTTGAATAGAACACCACAAAGGATTCCAAATTGGGAACATGGAGTGGTGGAGGTGGACGGGAGGTTTATTTTTATTATTTTTATTCTGCCATGGTATCTTTGGCCCACATCAACCACAGCAGAGAACAGTAAAGCTGTGTTGATTCGCTCTCAGAGAAAACACAGTCAGCACTGCAGGATTCCAGTCAGCCACTGAACAGTCCATTTGAGTAATTGGCTATATTTTGCATTATTTGTTAAATATTATTCTAACTGTATATCAAATGTTATTAAATATCTTTCTGCAGTCCAACGTGAACTTAGTAAAGCATGATATTGTTCAGCAGCCAAAAGCTTAGACGGTTCAAAAGTCACAACACTTGCACAGTTCTTTAAAATTGGCATCGCATCCCCTTTTTAAAATGATTATAGCTAAAGAGCTAAAGGGATTTATCTAACTGAAAGAGCCCATCATACAATATTTCCTGCTAGCAGTTGTTGATGACAGATATTGACATTAATTTATTGGAGTGCAGATCGCACTATTTTATTTACTTTGATTAATATTCATAACCATAGTTTGATGTTCACACGATCACATTGTAGATGTATAAGGTCATTCAGTGCTTTATGTTCTTTGTAACGTGAGACAATAGCGGGTGCACAAAGGTGCGAGTACATTCATATGAACCATTGGTAAAATATCACATATTCAGCTTCATAAAAAAGAAGAAGCTTTGCTGTGTTTGGGCTGATGTATTGAACCTCCTGGAGTGTGTTTTGCAGCAAGTGAGTGAAGTTGTGTCCTCATCAACTAATCGAGCAGATTGATACGTTTTCTTACTGAGCAGTTGGTTTTTTACTGTTGATGTATTTTGTTTTCATTTCACTTGCCCACCAACTGTAGGCACACACCATTATGCAGCGTTGCACGTAATCAGGAGGGAAATGACTCAGCCAGAAAGATGTAGCAAACGGGTGCCAAAGATTTGAACACAGATTTTCAGTCTACAACATGCAAGTAAAGATGGTACCACCTCAGTTACCCAGCTATGTTTCAGGATTGTTCAATTAACAATATACTTGATTAATAAGTCATCGTGCTGCAATCAAATTGTCCGTTGATGCGGAGTCAAAAGCCCAATAAAGTGCAGGACTGACCAATATCTCACTCTAATCACGCGAGTCTTTTCTATTGTTTAGGCTACACTCTTCCCAACAATGTGTCTGTGTTTATGTGTTAAGTGATGCTTCCGACCTTCCTCTGTTACCAGTAAAGACTTTTGTCATTTCAAGAGTTCCATGTCAGACCAATGTCTGAACCTACAGCCATTTGTCTTTGGCTCTACCAAGAGACATACTTTGCTGAAATGTTTACCCCGGGTACTTATAACAATTAGCTTCCATGTCGTCCTCTGGAAGGGAGTCCTGTCCATTGTGTTTTTTTCACTTTTCACCCGCTTGGATCCAGGTGTGGTCCTCGGCCTCGTGTTTATGCTGCTCGGGGTGATGTTTGACGCCAGACATCGACACCACATCCAAACAATGGGCTGTTGCTCTGCTCGCCTCTCCTTGGCAGGTTAATCATTAGGATCGTTAACCAGGGTGAATGGGGCTGTAATATGTCTTACAAACTGCTTTGAGGCCCCAGTCCAAACTCTCTAGTTCTCACTCTCCCTTTTTTACTCTCGCTTCTTCTGTTTCTCTTGGCCTCCCTTTGCAGACTATGTGCTATATGCTGATTAAATGAAGTGAAGTAGAGAAGGCAATAAAAAGGCAATGTAACACAGCGAGATTGTTCTATTTCCACGTGGGATGCAAATAAAGGAAAGATGATTAACTGCCATAATTAAGCAGTCTTATATGGTGCTTCCGCATTACTGCAAATAAGACCCTAACAACTTCATTGGAATCTGCACATTTGGGTGCTGTGATGATGATGATGATGACGATACATTTAAAGTATGTAAGGCCTAAAAATGGCCAGGAGAATATTATTAATATCTGATGCAGGAATAATGACTCGAGCAGAATGCACCGTAGAACATGGCAGGAATGTGTGCTATGGCTAAACATCCCCGTTTCTCACCCTGCGATCAGAGGGGTGCTGGCCGCGCAGGGAGACGAGCTCAACATCGCCCACTTAACCAGGAGAATGTGCTTGTTTGAAAACAGCATTCCTCTCTGAGTGCTTTTATGGGAGAGTTTCTACATACACACGCATACCATCCCGAACCCTGTATGTCTGTTTCTCCCAGATCCACTCCCCACAAGAACACAGCAGCTTTTTTTCTCTATTACCACTACAACTGTTTCCGAGATCTGATTGGTCGCTCCTTATCTGGGACTGAATAAACGGAGTGAGGTGTTCTCCCCTTCAACTGTCTGAAGACCATCTAGATTGCTTTATCTCTAGTGGTATGTCGAAGTCTTTGGCAGTATGTTGGTCTTTAAAAGATGCAATTCCCTCAGTTTTGGCTTTTCAAATGTTTTAATGTCATTATTAGAGAACATCAGCCTCATCTGTGATGTTTAACTGATGCACTGCTCCATCAGGAGCTGTTAAGGTGACTGAACCTGACCATCCTATTTGACCTAAGTTTTTATGAATCCAGTCTCCCATTCATTACCAAGAAAGCAATTATCCACTAAACTGCTGTTGGCAATAACATGACCTACAAAAGTATTTACATTTAGTACGCTCGTGTAAGAAGCACACCGTAGGATTGAATTGTAATTGTCCTCTCATGATGGTTATTTTCTTTTTTCTTTCCTCCACAGAGAGAATCATAGACAGCATTTTAACTGCCACGAAAAATTATGGACTTGGAGAGGAGCTGGACAGGTAATTATTGCTACTTACCCCACACAAACAGAAAATTCCTATTTTGCCCATCCATAACTTCTGACCCTCCTGTCCTGCAGTCTCAGCTGTAAGAGATGCATCATTGTGGGCAACGGGGGAATCCTGTTCAACAAGTCTCTGGGCTCCCGTATAGATGACTATGATGTCGTCGTGAGGTAAGATGATATAGCTGCATAGTAAAATAAAACCCTAGGAAAATTAATGTCTGAGCAATATGTCCCTCAAAACAACAGTATTGTGTATAAGCTATACAGGACTGTCTCAGAAAATTAGAATATTGTGATAAAGTTCTTTATTTTCTGTAATGCAATTTTAAAAAAAAAAAAAAAAAAAAAAAAAAATGCATTCTGGATTCATTACAAATCAACTGAAATATTGCAAGCCTTTTATTATTTTAATATTGCTGATTATGGCTTACAGCTTAAGAAAACTCAAAAATCCTATCTCAAAAAATTAGAATAGTTCCAAGTAGACCAAGTAGTAGTAGACCAAGTAAAAAAAAAGATTTATAACAGCAAAACAAAATCAAACATTTGAAAATGTCCATTAATGCACTCATTACTTGGTTGGGAATCCTTTTGCACGGATTACTGCATCAATGCGGCGTGGCATGGAGGCAATCAGCCTGTGGCATTGCTGAGGTGTTATGGATGCCCAGGATGCTTCAATAGCGGCCTTTAGCTCATTAGCATTGTTGGGTCTGGTGTCTTTCAGCTTCTTCTTCACAATACCCCACATATTCTCTATGGGGTTCAGGTCAGGGGAATTGGCAGGCCAATCGAGGACAGTAATGCCATGCCAGTACACCAGTTACTGGTGGTTTTGGCACTGTGGGCAGGTGCCAGATCATGCTGGAAAATGAATTCCTCATCTCCATAGAGCTTTTCAGCAGACGGAAGCATGTAGTGCTCTAAAAT
The DNA here is from genome assembly GCF_900634415.1 of Cottoperca gobio. NCBI lineage: Eukaryota > Metazoa > Chordata > Actinopteri > Perciformes > Bovichtidae > Cottoperca > Cottoperca gobio. The sequence goes on from NC_041371.1 coordinate 15,675,754, forward strand.
CTCTTGGTACACAGCTGCATTTACTCTGGGCTTGATGAAACACAGTGGACCAACACCAGCAGCTGACATGGCTCCCCAAACCATCGCTGACTGTGGGAACTTCACACTGGATTTCAAGCAACTTGGATTTTGCTCCTCTCCAGCCTTTCTCCAGACTCTGGCGCCTTGACTTCCAAATGAAATACAAAACTTGCTTTCGTCTGAAAAGAGGACTTTGGACCACTCTGCAACTGTCCAGTGCTTCTTTTCCATAGCCCAAGTCAGACGCTTCTTCCGTTGTCTTGAGTTCAGAAGTGGCTTGACCATGGGAATACGGCTATTGTAGCCCATTTCCCGGACACGTCTGTGAACAGCGGCTTTTGATACCTGGACTCCAGCTTCAGTCCACTGTCTTTGAAGCTCCCCCAAATTCTGGAAGCGACTCTTCTTCACAATGCTGTTAAGGCTGCGGTCATCTCTCTTGGTTGTGCAGCGTTTCCTGCCACATTTCCCCCTTCCAACAGACTTTTTGTGGATGTGCTTTGAAACTGCACTCTGTGCACAGTTTGCTCTTTGAGAAATTTCTTTTTGTGTCTTACCCTCCTGATGGAGGGTGTCAATGATGGTCCTCTGGACAGCAGTCAGATCAGCAGTCTTCCCCATACTTGTGATTTAGTTTACTGAACCAAGCTGAGTGTTTTTCAAGGCTCAGGAAACCCTTGCAGGTGTTTCGAGTTAATTAGACGATTCAAGTGATTCGTTGAACACCCTACTAGTATACTTTTTCATGATATTCTAATATTTAGAGATAGGATTTTTGAGTTTTCTTAAGCTGTAAGCCATAATCAGCAATATTAAAATAATAAAAGGCTTGCAATATTTCAGTTGATTTGTAATGAATCCAGAATGCATGACATTTTTGTTTTTTTAATTGCATTACAGAAAATAAAGAACTTTATCACAATATTCTAATTTTCTGAGACAGTCCTGTATATTGTACAAGGCAAACACCTATCAACAGGGTGGCGATGATACCATGTGTGATGTTTATTTACATCCTAATTCAAAGAACACCTTATTGAAATGCACATAAAGTAGTTGATGGATACAAATACAAAGCATCCCAGGTGCTTAACTTCTATGCCATGGGCTTTTATCCACCCAAATAACACTCACTAAGACTTCTTTCATGTTTTGGCAGACTGAATGAAGCCCCAGTAAGCGGTTATGGCAAAGACGTGGGGACAAAAACCACCATTAGGATTACCTATCCAGAGGGAGCAATCCAGAAACCTGACAACTATGAAAAAGACTCACTTTTTGTTTTTTCCGCTTTCAAACCGCTGGATTTCAAGTGGCTCAGACAGATGGTCTTCAAGGAGAAACTGGTAAGGATATATTTTTTGATGAAAGTGAAAATCTTGAACATATTAAACACACACACACGCACCCCCTACCCCCCCCCCCCCCCCCGAAACATATAATAGGGATGATGGCTCGCAGCTCCTGAAAGAGTAAAGGCCTTTCACGTGTGCTTCATCAGGCTTCTCATGTAGGATTCTTACGCATGATTCCTGAATGGCACTGCAGAGAATTTCTACTTCTGAATGTCTGAGTTATGTGTTTTGTTTTAGCAGAACATATCTGTCTAACCTCGGATCACATTCTGTACATTCTTTCCTGTGAAAACGTACGCCGTTTTTTGTAAAGGGGTTGAGATGACAACTTGAATCTCCACTATATAATGAGAATGTTTTAGATCGGTTGAATTCCGAATGTGGAAAGTTGTATACAAGTTATTTTTCTTCTTTCTTAAGCAACCGAGTGAATTTTCTTCATGATATTTCATAAATGATACCTTCTTAACCTTTTCTCCCACATATTACGATGTTGCATAACTAATAATTATAATTAATTTACCTCAAAATATCTCTTTCAGAACCTTATGATTGCCGCAGTTAAATAAGACGCTGTGAATTGGCCTCTTAATCACAAGGGTCAGACTGAATGACAGAGCTGGCGTTCCCTTATCTTTTTGAATACAAAAGGCAGTCATATTTAATGTCCTTTTATATCCATTGTCTCTATATAAAAAAAAAAAAGGTTCTCATAAGCACTTTCATCACGGCAACACAGAATTGGGGAAAACATGCTACGTTTTCCAGCTGTGTGAATTTGAGGGAGCAGCTGCCAGCTGGAGTTTTTACAAGGTGACATTTGTGAAAATCATATGAGTGAGGGAAGGGGGAGAAAAAAAAAGGAGAAAGGACAATGCCTTTTATAATGGGGGATGGAAAGGGCATACAATGTCAAGCAAAAACTAAGTGATGGTGTTAAAATGGATTACCGATTGAGAGAATAGAAAAAAGCTAGATGGAAAGGAGAAAGTGAAATGGGGTAAAGGGATAATAGCTGGGGAAAAGAAAATGAGCAGTGGAAGGTAATGGTAAAGTAAAATGGAGGAAAATAGCTTGCTTGGCTGGCTGATGGCCCCTTCAGCCTTTGATAGGGCCCAGGTTTTTCTGGTGTGTCAGAAGGAGCGGACAGTGGAAATGGCTGCCCGGGATAATTGATCTGGCCCCTGGCGTCCGACTCAGCCCTCTTTGATCTGCTGAGGAAGGAAGAATGTTTCTCATGGGTTAAAAATTAGGGAACAAAAAAAAAAAAAATGTGTTTGGTCGGAGCCTTAATATGGAAGAAGAGAACTGGCAGATGTGCAAAGACCCAAGATGACCTATGGATAGTCTTTTTTTTCTTCTTTAAAAAAAATACATCCGAGTTTCTCAGTTTTCTATCCTTTAGAGATATATCACTATGTACATTTTTCTTGTGTCATTTACTCCACTTTAACAGTTAAAGAGTACATACATATACAAAGATCGCACATTATATCACACAGACCATTTTTAGCCTTGCTAAGAGTCCAGACTCCAATGGCAGTGTTGGTCAGTTGCTCAATCCGCTGGTTTAAACTACTCTGGGCTCGTTGGGTGTGTTGCTTTTTTTAATGCCCGTTATTGTGCCATAGAGTATGTGTCTAGAAGATCTAGAAACTACTTTATGTCCCATTCTTTATTTTGTTATAGTTATATATGCATAGTTTATTAGGGTTGCAACTACCAAGTATTTTCATTATTGATTAATCTTCAGATTATTTTCTCGATAAATCGTTTAGTGAAAAATGTCCATCCCGTCCAGAGTGTCATTTAATCGTCTTATCTCTCCAAAATTGAGAGATACTCAGTTTAATATGATATGAAACCGAGAAAAGCAGGAAATCTCCATATTAGAAAGGCTGAAAATGGCATGGAAAATTACTTAAACAGTAATTTATTATTCAATTAGTTGGACCTTGCAGGTTTCGGGTTAATTTAAATGATCATTTAAGTTACTGTACCCCTGATGTGGTGATTTTAAAAGCTTGTTATTATGCAAATCATACCCATAACTGTTTAAAAATGATCACTTCGGGAGAATGCACAAAGATGAAAATGAGTGGTGTGTAGATTTTAGCACATAAGTCGTATAAAAGCAGGGACACATGCTGAAAATGCGACCACATGTTACTGGGGCAACAGTATCTGTTTATTATGGAAAGTGGACTTTTAGTCTTTGCATAACATGAAAGGAACTGAAGTCCTGTTAAAAGACTTATCCTAGCTTCATTGTATCACCCAGCACAGACTACAGCAATGGAAACATAAACATGAAGAGCTGTTTATGTGGGTTTGTACAATACATGTGCCTTTTATGAGCTCAGGGATACCGTGACTCATGCATGTTTTATTTTTTTTGCTTTTCCCCCCTTATCACCAGACCACAGGTATCTAAATCAATAAAATGTAACTTGGTTTAAGAGAGAGATTCCACACATGTTGTGGTACGCAGCAGCAAATCCTCACCATGTAGCAGCATCATCCCTCCCTTTGCTTCATATCCATTTAGTCCGTCCCAGAGGAAGACATAATGTAATTTAGGACTGTCCTTTGGGAGCTTTTACATCTCTTGGCCCAACAGGGGATTTCTTTGTGTAACCTGCAAACTCAAAGCTGCAAGGGATGCAAAACCTTTTCACTGTCCTTCTGCGGTTATGAAAGTGTATTTACTTCATCCTATTTCAAAGGTTAGTGGGTGGTACACAGTTGTTGTGCAGCCGCAAGTGACTCATCCAGCCAGTTGTGAGAGTGCTCGACTATCCTGCGCTATTGTGCCTTTTTCAAATGCCTACAGCGCGTTCTTGGATGGCTGAACAGAATACAAATTAGCGAGGCAGTTTCCCAATCTGTTATTTACTGTTTTTGTACACTCTCAAAAACACACACTCAAAAACTCCCACCCACCCACACAAGTCCAGATTTCCAAACTTGACCGTGGTCCTGATCAGATGTTGGGCTCTCTGTCTGCCCGTCTGTCTGTCTGTCTGTCTGTCTGTCTGTCTGTCTGTCTGCCTGCCTGCCTGCCTGTCTGTCTGTCTGTCTGTCCGTCTGTCTCTCGCTCTCTGTCTGTCTCTTTCTCTCTCTCTGTCTGTCTTTCTCTGTCTGTCTGTCTCTGTCCGTCTGTCTGTCTCTCGCTCTCTGTCTGTCTCTTTCTCTCTCTCTGTCTGTCTCTGTCTGTCTGTCTCTCTCTCTCTGTCTCTCTCTCTCTGTCTGTCTGTCTCTCTCTCTCTGTCTCTCTCTCTCTCTCTCTCTGTCTGTCTGTCTGTTTCTCTGTCTGTCTGTCTGTCTGTCTCTCTCTCTTCCCCCCCCTCCCACCGAATGTGTCTTGCATTTTAGATGAGTGAAGCCCTCTACTACATGTACAATTGCAGAACTGCAGCATCACAAGGTTTCCAATTTCCCTAATCCCTCATTACCGCAGGTCTACGTGATTGCGACTCAACTTTGTCACTCCGCTGTAAAGTCCGACCCCACCAGCGGCCTGGTTGATTGCCCAGTTACATTCTGTTTACCAATGTGCTCAAACACGATTTGCACAATTGTCGATATTCTCTATTTTTCCTATTTATCTAGTTTTTCGATTTTGCCCTCATGCACAGCGCACACTCACGGTTCATGCACACTCAGCCCCAGTTGTTTGTATATGCGGGGAAATTTTCAAACTGAGCCAGCAAAGGATATACAGCCGGTGGTAAACACGGGGTTCGAAGGTGGAGTGCCGGTGTTCTATCTCTGCTGTTTGTTTACAGGAGCTCTCGCTGCGCTCTACAGGCCAGAGAGATAAATGATGGATGGAGACAATTTGAGGAAGAGGATACTTGTCCTTTTTAAGAGAAAAACAGCCTTGGATTCTTACTCATAGGTATCAAAATATTGTAGTGAAGCCAATATATTAAACATGCGCATCTCTTTGACAATTCCAGAAATGGAGCACGGAATTACCAAAATAGCCAGTTGCTTCACATCACTGACAAATTCCCAAATGATCCCCTTCCTGCTAGAATATTGTTATGAATCATTTCCTATTGTTAATCTCTGTGTAACGGCAGCTCTTTCAGTTTATAGACCTGTCATTTTACCCCAAAAAATATATTGACACTCCTCCACTAAGGATGCTCCGCGGGACAGAAATAACAGCTATATGTCTCGTTTTTAAGCCCAGACATCTGTGCAGAAGCCCAAAGTAGCATGCATACATGCATTGATAAACATTTACATACTTGTAAACATGGATTCTGAACATGATCCAAGTGACTAACATAGGGTCCGGATGTCACTGATTACCATGAGTGTTGTGTTTCAAAAATGAGTCACCTACCTACCCTACAATGATTAACACTCAGACCGACTCTCTGTTCCTTTTTGGTAGTGTTTTCTGATTGAAGTAATTAAGTGTTAATGCACGTTTAAGGAGAACGTTGGCATGGCAGGCCCTGCCAGTGAGACTATGTTGCTCAAACAAGTCTTCAGGTTCATAATGCTGTCAAGGGTTGGCACTGTTTGACGTTTGTCGTCATGGGAGTGTGGAGACAAGGGTTTCACACACTGGATATCCTATGAGAGGCCACGAAAAGAGAAACCACCCTGACCTCAATGAGTGCAGAGGTCCTGGTATGTGTCAAGAAAAGCAAAGGCAAATTGGTGAATGCTTCAAATTCCTGGCTAACAAACGGCAATAAAATTACCAAAGCTTTCCAGAATTTTACATCCTAGGATTTTTAGATACACTAATCCCCTGCTGTGCATCTCAGCATTTACCAGCTGCTTTGGAAAACTCTCTTTTCAAACATTCTTTCTGAAATGGTTCCCTTTCAGTGGAGCACTTATGTGGTGAGACACTGCAACTTGTAAACTCAAAGGTCTAACATGTACACAGTGCTAATGACCTCCAGAACAACCGTAATTGTGATCGTTAGCAGTTCAGGGCTGCCGTTTTTGTTTCCAAAATTGCTCTAAATCTACCTTCTGGGATCCAGTCCACATCGTTTGAGTCGTCCTCTCCACAAACATCAAACACAACCACATCCACAGAAAGCCAGATTGTATGATGGCTGCCTGTCAAGGAAGGACGGACACCGGTGTCATTCCAGCCGTATTATTCTAAAGAACTCACTAGAATAGGTCAATACTTTGAAATCAGACGTACTGTGTCTGGTGACGAGATTGTCTGACTTTACTACTTGTGGCCGACAGAAAGCTGAGGTTTGTGTGTGTTTGTTTACACGGAAGGGCATTAAACCCACCTATAGTAACGCAGCAGATGTGGAACTTTCCTATCGTATCACAGTTCAGTTCAGTGCTCCACTAACTAAGCTATCTGCTCCATTCAATGCATAGAAACATTTTAGTTTAAAGGTGAGTTAAATTTCATTGGCCACACTGAAACCAAACCACACTGAAAACCAAAAACTCAAGGTTGGATAAGTCCAGGCTCTAAATCAAGCTGTTTCTTATTTAAGCATTTTACATTTGTGGAGTGAAGTGCAACTGTCTGCATCTGGAGAAGGATGCATGTCATCATGTTTATGCCAAGCCTAATTGAAGTCTTTCACCACCACTAAACCACAGTTCCTTTTCTCATAGTTTTAGTAGTTTTCTACATGACAATAATAGTGCCAAGAGGTTTTGAGTACATATATAGATATATATATATATAGATATAGATATAGATATAGATAGATATATAGATATATACAGTATATCTCAAAAGTGAGTACACCCTTTAGATTTTTGCAAATATTCTGTTATATCCTTTCAGGGGATAACATTATCCTACTGAAACTTTGATATAACTTAAAGTAGTCAGTGTGCTGCTTGAATAACAGTATAGATTTATTGTCCTTTGAAAATTACTCAGTACACAGCTGTTAATGTCTAAACAGCTGGCAACAAAAGTGAGTACACCCCATAGTGAACATGTCTAAATTGTGCCCAAAGTGTCAATATTTTGTGTGACCACCATTGTTATCTAGCACTGCTTTAACCCTCCTGGGCATGGAATTCACCAGAGCTGCACAGGTTGCTTCTGGAATCTTCTTCCACTCCTCCACGACGACATCACGGAGCGCACGGATGTTGGACACCTTGCACTCCTCCACCTTCCTCTTGAGGATGCCCCACATGTGCTCAATTGGGTTTAGGTCTGGAGACATACTTGGCCAGTCCATCACCTTAACCTTCAGCTTCTTCAGCAAGGCCGTTGTCATCTTGGAGGTGTGTTTAGGGTCATTATCATGTTGGAAAACTGCCCTACGGCCCAGTTTCCGAAGAGAGGGGATCATGCTCTGCTGCAGGATGTCACAGTATATATTGGAATTCATGTGTCCCTCAATGAAATGCAGCTCCCCAGTGCCGGCAGCACTCATGCAGCCCCAGACCATGATGCTGCCACCACCATGCTTGACTGTAGGCAAAACACATTTGTCTTGGTACTCCTCACCAGGGTGCCGCCACACACGCCGGACACCATCTGACCCAAACAGGTTTATTTTGGTCTCATCAGACCACAGGACATGGTTCCAGTAACTCATGTTCTTGGATTCATTGTCTTCAACAAACTGTTTGCGGGCTTTCTTATGCATCGGTTTCAGAAGGGGCTTCTGTCTGGGGCGACGGCCATACAAACCGATTTGATGCAGTGTGCGGCGTATGGTCTGGGCACTGACAGGCTGACATCCCACTTCTGCAACCTCTGCAGCAATGCTGGAAGCACTCGCACGTCTATTTTTGGAAACCAACCTCTGGATATGACGCTGAGCACGTGGACTCAACTTCTTTGGTCGACCCTGGCGAGGCCTGTTCCGAGTGGAACCTGTCCTGGAAAACCGCTGTATGATCTTAGCCACTGTGCTGCAACTCATTTTCATGGTGTTGGCAATCTTCTTATAGCCAAGGCCATCTTTGTGAAGCGCAATAATCCTTTTTTTCAGCCGCTCAGAGAGTTCCTTGCCATGAGGTGCCATGTTGTCCAGCATTCAGAGAGAATTGTGCCCAAAACACCAAATTTAACAGCCCTGCTTATCATTTACACCTGAATCCTTGTAACACTAACGAGTCACATGACACCAGGGCGGGAAAACAACATCATTGGGCACAATTAGGACATGTTCACTATGGGGTGTACTCACTTTTGTTGCCAGCTGTTTAGACATTAACAGCTGTGTACTGAGTAATTTTCAAAGGACAATAAATCTATACTGTTATTCAAGCAGCACACTGACTACTTTAAGTTATATCAAAGTTTCAGTAGGATAATGTTATCCCCTGAAAGGATATAACAGAATATTTGCAAAAATCTAAAGGGTGTACTCACTTTTGAGATATACTGTGTATATATATATATATATATATATATATAGATATAGATATAGATATAGATATATATATATATATATATATATATATATATATATATATATATATATATCTATATCTATATCTGTATATGTATATGTATATGTATATGTATATGTATATATATAGATATAGATATATATATATATATATATATATATATATAGATATAGATATAGATATAGATATAGATATAGATATATATATATATATATATATATATAGATATAGATATAGATATAGATATATATATATATATATATATATATAGATATATATATATATATAGATATATATATATATAGATATATACACTTAGATATATATATACACTTAGATATATACTTAGATATATACTCTTAACCTCTGGTTCTCTCACTAAGGACTGGACATTTTATTAATATTGTGATGTAAGACTAGATCATGTCTTAGATTCGGGTGTTGTCTTTTCCTGGTTTTAAAGGTGGCAGTAAAGTGAAGTCATTTTCTAGCTGTTCTATTATTTGCCTTTATTCACTTAGAATCTATCCACATTACTGATGATTATTTATCAAAAATCAAATGCAAAATGCACTAGTATCGTTGCAATATCAAATGAGAATAAGAATATTGTGATATTTTCTCTACATCGCCCAGCCCTATTCTCAGTATAAATCACTTTTTCCAGCCGTTTGATCCCTCACTTGTCTTGACTCACAGTAGGTCTGCTCCTCACTCCTCATTGTCTTGCTCTAATCCTGCGTTTTAAGATCCTTTTTGGTTTGTATAGCTGTGATTTTCCTCCAGCTGTGAAATTACAAGACAAATACACTTAGCCTTTGCAAAGCTTCTGTTGTAACTGACAACACTGGCATAGAGAAACTGAGTGCTTTTATGGTATTAGTCTACTCTGTGATGCATTAACGGTACCTCCATTTGCATCAATAACACTTAAGAAGCAAAGCAATGAAAGGAACATTTTCTATGTTGTCATAAGAATGAATAATGTCATTACTCCAAGAAATATTTATCTGGTTAAGATGTCTGCAACTGTGTGTTTGTTCAAGGCTCCTTAATACTACTAACAATCAAGATGGCCATTAAGAGTTAAAAGGTCAACCTCCGATAGTGAGTAAGTGTGTTTCCATCCGCCTGTTTTTTATTTTCAATTTGCACATTAAAACAACCTGAGTGGATGTGCTGGGAAAAAATAGAAAGATTGGGGGGGGAAGTTTTTACACTTGTCTGAGGTGGAAAAATGTATGTTAAAAGCAAAATGTGGAAGCAGACTTGGTATAAACATGGACAAGAAGTAACTTCAATGTCAACTGAAGCTTCCACTTAGTTTTTATTCTTTTTAATGACCATCGTGTTGCGACTGGAGAATTAGCACCACCATGTTTGTGATGCACCTAACTCCTAATATTCACACTAGTGTATGTAAACGCTCATTAATTCACATTTTCTTTTTTGCTATATTTGGATGGAAGCTTGACTAATGTCAACAAAGATGGAATTATAACGTCTCAGTTTACTTTCTTCTGACTGAGTGATGTCGACCTCTCTACAGTATATCTCCTTCCATTGCAAACAATTAACTCTCACAAGGTTGTTTTAACAGGTGCTTTATAAGAGCACAAATCCCTATGCACACACACACACACTTTAAATCTAATAACCAAAACCAATTTAACCATAAAGCTGTCGTGGGAGAAGGGAAACAGCCATTTCCTCTCTGACCACAGCCCAGCGACAGCTCAAACACCAGAGCCGCACACTTCTATTCACCTTTCTATTCACGTGCGTGTGTGTCGGGGCTTAGTGAGTATGTGGTGTACGAGCACTCTGCAGCTTCCTGCTTTGTAATGGTCAAATGCCACTGGCTCAACAGTGTTTCTCTTGACAAACTAATACACACTCACGTAAAGGTTAGCGGTCAGTCCGCAGTGGAAGCCACATCCTGTTCCCTGGAGGCTATTTGCTTTGAGCTTTGAGTACTACTTCTGCAGTGCTGTCTCTTTTCCACTATTGCTCATTATTTACAGGTTTGTTTTAACCTTTAACTAACCAGATGAGGCTTCTTATTAAAGCTCACCTTGTATCATTGTGACACATTTTTAGTCTTTATTGCGGTCACGCTACAGCTCCTCTGGAGTAGTTTCAGAGCTAAACGAGTGTGGTGTGTTATCGTTTCCCTGTCCTGTCCATCCTAACTGGTGGAGGTTTGAGTTGGTGACCTTTTAATGTAAGCAACTTTCCACATTCCTAAACTCATAACAGCACCGACGACCCCCTCCTTCCTGACAGGCCTGAATCCTTACATACTAATTGCTCTTACATTTCTTGTCAGCCACCTGTACTTTTGCCAGTTGTCTGAATATCTTCAAAGAGATCCCCACCCCGGGACATTTGAGTCTACGTACATGTCGGGTCATTGCCGTGTAAGGCGGAGGGGCGTGTGTTGTGTGTCATTAGCTTCTCTCCTTCCTAGAATAAAGAAAGAAATGCATCACTCTCTTTTATTCGGAGTACACAGACGCGCACACATCCAAACAGCGCTGCTAAATAGATTCCTGGCAAACACAAGCTGTGTTGACAGGAGAGATGAGCTGCTGTTCCTGTCGCAGCTTGCCGAAGGCACAGAGCCGGGCCCACGTTCAAAAAGAGCCGCCACTGTTGAAGCCACAAAGCCAGCAGACTTGTTGCTACTGCCTCTGCCAACACACACAAACACACACACACACACACACACACACACACACACACACACACACACACACACACACACACACACACACACACACACACACACACACACACACACACACACACACACACACACAGATTCATGCATGGCTGTATCAAAGGCGGCCGGGCGGGTGCTTTACTATTTGAACAGGTGATTCCCATTTACATCTGCTGACGGTTTTGGCTTTATGCCTTTTAGGAAGTGGCACTGTCAGGCGAGTCAATCGTGCACTGATAGTTGGTTGCACGCTCATTTAGTTCATCATTTTACAGGTTACAGTCCACCGGATGCAGGGAAAGAGCGCGCAAAAGTAGCGAGTGGTACGAGAGACAGACGGACATTACGAGAGCGAGGCAGTGTGTGAGACACCCTCATTATGGAAATATATATATTTATTTCGAGGAGTCTTATTTTGTTAAATATGCTTTTATGTTGATACTCCTGAAACCGGATACTCCTGAAACCGGCACTTTCTGGGGGTTCGCGCCACTTTTTCGGGAGACGGAAAGAAGGATACGCTGAAGAGAGGGGTGCATGTCCAAAAACCCCGACTGTGGAGTTACCGTATGATGATGACTTCCATGTGTTTCTTCTGTTTCAACGGTAATTTATGGACAAATTAAGGAAAACACCAACGGTCAGAGACAATAAATGCTGATTGAACAGGCAGAAGTTCTCCATCGTTATTTCCTGGTTCTACACAACACAACGCAGAGTCGATCGTGGTGTCAGCTACAGACCGGCTACATACACATCAGTCAATTTAGCGTCTGCGGCTTATAGCCCAGTGCGGCTTATATATGTACAAATTAGTCAATTTAGCGTCTGCGGCTTATAGTCAGGTGCGGTTTATAGTCCGAAAATTACGGTAATAATATTGAGATTGATGCAGGCCAGTCTGGCAGGTTGCCCTATCCACTGATGATGATTGCCTTGTGTAATCTCACCCTCAGGTTGAGGTGTGATTTGAACCATATCCTTTAGGTACGCTGTTTTTGGGATTTCCCCACCGCACAATAACGGCATATACTTAATGTAGACTTGATAAACGGATGTCATATTAAATGTTTTTAAAAACCGAGTAAGACTGAGTGAAAGCAAGTTTTTATTTGCGGATAAAAACTGTTAAATGTGTGTTAAGATGCATTGGGAATAAATTTGTTCCCTAAAATTGAGACGATACATTTCATAATGTTTTGCTTTAATAATAAGGTCCCTCATATTAATCAGTCCCCAACCCTTTTCCCCTACAACGAAGAGGGGGACTGCAAAGCCCTCAGCTCTCCAGGGCAGCTGCACCCCTCACCCACTGCTTGATTCTCCTCCTACCAGGAGCCGTAATTACTGATGTCCTGCGAGCCCCTCACCCTGACTTCATCCATTAAAGGCCCAAAAGCCATTTCCCTAATCAGTGCTCGTAGGAGTCTGGCTCCTGGTTGGCTCCTGTGTTTTATGTCAGTGTTACAGAGGATAATCTCACTTTGATGTTGGGTTGGTAAATTGCAGTTGGCTGTCCACCGTGGAGGTGCCATCATGTGACTGTCAGTTTTGTGTTTTTATAGAAATGCCTCTGGCCTGGCAGAAGAAGGGAAACAAAGTCCACAATTTATGTTAAAGTACTAATTCACAATGTTCTGTTTTTTCCCCCCTATGTTCCTCTCCATTTCCTTTCCAATACCTCAGAGAGGTACAGAGGGTTTTTGGAAGTCGGTGGCTCACTATGTGCCTCGGGAGCCGACGGAGATGAGAATCCTCAATCCCTACTTCATCCAGGAGGCTGCCTTCCAGTTCATAGGCCTGCCCTTCAACAATGGCCTCATGGGCAAAGGGGTAAGACACATGCAGGGATCATGTCAACAATAAATAAATCATGAAAGAGCACACCCAGCAATTAGATTGTGTTTTTTAATTGGAAACAATTAAACTGAGAAATCTGGATGCTGGATGAGTGGAATAGGAATATTTTACATTAATATTCTACACACAGCACAGACATTGGACTGAAATAATCATTATCAGTACTACATTGAAGCCAAGGAGGGATGACAACAATATTTTGCCCTGCATATGCTCTTCTTAAATAATTAATATAAGAAAACTAATAACACAATTTCTGTGTTTCTGGAGGCATTTGGTCTTCATTGTATCAGGGATATTTGTCATTAATCGAACAGGCTGATTAGGGAAATAGTTGTACCAAAGCTATGGAATTGAAATGTAGTTTTAGTTTTTACCATCTTTCTTAAGTTGTATATGATCTTTTGTATTTTACTTTAGTACGTTTGCACTTTAATCTTTTTTTTTTTTTTTTTTTTTTTACCTCAGAATGAAAGTAGATAATATTACCGCATCATTTCTGATCGTTCAAAATCCCCGAAATATTGAAAACCTGCTTCAACCTTGTTCCAGTCTGAGTTCTACAGTACTCTGTTGTTTTCATTTGATGTTAGAAGTTTTTCTTTTATGAAACATGTTTGTCTGGACTTGGGATTTCTGATTGAGTCCTGACCAGAGAACATTTAGCGAACTAAAAACCCATTTTTAGTTCATACAGAAGAATACAATGATAATAATAATGTTTGCATTAATGCATTATTTAGTTGTGTGTATGTGTTTTTTATTGGTAAGTAAAGGGAATATTGTTAGAGAATTGAAGAAGACATGAGGAGTGTATACTTGTAACTCTGCCCTCTGGGGCCACCAGAACACCCCTGCATGAACTCCACTCTGCAACATGTGTTCAACATGTGGGCATCGTGTGTGTGTGTGTGTGTGTGTGTGTGTGTGTGTGTGTGTGTGTGAGTCATTTGTGTCTGGGTGTTTGCAGTTCTGTCTTGTACAATACAGGCTGCAGAGTTGTAGGATTTGGAAAATTCTTTCCCTAGAACACGTTCTTGTATATCTTCTGACCACCATAGTGTGTGTGTGTGTGTGTGTGTATGTGTGTGTGTGTGTGTGTGTGTGTGTGTGTGTGTGTGTGTGTGTGTGTGTGTGTGTAAATGAATCTGTATTAGAACACGCAGTAGGAGGTTGGCCAGCTGCTGGTTCAGCTCCACCTACCCTGAGGGCTGCAAATCAGGGTAATGATTTAAATGGGGCCTCCCTCCGCTCTTTCTTCTGCACCAACCTTTTTTTCCAACATCCACACACACACTGCCCCTGTACCCCCCAGATCTCTGGCAGCCCAAGGCAGTTAAGAAGCACAGTTCAACCCTGTAGATCACTGTGTCGTAGCAAGGGTCTGCAGGGGTCGCGTCTTAAAGGTAATAGTTAATCACCAAGTGCTCAAAGTCAGTTAGCAGCACTGGAGCAGAACAAAGACAGAGGTAGAGGAGGGAGGGAAGCAGATACATGAGGGGGATCGGACATCTGTCTTTGTGTCAGAAACCATGATCAGTTTCATTATAATACTGCAGATGTTTTTGACCTTATTAATCATATAATGAATCATATTAATGCTCCTGGGGATTTTTGCTTTTTTTCCTCCAGAACATTCCAACTTTGGGAACAGTTGCTATAACTATGGCACTGCATAACTGCGATGAGGTGGCAGTGGCTGGTTTTGGGTATGACATGAACAAGCCCCATGCACCGCTGCACTATTACGAGACTGTCAAGATGTCCGCCATTAAAGAGGTACGTTCTTGAACATCGGAGCGCAGCACGTGTTTCTGGTGTGTTGGTGAGAATCCTTCAAAAAGTAAAAATCTTTTGTTGTGTTCTACAAATTTGGCAGTGCACATTTGTACGTTATCAAGGCGATCGGGTGTGACATTCTCTCCATGCTAATGAGAACAATGTTTTCTGGCTTCTCCCTGGCCACTGAAGAATAACTGAAGAAACAAATGACTGTAATCTTTGATGAGGAGGGACCGCCACTCCTGTGGAGGAGCGGTGAACTGGCCTACAGCCAAAATACATTCACTACAAGGCCTTCACCGTTTAGTCTGATGGTAATATTAGTATAGTATATGCATGAATCAAACTTTTCTCAGCTTTTGTATTTGCACCCAAAGATTCGCCAGTTTAAACTTTTGAGCATGAACGTTGTGGCCAAATGTGTTGGGCTGAACTAATTGGATCTGTCTCTCGTGCTGATCAACTCTCACAGATGAGGCTATTCAAATATGAGAGTTTAATGCAGGCTCTTTGGTGCCGTTACAGCTGTGAAGGTGGGAGGAACAATGCCTGCAGCTTGTACTAGTATGGTAGTAATATAGTGCATGTTCTATACATCAGTTAAAATATAAAACAAACAAACTTCTATTATTGGTAACATGCAAGCAAAAACCTAAGTGACGTTAGATAACATAACAGTTTTTACTGAGACCATAATTCAAATGATAGAACACACAACTTAAATGAAATATTATCATTGCTAAAATTCCTTCAAATAGTAAATGTTAAGGCAGGTATAACTAGAGTATTCATTGTGTGAGGTATACAATACATGAGTCAAATAAATCCTTCTGTATTTATTTGTATGTGCTCATTAGTGTTTAATGAACAATAGTGTGGTGTGTGTGTGTGTGTGTGTATATGTTATGCACAATGCATATTTTGATCTTCTCTTGTATCCTCTTACCTCAGTAGTACTGAGGACATGAACTATAAACTACACTAAAACTAAATAGAGTAACTCAATCAAATGAAAACTTAAACATCTGAAGGTTAAATCTGTAGTTTCCCTGGACTGAAGTGACGTGGGTCTTTCATCAGTCCCTGTATCAACATGCTAACTGTTAGTGCGTCGTTTGAACAATCATATTTAAACGTCCTCATGACGGATCTCTCTCCTCTCTATCAGTCAAGTCTTCCTCTCATTGTTTACACTGAAGCCCAGTGGAATCAAAGATGTCACCCGTGTGCTGACGCGTGTAAACCATGAGCTCAGTATGATGATAACCTTTGTCTAAACTCGCAGTGAACCTTTGGCATTTATTATCATCCTCTTCATCAACATTGTCATCATCAGCCACACATGGCTAATTAATGGGAATACTTTGGGCTTTTTTAGTTTGGAACACTTGTAACCACCACCTCTCCCTGGGGCTGCAGACAATTGTCCACGTATTATTCATGGGGAAAGAGCCGGTGTGTTTCCTATCTTGACAGTTGCTTAAAAGCTTCACGGAAGTTGTGTAATTAGTCGAGATACGCCAAAATTGATTAGAACATGAAATGTCACATACATAATTTCAGACAGTGTGATGATATTGAGGTCACCTCATGTGGTGTATGAGACGCTTCATTTACCTCAATTTAGTTTCCTCAGATCTGATCAAACTTATTGACAATGAGAAGCTGCTATGATCAATATTTTATAAATCAATAACTGATCGAATGACTTATAGCTTTTTTAAATGTGTACACACACACACACACACACACACACACACACACACAGGCCTGATGCTACATGGTGCTGGTCCTTGTTCTGTAACATCACTGCTAACAAAAACACTTTCTATTCTTGACTTGTAAGCTATATGTACCGGTGCTTAAGTTTTAAATGTTTGTGCCCCCACCAGCTCAGCTTTCAATCACACACAAACCCCAGCCTGCGTCTCTAAAGGCCTTTTCCCCTTTCAGTAATGCATATAAAGATCACTTTAACACGCTCTGTGACAGCAAAAATGGATGTCAGTTGGACATAAAACATTACAGCTCTGTTTCTTATGTTAATCATTTCCAATACAACTGTAGTTTATTGTTTCTTTTGGTCCTGCTGTGACCCATCATGTAGTGGTAGGAGGTCCGACCCAGACAGGCCTAGTAAGGGAGGACAGACCAGAGGCAGCTGCAGGGCCCAACCTCCTGAAGCGCTCCACTTTTTTTTCTTCCTCCTATTCCCTCCTGTATGTTTCGTCCTCCACCCTTTTCCTCCTTCATTTGCTCTCTGGCCGTTCCTTAGTCTCTGCATCCCAAAGCACCACACAGGAACCACCGGCTCTGATTACATGTCGGCCCACCGGACTGGACCCTCACAGCACAGCAGGGAGGAAAGCTGACCCAGTGTGGCTTTGCTCGTATATATGCACACCCACACGTATAGACCCTGGGAATAGGAAAACCCTACACTAACCCACAGGTTTCAGTGCATATAGCAATGCTTTTGGAATAAATGCTCTTAAATGTTGAAGTATTCTCACAATGATCACAGGTTATTGTTTGCATCACTCTGGATTTGTTTTTATTTCTGATTCTCCCACAGTCATGGACACACAACATATCCAAGGAGAAGGAGTTCCTGCGCAAGCTGGTGAGGGCCAGCATCATCACAGACCTGACCAACGGTATCTGAGTTTACAGCCACCCACAGTCTCCTTTTGCCTTTCCCAAAGGACTACAAAACAGGAAACTGAGAAATGGACGACTCTGGGAGAAAGAACCTTTAGAATCCGGGTTGCTTGCTCACTGTCTGGGTTTTTCATATCAAAGGAGATTATTTAAATTAAAAAAAAAAAGAAGAAAATAAAGGAAACAGATACAGGAGGGTTTCTGTGGAGAGATGCACACATGTGCCTTCTGAACCAAAGACTCCTGCTGATTGAAGCAGGGAGCGGAGGGGGTGGACACAGGGAGGACTGGATCTGCCCGGTTCCTGACTTGTCAAGGGACAGTGGCAGGAAAGCTCCGCGCTTCAACGTTTACCACTTCGACCCCTGGAGTATCACATGAATGAATAGTAAAAATGCAGAAGAGACATGCTCGACATACAGATGTTAGGATTTAGCTTGGCTAACTTGACGAAGGGACAGAAGAGAAAGGAATGGAAAGAGGAGAGTGTGCGGGGATGGGTCGAGTATTAGCAGTGCCAAACGTACCTCGTACAGGGGAGAGGCCGTCCTCCTCCTTTTTGCTGCCTGAATGTATTCACTTTCCTCAGTGTAAATATCAAAGATTTTTACTGTGCTTTTTAACAAGCTGGAGCAGCACCCCCCCCCCCCCCCCCCCCCCTCCTCCATCCCCACTCCATTTGTCCATTCATTCATTAACTTTTATACTGCCTCACCAGGGTCCAAAATTAACACTTGCCAAGCCAGTTGACGGTAGATAACTCAGCAAGGGTCACCTGCCACCCAGACTGGTGTCGCTTTGCGACGCTAACAGTCGAGTGTTTTCGTGGTATTGAGTTTTTGCAGTTTTCTCTGTAAAGTCTTTGTAAGGGAGTTATATCAGACTCTATAAATCAGTTCGTTCTGCTTGTTAAGCTGGTTCCACACAGAGTGGCTGTGTGAGTTATCCCCATGTGGCTGCTCACATCAGGTCACTGAAAAAAAATAAGCTGCAAATATTCTAAATCGCGCCGCTGACCCTAAATAAATAGCACTGAAAACATGAAAAATGCAAATGAATAATTTTGATCAATCTAAATTATTTTTAATCGTGGGACTAGCTTGTAGTCCACCAGCTCCGGCAGGTGAGCCCAAAAGTTAAATTCGAACACTACATCTCTTCCACCTCTTTGTGTCTTTGTAAATGCCTCTTCCTCTCGGCTCATTCACGTCACGGCGCTGCGGAGCGTCCAGGCTGCTGCGCAGACACACAGGAACGCGTCCCGCCCTGGTCAAAGAGAGCACTTACTGTATGTCGGATCCCTCCTCCAACCTCCTGTTGCTGCACATTTTCTTGTTCTTCGGTTAATGGTGAAATCTCGGATTGTAGAATATAAATATATATATTTTTGTTTTTAGTTCATTTTAATTATTTATTTTGTATTGTTACTCAGTCTCAACTTTTTGGTTACGGCCTGCTTTCTGTTCAGAGAAAACGCAAAAGTTCTTTCCAATTTCACCACGTGTGTTTCCGCAGAGACGGCATCATCTTTTCAGTTTGTGGCAAAAGCAGTGTTGTGATTAAGCCAAATAAAAACCGATTCATCAATGGATAATACATATTGTTATAGCGCAGCCCTTTATGTCCGTGCTTTATGCAGCTTATGATAACAATGGACACACGATAGCAAATTTCTTTAAATCGCGAGAATTGATGAGGTGATAATTGCCAATCTCAAATGAATATGTTACATGTGCGGCAGGCACCACACACTCTTCAGTATTCAGTATAACAGCGCATGAACATAGAAAGTGTTCAGTCACAATCAAGCGGTTTGCTCCCCCCCCCCCCCCATGAGAATGTCAAAATGTCACATCTGTTTTCCTTTTTTGTAATTTTATCAATTGCATTTGAATACTGCTTAACCAAGCACAGTTTTGTTTTAAGTTTCTGTCATGACAGTTCAAGCATATCTACTGTACATTGTACACACAGATTCCCTTCCATTCCTTCTCAATCAGTAAGCTGCTGCTGCTGCTGCTGCTGCTGCTGCTGCTGCTGCTGCTGCTGCTGCTGCATCTGTTACATTGCTCCACATGTTCCTGTTCCTGATTACTCTTTGACACCGCTGGGACCATGCAGCAGCGTGTCCTCCCCAGTCCCTATTGAGAGCAAAGGTACAGGGAACAGCTGACCATTGCACTATCATGAGGCGCTCTCAGTGCCTTACACCTCATCACCTGGAAACTGTAGCGAGGAGTTTGACGTGGGAACGTAACCGCAGCTGATCCCGTATGTAAGGTCAGCTGCAGGTCAGGACAGGTCACTCTTCATTTCAGTGATTTGGGACCAGTCCATTTCATATCTGTGCTGTGTTATATACATTATATACAGTCTAGCAAGACTTGAAGCTTAATGCTGGTTGGTTTGTATGTTTTAGTCCAACTACATATTCAAGTTTAATATAAACGGCAGCTGTTAAAAGGCAAGAAATAACCAACTTTTTGCTTCATCCATGATTGTTTATCAATACTACGGTTTTAGGTAGGTTACTAATAAAGGGGCAGTCCCCGATTAGACAAAGTTTAGTTTACTAGTCACAGGACTGTAAGAACTTGTATAATGTCTTCTGTGGCTCTGGAAGGAGAAAATCAAGGCTCTGGTGTTTTTGGAGCTTGACTCCTACTAGGGACTCGAGTCAGGATATTTAGATCGTTGCTGGTATGATTTTGATTTATTTCTTTAATCAGTCACTTGTGAAACCCACATTTTTATGGAAGTGGATCACTGGAGAACCTCTAATGCTTAAATGTGACGACATCCTCGAATGCAAGTAGAGTTTGAAACTTGTCCTCGCTGACCGCCGCAGGGCCGCATCACTATAATGTGGAGAAATTATTTGAAACCTGCGGCTGCTTGGAAGGCAGAAAAATCAATCTAAGATCTCATTGTATGTTTTGGAAAACGGTCATTAATATTGTAAAGTATGTGTCGTCTGCGGGCTAAAACACACCAAACCACCAGTATGGACTTTAAAGCTTTGAGACTAAGCAGACCCTCAGTTGGAGTTTCTTTTTCTTTTTCTTTCTAAGTTTTGAATTTTTACACATGCTGGAGGAGTTCAAATGAATTGCACCCAAATCGCCTCTTCTTCATAACCTGTTCATGTTAAAGCAGAATGTATTTGCTTTTATCATTCATCATATTTATAAAGCGTTTTTTTCTTTCCATTTCACCATGATCAGAAGGAAGTCGAAGTGTTCCCGTTTCTTTTATTTTATATACAGTTATAAATGGCTTTCTGCAACTCAATAAATACGTTTGTAATGGATTTGCCCGTGCATGTTTGCATCTTTTGATCTGTGTATTTTTTTGTATTTGTCTTTTTGTATGTACATATTTCTGTACACTGTGAATTTTCAGTATATATAGTAAATATTTTTGATGTATTTAGTCTCTGTTTTATCTCAACAGACATTTCATTCTTGCTTTTGTCAAAATGTGACAGCGGGTGGCCCCAATGTCTCTGCAGAAGGCTTTTCAAAGCACAGTGTGGCCTTCAGTGCCACATATAGTTGAGCGGGGCCTCACGTTATGCAGCATACATCAGGTATTATACTGTCTGTGTGTCACTTAGCCTGTTTCAGAGGTTACAAACTGCAGGAAGCTCACAGTAAAGATGGAGGAGCGTTGCAAAGGGGATTTCCTCTCCTGCTCTGTATCTGCTACCTGCAGAGCCAGAGGAAATCATTTTTCAATCCTCCATCCACAGGACTTCCTCCCTAATGTACTCTCCTTTTTTCCTCTTGTGTGTTTATGTCTGTCCCTCTCAGACTCACTTTTCACCCGCTCCTCTTCCCACTTTCTTTCCATTGTTGCTGTCTGTTCCCGTCCCTGTGCCGTGTATTTCTTTCTCTTCACCTGCTCGACTCTGAAGCAGATCTTGTTTCATTGCTGTACCCATGAGGGACCCGTTCGCGACCAGTTGCACAACACAATAAACACACAGGCTATTCAGCTGCAGCTGTGAATCTCACACTCACTTTCACACACCACAACATCACCGTAAACCAGAGGAGCTCTGCTGAGGAGGAGCGAGAGCTGGCCGTCCAGCTGTGGCTGCTGTAGGTCAGTCTTGGTGTGAGGTGATAGAGGACAAGACGCTGAGGGCCCTTAAAGCGCCGCTGGACTATCCCATCCTGCTGTTAATGGGGTGCCAGAAACTCACAGCCCCCACAAGTCACGCCTCGCCGCTCAGCAAAACCACCCCGCTCTGGCTACTCTGACTCGACAGATCTTCTGACGTCCACAGGGTGGGATCGAAGGCTCGCTCCCTCGCAGCAGGAGGATATTTGCCACCTGGGATCTCCCCGAGGCAGCTGGCCTGGCTGGAGGCGGTTGTTTCCTGTTTGTCCGGCAGGCAGACAGGGGTATGAGCACGCCTGCACCTCTTCAGCCGGCGGGCCTTTTATTCTTTGCGACAGGTCCCCCGCCCCACCTCCTCTCAGTAGGATTGGAACGGAGGGGCCACGACCTCCGGGGCCTGAAACTTGAACTCCTCGTAAAAAGAGTTGGAACGAGGAGAGAAAACACCCATTCAGGCACCCATTTTCCCCCTCTGTTTACTTAATGTTGGGTCAGCTGAGATGAGGGAAAACAACATTCCCTTCTTTACAGTGTCCCACATTCTGTCAGTTTACTTTTGTCTGTGGATGTGACACCTACAGGGCTGTCAGGCGAAACACTTGAGTGATACAGGTGCACGTCAGCCTCTAAACTTGCACTGTGCAATGATCATGTCTAGTGAATATCGTTAAATATACAGTTTCTGAATGACAGTGAATTGTTAAAAGATGGTAAGATGTTTTTGATTGTTTGCAGCGATGGAAACGCAAAAACAAGTGCTCAGAGGCTAAGATGCAATTCAGAAACATCCAAGTTAGAAAACTGTTCTCAGTCAGCTATGTGGCCTTTAGGATAAAATATGAGGACAAATGCATTTTATTACAACAGTACTTTTTGCAACATCTTGCTTTACAGACTGTCTTAGAATAAATAAATGTCGTCGTAGTTGAAGTCCTTAATAGCGCTGGAAATATTCTGTTGAATAATGCTAATGCCATTTTTATTTGTAGCCACCTGACCACAAGTTTACTCGCTGCAACTATATCTGATGAAGATCTTGTGGTAAGACCAAACGCTCCAGAACTGCTCCTACAATGACCCTTTACTGCAGGGGTGTAAAACATGCGGCCCGCGGGCCAAAACCGGGATGACTTTGCAAAGTGTAAAAATTAGTTTATTTGATCATAAAGTAAAAATACTTTTGTTGTTCAGTTCCAGATACCTGAGATGAAATGTTTTGTGCCTTTGTAGACACACTGTGATCTGTAAGTTGTAATACACATGTGTAAATTATAAACTGAGGCATAATATTGTTGAATTTGCGCCTTTTTTTCTTAAGAAATTTCAGGTTCATAATGTTTTGTAAAAAGTTAGGTCATTACATTTTAACATTTTCAGAATGTACGTGTACTTCCTTGCACTAAAACGAAGGGAAACATTTGGAGTTGTGGTTATTTATAGGTTATTATGCTGTGATGTTACTGGTCCGGCCAACGTGAGATCACATTGTGCTGCATGTGGCCCCTGAACTAAAATGAGTTTGACACCCCGGCTCTACTGAGATTATTTTATCAACCAAAAATATTACATTTTGAATTAATGGAAAAACGGTAAAAAGAAGAAAACCTTCACATTGGATGAGCCGGAACCAGTGAACCTCAAACTGGATTGTCATGACATTTAAATCAGACCCTCTACGATGAATTGTACCCACTTTTAGTACCATCATCAGGTTCACATTTCAATTGGTCCAATATTGTTGTTTATAAGTATAGCTAAAGACATTCTCGTTGCCTCAGCCGAACTTTGTGTTTTGTCTTCGCTAGCAAATGTTAGCATGCTAACAAGTGAAACTAATATGGTGAACGTAACTGCTAGACATCAGAACAGCAGCATTTTCATTAGCCAGGTTTCCATCCAAATGTAAAACACATTTAAGCCAAATTTAGGGGAAATCTGCAAAAACAAAATGTAAATTGGTTCGAGATTATCAGGACGTGCCGCCTATTCTCTAGACGGAAAACAATCATCAGAAGAGGGCGCACAAGGCAACGTAATGAAGAGTGACAGTCAAACCTCGAACGGGGAAAAACTGCATGTAAAAACGACATGTTTGTTTTATGTAATAATGAGGAAGGCTACATCAGATCAGTGTGGAGCGATGAGATCTCCAGCCAGCAGAAACTTCAGTGGAAATGAGTTGCATGCTTCATGTTGGCCATCTTTTATTTGCTAAATTTGTTTCGCATTTTGTTTTTATCACTACATCAACTTTTCCTCCTCAACTAAGTGTAAAAACAGTTTGAGATGTGTTGAGATTTATTCACATTTCAGGCGTCTCCGTCTTTTAGTGCGCAAATTGAAAAAGCAGGTGGATAGAAAAACTCCTATTGCGAGCATGTTGGCATGCTGACGTTAGCGTTTAGCTCGAAGCACCGCTGCCTCAGTTCAGCCTCACTGAGCAACTGGCTGTAGACTCTTTGAAGTGTTGCTTAAATATTCATTTAAATATAATGTTTTGTTTATTCAACGTATTATTATTTGAACTGTTCTTCCTCGAGATAAGACTGAAGCCAGAGAGACATACTGAAGTTTCACCCGTGCACTCTGTTGGAGCTCTCTGTTGTGTACTCTGCTCACCCTCCATCCATCCACATAATAACGCCTCTAATCAAGCCGACACTTTGCTTTATGATTTGTTTGTATGAACAGAGATACAAGAAATCTGGAAGACGCCTGCAGGAACGCAGCTTTCAAATGCTCTGATGAAATGTAAATCACTGCAGATTTATCTGTCCAGTATTCCCTCATTTGAGCTAATGTGGAAACACGTTGTTATGGAGTTCACTGTTGTGCAGCTACAGTTTTGGCTTTGTTTTACAGATATTAGCCTGAGGGCTTTTGGACAGAGTGCTGGATGAGGGGAGTTCCCACTTGAAAAGTGAAAACAAACTTTTAAAGCTGGAACAGGCCAAAGAAAAGAGAGGCACCTTTTTAGATGGAAAGAGCACAGAAGAGACGGAGAGGAAGGACCTGTGACCCGCGTTTCCAGAAGAAACCGGAGAAACCTTGGAGGGAATTTGAACTACCATTTAACTGTCCATCACATCTTCCATTAGCATCACCACTCAACATCCAAACCCCCACCCCTCCCTAAGAGAGTCGACCTTTACCAGACACAATCAAATGATAAGAAATCCAAAAATCATCTTGTTGAAGACATTTCTCTTAAATTATGTTTTACATTCTGACGAGGAAATGAGAAATTCCACAACAGCCATCATGTTCGTGCAGTTTGCCAGAGACTACACTTGCGTGTGTGTGTGTGTTGTGCTTGCACGGGGTTTAACTGTGGCTGTACAAACCGTGTCATGCCGCAAATCCCTCTCACAATACCGAACAAGTTCATCGCCATTGCTCACAGTGATGGATGATGTAGACACACTTCTGAAATGTGTGGCCCTGGTTGCAGCGCGGTCCTTTCTGCAGAAACATAGTTTACACAGTGACTCATTTTATTGAGGACATTTTGCACTCTGGAGGGTATTATCTGATCTTTTTAAGAGGAGGACTGGTATTTTTTGGCAGCCTGATGCGTGTGGTAATGTGTGTTTAAGGAGTAAAATGGGCTTGTTCTGGGTAATATTAGAGATAGAAGGTTTTATAATGCTATCTTTCACTAATCGTGGATCTCAACAAGTTACAAATGTTAGATTTCTATGACCTTAGCAGGTCTTTCTTCTCTCCTGTTGCTATTAAGCTCATCCTTATTATCTGATGGTACATTCCTGCATGTCATGCACCTCAGCTGTGTGCATTGTTGCCTTGTTGGTCGCTACTATTAATAGCACCGAGGCAGAGACCAGGGATCCTCCCTGCATTTGTCTCTGCCTCGGTGCGGAGAGTGGGCCCGGAGAGGAAAGCTAAGAAGCTGTTTACCCAGCCTTTGTGCTCAACGGGCCTCAGTGTTTGCCCTGCAGGGAGTGCCTCAGCCCGAAGGCCTTTCCGTGCATCGAAGGGTGGGTGGGTGAAGTGGGGTGACAGGACGGAACGGGACAAACCTGCAAGGTGGAGAGAGACCGACAGCTCAGCAAGTGGAAGGTGCATGGTTGCTGGTGCAGTGAGCAGGGGTCTGTGGTTTGTCTTGACTTTCCTCACTTTGCCCATCCTTCAGGCCTGACAGCAGGTGACAGAGCCTGGGAAAAAAGTCAGGGCAGGACTCACTGAGCAAATATATGAAGCAGAGTGGCGCGTGCGTGTGTGCATGTCTCTCTGTGTGTGTCTCTGTGTCTATACAGGTGCGTGCAATCAATCACGCATGTGCACATGGAAGGATTTCGTACCCAAGGGCCCCTGGGCCAGAGCCTCTGTTTGAAGTGACTGCTAATATTTATTGTTGGAAAGTCAATCAATTAAACAAACCGATGTAAAACCACTATAAAGACGGACTAAACAATCACAAAGAAATACAAAACAACAAGTGATACAAATTGACCACAAAGAGAGGTGGCTGCATCTTTTGTTGTCCTTGTGTGTCTCTTTCACTCAGCTCATATGTAGGAAGGGTGGGGGCCTCTTACATGTCTGTGACCAGGGGCCCATTGTGTCATAATCCGTCCATGCATGTGTGTTTACCTATGCTCCATGCACTGTCTGTAGTGTGAGTCTACAAGTGGAATAAAGTAAAACACTCCACATTTATGAGTCATGGAGTGTAAACACTGAAGGACAGATGTCACTCGCCAGATTCTTCCACTGGAAGTCTTTTCCAGAAAAGCTTCATGACCGTCCTCCTGTGTGACAATCATTCCCCTCCCTCCTCCCAGGGCAGGAACAAAAAGACATCTGAGCTAAGTGTGGATGGGGAAGAAAATCACAGCACTTTGTACAGCGGCCACCGCGCTCGGGTTTCACAAAGTCTCTGACAGGCGGAGCGGCGCGCTGTTTTTACGCATAGCCTCCAGTCCTCCGAGGCATTGTAGACATTGTTTAGTCGCTGTGTAGTAGACTCCTGAGAAGACACCCGAGCGGGACAGTCTCTAATAACTGGATACCTGAGGCCAAAGTTAGAGAGTTTTTAAATGGAGACGCGGACTGTAGCTGCGTAAAGGCGTGACGCATGGACTTTTTATGTTTAAAAATTATTTTGACGCGTTTTTTTCAGGTTGAACTTCACATTTAAATCCGCAGAAGACCAGCTGACGCGTAAAAGACGAAGGAAACAAGACTTTCGTCCTAAATTAGAGGACTGCGCAGAGTCTCTCCTTGGACGTTTTGATATTCTGTCGACCTTGACTTCTCTTTAAAGTGACGCAGAACATGTTGGGAGATATTTCCCTCGGTGTTATTTACTCATAACCCTTACGAGCTGTTTGGAGGCAAGACTGAACAGGTTACTAGAGGTAAGGAAAGGGGAGTCATGCCTGAAAAACTGGCTTCATTACATTAAACGATGATTGGATGTGAGTCAGCAGGGAGACCGCACGAGTCGCTAGGACAAACATGTTTTACACTTGTGACTGTCTGTCTCTCCCGGTCACCGTGTTGGAGTTGTTATGTCACTACAACTAAACTTCTACCTAATTATATTTTATACAGGCTTCACTCTGCATTGCGCCACTCAGTTGTAAAGTTTATTTTCCCCTTCCTTCTGCCAAAAGTCCATCTAAACAAGTCATTTGGTCTCGTATTCTTTCTTAAAATACACATTTCTTTAAAAACTGAAATACGTTTTGAGATAACTTACTTATTTAAAGTTAGACAAGCTTCAGGATTGTTCTTGAAACAAGATGAGCAGCGACAGATATGTGAGCCATGATTTCACACAAAGACATGTGATTTTTTAAAAACATTTTTTGGGAAATTTGTTGAAAATGTGTTATTTGTTATAAAGTGAGAAAGGGTCTCATTCACTGGTGATATTTCACTCAAACTTTGAGACCCATTATGAAACTTGATCATCTTGTTGGATAATATGAATTTAGCTCGCAGGTTAACAGTCTGTATTCACCATCCACATTCTCTGTTCTTGTCCAGGGTGCTGAGACTTTGCAAGGAGCCGTGACAGGACACCGGCCAGAAGGGATTTTTGGTCGCGTTTAAAACGAGGAGGAGGCGCCTCTCGTGTTGAAGCAGAACCGCTTTAGATGGATTCTTCATGTTTGCTTCAGCCTCAGTGGAGACAGCCTGCTCTGAACACTTACAAGCCGTGACAATAAGGTGTAAAACATGACACGCCTATGGATAGCCAAAAACATGAGTTGCGCCCAGCGTGGAAGAAGCGGCTCTCCTGTCCTCTCCGGTGCGCACTTGGAGCAGAATGCGCACAGGACATCTGGTAAGGAGCCATTCAGATTCTGTAAAGTTGTCTATATAGTATAGGGATTTAATAAAATTCCATTTAGGAAAATATTGTTGGATATCTTTATGCATGATGTTGCTGTGAAAGCATACCTGCCCTCTTGTCTTAATGTTTGCTGTGACAACACTCTGTTTGATGTTGGAGTTCTTTTCACATCCGCGGTTTTTTGCTCCCTGCTTGCACCTGCCTGCAGTTTTTTTTAGGCTCCTCTGACTCTGGGGGGGGTCACTGTGAACTGAAGTCAGTGTTGGACTTAATTGTTCATTGGGAGCTTCCCAAGACTCATGAAATGCATCCTGAGAGGAGGAGGATGGTGGAGGTGTTTGTTCTCTGAGTTTTATGAAATTAGGCTTTATGTTTGAGGTATTTACAAAGTGTGTGTGTGTGTGTGTGTGTGTGTGTGTGTGTGTGTGTGTGTGTGTGTGTGTGTGTGTGTGTGTGTGTGTGTGTGATAAACAGTGGCAGTCAGGAAGTGTGACCCTTCTCTGTGGTGGGCTGCAAGTATAAATATCAAAGTGCTCGACACACACACACACACACACACACACACACACACACACAAACACACCATCATGTTTCCATCTCTTTAGAGGACGTTACATTGACTTACATTCATTTCCTGGCGCCTTACCCTAGAACTAACCAAGTATTCGCTTTAAAATGTAAAGATTTACATTATGGGGACTTAGATTTTGTCCCCAAAAGAGAGTCCCCGCAATGTAACTGTTCAAACAGATGTATGTCCCCACAACATGAGTAAAATACACACACACATGATGTGTCTTCTCAAAGATGTAAAAGAAACGGCATGATGCATCAGGGAATTTGAATACTTACTCTCTGACTCAAATGCCTACTGACTCACTGAGTCATGTACATACAATGTCATTCCTGCACGCAGACGAGGCCCAGTTGGTGGACGGCAGAGTTGAATCTTGCTTTGTATCTTTTTTTTCCTCGACTCTTCTTCGCATCTCAAAGCTGTTGTACTTGGTGAATCTGTGTGTGTGCGCTTTGGGATCACCTGAGACATGTCACACATCCCAGCCGGCGTCCCAAACTAAATACCTGTAAAATGTGTAAATACAAGTCGTGAAACAACCTTGTTTTTCTTTACTCGTGTCGTTCAAAATCGGCGGTTTGTTCTCTGGCTGGACATGAGAGCGTCGTCTCTGCTTCAGGCATCTCGCACTCCTCCGTCACGCTGCCACAGCTTTCACAGCTTTCACAGCTTTCACTTCCTCCAGTCAAAGGTCATGGGGTCAGCGGCCCTGTTGAGGGTCAGGTACGACGGGGCCGGCATGTTCTCTTAACCAGCAGCCTCCTGATGTGTGGTCTGGTTTGTTTTAACTGGCATGTGGCTTTACGAGAGCTAGCGTGCTGTTTGTCGGTGTTATGGGTTTAACTCTTTCTAGCTTTCATGCTGTTATGTGTTGCTAGTCAGATTCACAGAGAGCCAGTTGAACACTTGTAATTAAAACGACAAAATGAGTTATCATTATTACCATTCCTTTACATGGAAGCTTCCTCACAAGCAAGGGGGTTGTCTTCCTCATCCAGTGGACTTCATTGCTCACTAAGATTTCAGTTGACGAGCCTGCTACTTCAAATATCAATTGTGTAGCTAAGAACTCAGTAACTTTGCTCATAAATAGCCTTTCTGTATGGACACTTTATAACCCAATGAAAAAAATATGTTTAGCTACATCTGGGAGAAAAATAAATCATTCAGAGTGTAAAAGTACTTCCTAAATGTACACTCCCTATTTCTCCACTGTTTCTCTTAAACATCATTGAGCAACTAATGATGAATATTCAATATTCACCCAGAACCTGCACTTTTCAACACCCACAAAATAAAGTCAGAAAGACATTAGTAAGTTATTGTAATATATGTATAAATAATTACAATTAATAAGTTGCTCTGCCTAAATGACACTCAATGCCCTTTCAGCTAGCATGAGAATTATGTTTATAGCTTGTAATGCTATGTGTAAGTAATATTGTTCACTTGCCAAAGGCACCTTACTTGTTATCGATTCTGTTCTTTGTTCTACGTCAGTCTTTAGAAAAGGAAGCTCAAAATGTGCATGTGCAGTGAAGGTGAATTATTGATTTACCTGGAATCTGGACTTCTTCATCCAGTATGTGTATTATGGTATTTAAGAGCACTAAGTAATGTGTTGTCAACACATTAAATGATTTAAAGAAATCTTGGAGCACTACACTAAACTTTCAATGTTTATGAAGTAATGATGGACTCTAATCAAACTCCACATAATGCCTGATTTCTGGATCTTTATAAAATAATAATGATAAAACTCATTTCTACAACCACAAACTGGTCAAGAAGGCAGCAGTCGTGCACACGTCGATCAATCAAATACATACAATTAAACATAAAACAATTCATACAAATGGTACAGAGTGAAAACGTATTAGGTTAACTGCATGAAAACAAAGTCATGACAAAATCACTATGCATTGTAACCAGAACAGTTTGTGACAAACACCTCTGCCAACCTTAAAGATAACATCTTGTAATAAAACTTTAATTGTTCTGTAAAAAGAATGCACTACAGGGTCTCCAAAAGTCTTGACAAATAGAAAGTTGGAAAGGACTTTGAATCAAAAGGTCAAATGTAAGGGACATCATCAAATACTGTGAGAGACTTCATACAATCAACACACTCAAGCTCCTCCAATAGAAGCATTAAATGCAGTGAAATAATCCCCTGTTCAAGAAGGGCTCAATCCATTCAGATTAGTGGTCATTAAAAGATGGACGTGTGCGCTGCGCAGGGAGCATCGTCCTCTGTGCCTCAGCCTCAGTGTGTAACGTTACTCTAGATGTTTTGTCCCGGCACAAATGGAGAGAGTCCAGTGAGAGAGATTGATTATGCAACCTGAAGTGCCACAGGGCAGCTTCAATCTGGAAGTGTTTAGAGTACGCAGCCAACCACAGTGATTCCCTCAGGGCAAATTGAAGGAGGCATGATCTGACAAAAAGGAATTTCAATTTGTTAGATGTATTCCTTCAGACAAATGCTTCCCATGCTACTTATATTTTCTAGGTCCTTACATTTGTAGCGTTGGACAATCTTGTGGTAAGTATGCCGATGAGGGAATTATTTTTGTCTCTGATCTTGATTTGTTTTGTTGTTGTCGAGCATTCTGGCTTCTTCAAGTTCAAACAGCTTAAATTATTTAGAACAAAGCAGCAGTTAATACTTTCTGGAGCCGCTGATGAAACGTAAAGCGAACTCCTGTCCTTATCGTAAAATCTCCCTCCTTAAAACAACTTTTTCTCGAAATGCAGAAGAATGTTAACAAGCCTGCAGCGCAGTGTTTGTGTCTGTGAGAGTTTTTTTTTTGATACAATAAGCTGTATTCTTCTGAAATTAGCAGGTCACATTCATTAATCATAGCGTCTGAGAGCTGCTTTGAACTATCAGGCCAGGTCATTAAACCCAGTCTGTCTGGGGCGCGAGCGGGCGACACGGAAACACTTTGGAGAGCGCTGGTTCACCCACAAGACATACTAATAATGACCAGTGTGTGTGTGTGTGTGTGTGTGTGTGTCACAGATGGCCATGTTTCTGAATGCTACTCTCGAACTCAGTGTGGGTTTAATTTAGAGAAATAACAACATGAGATGGGAGCAAGAAAAGGTCGCGAGGGTGGGAGAGGGGATTAGTGGTTTTGTATGAAAGGTTAGATGTGTGTGTGTGTGTGTGTGTGCGTGTGTGTGTGTGGCAAGTGTGTGTGTGTGTGCGAATGCGTGTGTGTGTGTGTGTGTGTGGCAAGTGTGTGTGTGTGTGTGTGGCAAGTGTGTGTGTGTGTGTGTGTGTGTGTGTGGCAAGTGTGTTGAGAGAAAAAAGGCAGGGAGAGACAAAAACCTTGTCGTGCTTTCTGTCTGTTCCTCTTCACCCCTCTCCATTCTTTCCCTTTGTCTGACTTGCGGTCTTTTAGTGCCGTCGTGCTCACAAACACCGGAAAGTGAAATCCTACCCTCTGATCATCGCTCCAACACGGCTAAAATGTGTTCCCATTTAAGGTGAAGCTCACCCAACCGCTCTCTGTGTAGCTCCCTTTTTAAAACCAACTATCAGCCAGGAATTTGGTTTATTAGGGTCATGGACACGGGGGAAACTGCCTTAGCGAGAAACAAAGTGAGGAAGAGCGAGATGGTCAGGACACAGATGTGTCGCATCAGGAAGCTGTCTTTATCTCAGCACTCAGGGGAAAACGGGGCCCATGCAGCACGGCGGATGATGGTGTTCTGTCTAATTGACCTGATTAGGTCACAAGACGATGTTGCATTGTGGGGTTTTATGTGGCTAGTTAGTTCTAACTGCACATTAGCTAAACTTTCCAGTGACCCTGCACGCTTAATCTGGTAGAGGCCATTGTACATCATGGAAGTCACAGCTGATGTGAAAAATCTACAGCAGGGTCATTACTGAAACATCGTTCTCTCCTTGCTTTTCAGTGTCAAAAGCTGATGCAGTTTTATTGGTTGTGCATTCAAGGATAATTGTAGTTTATTACACCTTAAAAAAAAAGAAAAGGTTTTGGCTTTCATTCCTGTTAAATCTTACACATTGTATTTACCATTTTCATTGCCAAGAACTGGTAACATGGTGACATTGATGAAACAAAGTCAGACCATTTATTTAGTTTTACACACAGTGGCACAGTTGTGTTGCCTATACGTCCAGCATATGCAGAGCAACATTAGCATTCATTTTGAGTCGTGTTTGTGTCTAAATGAAAAATGAAAGTCCCATACACACCCTCCTTCTAGCTCTGTTTTTTGTCTCCACCAACTCCTGAAGGAAATATCTGGCTCTTTAGTTGCTAAATGCTCCCCCATGTTCACCGGCTAGTCGCCAAGTTTGTCTACTGTTTGGTGGCGGGCAGGTAAAGTACAGAGTAATAGCTGCTGGGTGTGTCTGAAAAGAAGAATGATGAGAGCATTGAGAGCAAAGCGAAACAGTAAAGTTGTGGGCCCTAAAACCAAAACTATTAGATATAAGACGCTAAAAAGCTCTGTGGAGCTGCAGAGTAGAGGGTTTGTCACTAGAGAAACCCCTTTCACACATACAGTAGTCATTTGATCAATTGTTAATATGAGAATATTATAAACAGCTTTAAACCAAACGAGCACCATCTTTCCAAATAAATGAGGAAAAAAAAGTGAAATGCCACCGTCAGCTGTAATGACCATAATAATCTTTATTCTAACCCTCACCCATCACTGCTGCCATTATGCACACAAATTCAAAGTATTCAGAGTCATAATTCCTCACCACACACTTTGGAGCTTTTACTGGCTCAGGGTTTTCTCCCACATCAATTTTCTTGTTTCAGAAACCAATCCATTTTTGAGAGTAGCTGCACTTTCGGTTTTACCTCCCAATAAAGTGGGTTAAATAATCTGGCTAAACGGTTGGTTTGCTTAGACCCACCTGATTATCTGACTGCTTGTTTCTTGCAACAACGGGACCTTTTTTTCTCCTTTCTGTTTTAGTAATTTCGCTAAGTAACGAGACACCTGCGATCACTTTGGTGAGCATCTCATCATAACCATTAAAAAAGATGAACAGGGAGGGTTATAGAGATAACTCCTAATTAGCATAAATCCAAATGATGCTTTAACTATAGCCGTTCATGCCGTGATACACTACATGTCCATTTCTTTTATTTCCTCACAAATCAGTAGATGAGGCAGATGCATCACACAGGAGTCTTTACATGTGGAGATGGTCGTCACATAAACTAAGTATCTCGTCATTTATTTCAGGTTACTTAGTCACTCGAAGCCGACTGTTAGAGTCATGCACTGTTGGAACAATGATTATAGTTCAGTTTTCTCTAACTGAAATGTTATTGACCGATTGATTGAAACATGTTTCATGTGATGATCAGAGGGAAGACAGAGCTCCTGGCAGGAGTTCATGAAGTACCTACAGCTATTAATCGTCAAATTTCTAAAAGTAGTGATTAGTAAATCACGTAGAAAAACAGAAATATATTTACACAAAAGAAACAGTTTGAGTTGAATATCTGATACCAGCTATCTGGAAACATCAGGGGACTGTCTGATATACCTCAGCAGCTAAATCAAGACACAATGATTTCAGGACTTCATTTAGTTGCCAAATACCTGGATGTCCCCTTATACACTGTGTATCGGTCAATTTCCTCTGCTGTGAGCTCTATTACAGCCTCAGCTCTCTGGGGTTTGTCTCTAGCAGCTTCACAGTGAGAACATGTTTCCTTTAGTAAAGCCAGATGGCTGAGACGATGATAGCAGTTCTTTCTCTCCCTCTGTCTGTCGTAATAATGCCATCAGGGTTGCGGCTCGAGGTTAACGTGCCGGCCACGTACGACACTTTAATGCCCCGTGGAAACTTGCATTTTATCGAGGTTGTTGTGACCCGCCGGTCCCGCTGCTTTGATGACCTGCAGTAACTCTCCACGGCAGCACCTTTTGGCAACTTGAAGCTGCACGTGTGAGGGTGTTAATCCAGAACTGTTACACTTCAAACACATTGTTCTCCACTAAAAACGCTTCATTTAACCCACTAAAGAACCATTAGACACGTTTCCCTGGAGCTCCTCTCTTTGGTGTGAAGAGAAGGCTGCAGGGTCAGTGGAGTAAATCACTGATCACTAAGGTTTATTATTAGGAAACCAATAAGTTACCTCTAATAGGTACTTCTAATGAGGTCCAGGATGTACTGTTTACCCTACAGGCAAAGCTTGAAAGAGGTATTGTTCGCCTTAATCTGTGGATAGTTATTTCTTCACAAGCGAGATAATAACCATAATACTGAAGCTGTATTTTAAAGCTGCAATAGTTATAATGTTTTTGTTTTGGCTACCTGGGAGGTGCACATCATTGACATGTTATCGTGTTATAAAGTTGATGAGGCAAACAAGTTAGGCATTTGGAGTCATGTGTCAGTCCGCTGACCTGATGGTGTTGACGGGGTATGTAGCAATTTTCTGTTGTATTTGTTTTCGAGTTTGCATCGTTTCTGAAGCTGCAGCATGTTTTTTCTAACAGAATTGTTTTGGGCTGTCGCAGTGCGCTTGCCCTTGTTGGCAAATGTACCTAATGCTCCATTATGTTCACCATGCTAGTTTCTAACTTTGTCTGTTTGTTAAAACGGCTGCCTGCTGCCGCAAAAACAAGGCTGATGAGAGCAGTGAGAGCCAACCAAAACAGTAAAGTGGCCATAAAACCAAAACAATGAGCTTAAAGATGCTAAAACGCTCTGTAAAGCTGAGGGGAACTGCCGAGTCAGGTTATTTTCTGAGGGTTTTCCATTTCAAGCGACCTCTTTCACATTACATGTGGCCAATGTACTCTAGCCTACTACGAAATAATTACTAATAATTATAACCCATTACTTCCCAAGGTAACATGTTCAAAATTGCTTGTTTCACCTGTCCCAACAGCTCAAATCCAAATCAGTTTTTTACTCTTTCACAATAATATAAAAGCAGGCAATCCTCACATTTGACCGTGAACATCTGTGCAACATTTCAAGCCAATCTTTAAACAGTCGCTGAGATATTTCAGTCTGGACCAAAGAGCAGAATCAACCGACGGAGAGTGTGAGAGTTGGAGTCAAAACCATCTCAGCCACCCCGCTCCTGACTGAATATTCCTCTCAGCCCACCGGAGTCTTGTCTCTCACGCTTCACTGTCTCTTACTGGCCTGAATGAATCTCAGACACCTCCAGGCTCAGATGCTGTCAGTCGGTTAATAAGACCTCCTGGTGGGAGAACCACAGAGAGGGGTGAGGTCATACAGATTCCCTCCTCTCTTCACCATCCTCCTCCAGGCGGTGTAGTGTCCACACCTCTGATTACCCCGACCCGCTGTGTGCGCTGAAACGGTGTCAGAAATTGACAGACATGGGGTGTATCTTGTGTGTTTTTTGTGAGAAAGGATTATAAAAAGAAAAAAAAGCAGTAAAAGGAGCATATGTGTGCACACATGTGTGTGTTCGGGGGTGTTAGGGTGGGGGGCCTCTCCACCAATCTGAACCGAGGCATGGGACCTGCTATCTGTTTCTCATTTCCAGTTTTCCAGCAGTGACAGGCCTCAGAGTGGAAACTGG
This sequence comes from Cottoperca gobio, assembly GCF_900634415.1. Classification (NCBI taxonomy): domain Eukaryota; kingdom Metazoa; phylum Chordata; class Actinopteri; order Perciformes; family Bovichtidae; genus Cottoperca; species Cottoperca gobio. Next base: position 15,712,154 of record NC_041371.1, read on the forward strand.
CACTAACGAGCAATTACATCCTGCCTGCCTGCCAGGGATTATGGGATTACAGAGTGACCGGGCTTCAGTCTGCGCTCTCTTTCTGCACTCTCATTTTGTCATTCCCTCGCTTCCCTTTGTTCACCTTATCTCTGCTTTTAGACTTCTCCCATTCAGTGGTTCCATTTATCTTTTTTTTCTTTCCCCTGGACAATAACCCATTCTCTACTTTTAATTCTCCCTACTCTTATCATGTGATTTTATTTTATTATTATCTCAATCTTTCTCTCGCTCCTCCTCCAGCTTTTTCTCCTCTGACTTTGTGGCTGCCTAGCATAGTTAAGCCATGCTGTCGTTAACCGCTGAAGAGTGAAATTGGTTTAGTCGGAAAGAGGAAGACAGCACATTGTACATCACAAAAATACATTTAATGTTTACGTAGCTTTAAATGAAGCTTGATGGAAGACAGAGAAAATATGACACCTTCACGTCATAATAATGTCTACACAGTCCAAAATCACAAATGTGTCCCAAAAGACTTTGTGTACACTTTCCCTCAGATAAGGATAAAATAAAGGATAATCAGAATTTGGCTTACACCATTAAGCCTCTTATATGACATATTTCTGAAAAGATATTAAACTCTGTTACTAAAACGCTTTAAGCAAAGTTACAAAACAAGTTTTACACACTGTTCTGGATGCATATATGCAGAGCTTTGGGGCACATGTAAGTACAGCAGACATCATCACGCTTTGTGGGACCTCCGCAGGTTTCTCAGTGTCTGGTAGTGATCAGGCGGCTCTCCTGGTGTTCTGCCTCTCTCTCCTGCATCTCCTCTTACACCGCAGGTGTCTTTTATTGAGCCAGAGGTGATTTACTGTACTCTTGTTTTTCTCCTCGCTCCTGCAATCAGGCACCGCGGTAGTGACAGGTTGAAGCTGGAGGTCAGATCATTTCACGTACGTGCACGGTAGAGAACAGAGCGCGTCTCTAATAGGAGGTCATTATCAGAGAAAGTTGGGCTTTTAGAGGGAGGCGAAACACCAGAAAGCTTGGAGCTTTCTTTTTCTTTTTTTCTTTTTTAACAAGGTGAGAGGTTTATGGAATCTGTGTGGGCAAAGCTCAGCTCTGAGGATGTAATAGTATACAGTAGGCACCAAGATCACTAATCAGAAACATGTTTGTTATGGCGCCCTTTGTTCTTAGCAAAGATGTGTGTTTCTTAAAAATAGCAGTATTTATAATAGTCTGAATTACATCTTTAATCGTAATATAGGCCTACATGGAATTATTGCATTATTTATACAGCCTTACAGAGCAGTCAGTGAGGGGAGAAAAAGGGTTTGAATGCTGTTAGCCAAATGTGTAACAGATATCCTCATCACAGACTTTACATTTCACTTTTATATCAATGTTTCAGTCAGACGCTGCAGATACGGCAGTTGCTAATCTGCGAAGCTAGGCTAGTTAGTTTCCATCAGGATTAGTTTATTTAGTGTTTCCTTTTTCTCAGTTAGGATTAGATCATAATATGTGGTGTAAAAAGTGAATTACTAAGATGTTGGAGTTTCAAAAATATTTTTTAATGACAGGAAACAGGAAAATGAGGGTAAATATGCTTTGGCTAAGGCTAACTCTCATCAGCTAGCCTTATCTGGCCGGAGTTCAGTCACTGCAATTTTTAAATGGACTGTATTTATATAGAGCTTTACCAATCTTTGCCGTTCCCTTAACGCGCTTTACAACACATGTCAGCATTCACCCATTCACACAGAGTCAGAGGCTACCATACAAGGTGCACATCAACTTGTCAGTAGGGATAACCATTCATACACACTCACACACTGTTGGCCGGCCCAGGCCCTTTTCTATTTCTTCCAAATCTTACACAATGTGTTTTTCCCCCCAAGAAAACTCACACATTTCTACAACCTATAGGATGCTGGGGATAATGCAGCATGACCAACACTCCTCCCCCGCATAACCTTTGCTAAGGTTCTGGAAGAATCAAAGAGTCTAATTAGATACAAGAGATATCGGCACACTTAGATTTAATGCACCTTCATCCGTACAACATATACTGTAAACTCTATGTGGTAAAGCAGATTTAAAAATACGTATTTACTGCGTAAGGTTGATATCAGATGATGGTTGTAGGATAAAGCTTCAAATGCTGGCAATGATAAATAAAAGCTCTCTTCAATCCCTGCTTTAGTACATACTGCTGCTTAGTGTTCTTGATGAGTAAACTGTTGTTACCTTTGTGCTGGCAACCTCTGTTTTGAATATGATACCCTATTCTTTTACCTCATAAATGTCCCCCAAACAAAATCCACTTCCAGCCTCCCTAAGCACTTAAACAGTATTTGTAAAAGCAATTCAGAGAAGCAGAAGAAGCTCCTGAAATAGTAGCTGGCTCTGGCTTCATGGGTTGTACTTGCTTCAGGAGGGCTTTCCCACTTAACTAACTGTGAACAACAACTGGGGCACAGAGGACCAACAATGCAAATGAAAGGTGACAAGAACTCCGCTCTCCCCGCTGCAGACATCCAGACTGATGGACAAACCAGAGGCTTTAATCAGCCAAAACAGGAAGAAACACATGCTCGGCTTTACAAACACACGCATGCACACTGTTGGGTCTGAAACTGTGATCACAGCATCAGTAGGCTCGTGGCAGTCTGGAGCTCTTCATGACTAGTGTCCCACTTTATCTCCCCCCCACCCCCCGATTTCCCCTCCCACCGCATCCCCGAAAATGGCTTGAGGGCGTCGGGCTGTAAACAGCTCCAGAGTGCCAGAGTGAAATGAACCAGCAGACAGGCCCGCGTAGACTCCCAGCTCGCTGATCTAAAAGGGGCTAAACACTCCCAGCTGTGGTGTTAGGGACTCAGAATGGCACCTCTGCTGAGAGCCAGCGAGGATCTGTATTCCTCTGTCCCACCTCGCACTGTTTTAAATCAGCTCAGAGGGAGATGAAGGGCTGAGGAGTCAACACAGTTTGGTTTTAGGTTGCAGCGGTGGAGTGCACTCTGTCTGTATGGCTGATTTATACTCACTTTATCTCCCCTCGTCTTCTTGTTCCCTCTCCCGCCCCTCAGCGTCTTTAACTTTGCTTTCCCTCGACTGGATCTCTTCATCTGGAACACGCAGGATTGCATAAATGCATCAACACGTTTTATCTTGACCTGTGATCTGTAACCTTTTGTCAGTCTTCCATCTCGCTGCACAGACACAACTGCTGGAATTATTTTTGACTGTTATATAAACAGGGTACACAACGTATCGTCAAGATCTTAAAAAATACTCGCTTGAATACGTTCAGAGCCGAGGTTATACAAAGCATGTTGGGGATGACAGGTGTGGTTTCAAAGATGTTGGAAGTATCTGTGGGCAGAGGGTTGTTTCCAGAAATGTGTAAACGGATCACTGCTGAAGATGAGTTTGAAGATGTTCCATCGGGCTCTAGGAAAATTGCGATGTGCATTTCTCACTGTTTTCTGACATTTCTATAGACTTACCTGGGGGTGGGCATCCCCACACGGGGTGATGAGATAAACATTAGGGGTCAGACAAAGGAAAGACACTTTTTTTTCTGAAATACAACCGTTGGGTGGATTGACATATACAATATATTACATATTTTCATTGTGTCCAGAGGATGTTTCCTAATGACTTTGATGATCCTCTGACTTTTCCTGTATACATTTCTGATGCAAGATAGATCATGTTAAGTTACTACTCCTGTTTTAGAAGTATATGTGACACAAAACAACTTGATGACCTCATGTTACGGGATGTGTGGTGGCTCCGCACCAGCACGATCCTCCACACAGTATGTACTGTATATAAACATCTGCATCCGTGATACTTCTTATCACCTGTCCTGAATCTCTGTGGTTTTTTGTCTGGGACCTCCGCGAAGTGCTCCCGCTATGCCTGGTTCCCCCTGCTTGTACCTCTGCTGCCACAGGAATAACCCTAAAGAATGTCTTTGACAAGTGTATCGCAGATGTTGCCTTTTGTTGCCGGACTGGGGCTGTTTGCATGGATGTAAGAACCGACAAGCCAACACTAGCCACGCTAGCTGGCAGCAAACACTGGTCTTTTACTGAAGCAGCAACAAACACGTCGTCCTCATGCATTGAGGACGTGATTTATGTGACATGTCGGCTTGCTCAGGGGCCCACAGGGCTGTTTTTATTTTTACAGTATCTGGACAACTGTGGATGTATAGACATCATATTGCCCGCATGTTGTGCCTTTTAGTTTATGTTAAACTTTTCAAAGGGAGTTCTGGGAGGAGAAAAGTTGAGTGAAGCATTGTTCTTGTTCTTACATTCCACTCTTTCTCTCACTCTCCAGGTGGGACCAGATGGAGGGTTCGGAGGAAGGATAGACAGAAGATTACCTCTGTAATGTCAGCAAAGGCCAAGGTTTGTCAGAAACGGACGTCATTGCCAAAAGAGCCAAAATGTCCTCTCCTTCCTCTCCTTCCTCTCCTTCCTCTCCTTCCTCTCCTTCTTCTTATCTTCTATCATTTTTTTCAACACTCCATCTCTTCCTCCATCTCCATCTTTTCTCACTCTTCACATTTGCTGTTCTTGGCTTATAATGAAATCACCATCTCTGCAAATAACCTAGCCTTATCATTTTTAATTTCCACTGTACAGACCACTAAAAACCAGAAGATGAGTTAGGTGTAGGTTTATAAATTGTTAAGGAAATCCATCTCCACAAGGCTCAGAACTGAGCTTTCCATAAAACCATGTCAGCGCCGAAGCTTTTATCGCTAAATTCTAAGCCAGTGGCCGAAGCGTGATCCAGGGCAGAGAGAAAGCCGAGTTATTTGACTTAAGTATTACTGAAGAGTAAGTGAGATCCCGTTTGATGAAATAGGCTTAACACAAAGTACTGCTGTAGCTCGTTTGAAGGGCCTTTGAAGAGCTGTGTGTTTTTAATGTCTTCTTATAAGCATTATCTAATTTTCTTTATCTGTTTCTATATCTGTAAAGCAATCTGTCAACTTAGTTTTATTATTAAGTACATGGAAGCAAAAGACCAAACACCCAATTCCTCTGGTGGTGACCATCTTTTCTTTGTATGAAGAAGAAGAGCGCTCAAAGCCAACAGCAGAACTCTACACCACTCTGTAAATATTAGTTTTCTAGAAATAAGTAAGAACAAAGCGTCATCAAACATCTACTCAAATATCAATGTCATGTCAGTCAGCAGGTCAGCAGTCAGCAGGTCAGCAGTCAGCAGGTCAGCAGTCAGCAGGTCAGCAGTCAGCAGGTCAGCAGTCAGCAGGTCAGCAGTCAGCAGGTCAGCAGTCAGCAGCTTAGCAAAAAGAGGGAAACAGCTAACCTGGCTCTATCCGCTTGCAAGTTAATATATATACAACTACCAGCACTTCTAAAGCTCTCAAGTTAAAATTTAGTTTGCTGATATGAGGAACTAGACAGCAGAACTGTACGCCACTTACCTTTTTGTAAAAGAAATTTGGTACAAATACATCATTGCAAATCCGCTTAAAGCAACACAAATCAATATTTCTGTATTAATAATGGATCAAATGAGTATGTGTAACATGAAACGCCTGTAGCTCCCCTCAGCTCAATGTGGCTTTTTAGCATCTTTTAGCTGATTGTTTTGATTTTACGGACTGCAATTTTACTGTTTCTCTGGATTCAGTGGGCCAATGGGCAGACAGACAAAGTCAGCAGCTAGCTGGGGAACATAGTGGAGTTTAAAGAGTAGCTTGGGAGCCAGATATTTCCCTCAGGAGCTGGAGACCGAAACAGAGCTGAAAGGAGAGATTTCAACACTCCAAATATTTAATGTAAGACAAGAAAAAATGCCAATGTAGCTCCGTATCTACTGGACATGTAAGCAATCAATAGTTTCACCTTGTCAGTTTTAAGGTGACACGTCATGTTTGCTGCCTGCCAACGAGTCGAAGTTTATGTGCTTTTAAAAAGTGAATGAAAATGTATTAATTACAGAAGTGAGAATAATAATCTTAATTTCCAGGTCCTGGTGGCAATCCTTGTCTTAATTCACTCTTTAGTTTGTTCATTATGATAACTTTTAGCACGTAAGAAAGTCAGTAAAACAAGTCCCTCAGATTTGTCAGCTAACGTGATATATTTTCTCCCGTAGGTGCTGCTGTGGGTGCTCCTCTCTCTCCTGCCTCTGGTGGAAGGAGCTCATGTGAATGCTGATGCTGCTGGTGGTGGATCAGACTCGGGCCACACCGCGGGTCTGCTGGCAGGCCAGGAGGAGCGAGAGCTTCCTGTGACGCTGCCAGAGGTGGTGAAGGACGAGGAGCAGGAAGACGACAGTGACCCTTATTCTACTTGGCACGCTCTATATGGTACTGAGGCTCTTATAAAAGTGTAATTTACAGCACATCTGCTTCATCCGACAGTATGAGAGCCCAGGGTTCTGCTTTGTGTCTCAGTCATCAAAATGTATTCACAGGAGTGTCAAAGGGTGACAAGTTATTCTAAGTAAAAAGGTAGAAGTGATAGATTTACAAGAATAATATGGAAGCCCATAAGGGACTTTATTAAAATGATAATGTAAAAATGAAAATGCAATAATCCATGCATTTTCATTTTTACATACTGGTATTAGCGCTCTATGACCATATTAACATGAAAAAGGTGTGGAAAAGCTATTTAGCCATTTAAGTTGTACATTGCTGTACAGTAGACAATATTTAAATGTTAATTAAAATGTTAAAATGCAATATCAACTATTTAACCTGATTTTTCATTCATGCAAACAATATTCAAAGGCTCTATAAACGGCATACAGAGCATTATTATAGCAGTAAAAGATCATTTCCTATGTAAAGATATAGTGGAGCAGAAAATGAAGCCACACTGTTTCTGTGTGTTGTAATCAGAATTTCTCTGCTTTGTTCACATAGCCGGTGCGTCCACACATGCATGTCATTGCATGTCATACCTGTCAACCCTCCCGTTTTTCCTGGGATTATCCCGTATTTTCCCTTCTATCCCGTTTTCCTCCCGTTTAAATATTTACCCGTAATTATCCCGTATTTTTAACCTTAAAAAAAAAAAGGCCTAATTAAAAAAAGTGTACAGTGGCCTCCGGTACAGCAGGTGGCAGTATTATGTTTAACATGAGCTGAAAAACGTTATCTGCCAGTAAACACACAGAAAACAAACAGAAACAATAACACAGGAGAAGACAAAAAGAGATGGATGAGTCACAGTGAACGGGAGATAGATGGAGATGCAGTTGTACCTGCATAAAACTTTATGCAAGTACCTGCCAAATGAGAGGAGACCTTCCCTTATTGAATAAAAAGCAGAGTCGGGCAAACTCATGCTTTTTTTAAAGTGTGCCATTCAGATGTTAGCATCGCACACGGCGGAAAAAGCGATGTTCACCAGCATGAAGAATCATCCAAGCACAAGCACAAGCACAAGCACGCCCAAGAGGCACAAAAACATACACTGTCTATGACTTCATTTGTGACAAGAACTGTGACGGAGGCAGACCAAGTGACCAAAGCTGAAGGAAAGATGTCAATGCTTTGCGTTAAAAATAATGTAGCCTTCAGCTTCTGCGATGATTTCAGTCGCAGTGTCGCGGACATGTTTCCCGACTCTGACATCGCAAGGAAGTCCTCGTCGGGGGAAACAAAAGCCACACAACTCATCAATCATCAAATACATTGATGATAATAACTAATAAATAAAATACATACATTTTATAAACATGTCTGTACAAGTAATACATAGGGCTTACTTTAAATAAACATGTATTTCCTGAATGTATATACCCGTCCCTTATGTGGTTACATTTACATTATACGGGTGGGGGCTGGGAGGCTGAGAGCTGTTAAAATATGGGCAGAGTCCGCAAAACATTTCCCTTATTTGAAATTACAATGTTGACAGGTATGTTGCATGTGAGTCCCGGTATGTCTGCGCTCATACGGCTGTTACTGCTGATAATGCCGTCCCGTCCTAGGGCGTTGTCTCGAAGTGTAACGGCCACCCTCCTGGTTCCCCCTCAAGTTAACACTGTTAGCTCTGTTGTTCTGTATGCGATTGAAAACCGTGTGGAGGCAATATCCCTCAATCATAGGGATCGATATGATAGATATGCTCTGAATTCCTTAGAAACCTTTAAGCCAACATTTAAATTGTATTTAGGATGTGCAAATGCAAATTATTTCATTTACATTTTAAAGTTTATATTATCATTTTAATAAAGTCCCCTATGGGCTAGCATAAGATCATTTGCATGTTATTGCTCATACTTTTGTGAATAAGTATTTATTTTAACTCTTTCTGTTCTCTTTCCTCTCCATTTCAGACCCCTTTGTAATAGATGAGGTGAACGACCATCCCAGTAGTCGCTGGGTGGGGCGCTCTCCACGCGCCTCTGACCCCTCAGAACCTCTACCTAAGGGATCACCAAAGAAAAAGAAGAAGAGGAAGAGGAAAGAAAAGGAGGAAGAGGTAGAGACAGGAAAAGCAGATAGAAAGGGTAAAGGTAGGAGCAGGCAGCCGAAGCAGAGCAGCAGGGACTGCCGTGTGGAGAAGAAAGAGATGAAGGTTCGAGACCTGGGCCTGGGCTTTGACTCTGATGAGATTGTCCTCTTCAAGTTTTGCGTTGGCTCCTGCCAGTCTTCAAGAACAAACTACGACCTGGCACTGAAGGCGCTGCAGGAAAACGGCTCGCTGCCCCGGCGCACCGCCCGCAAGGTCAGCAGCCACCCCTGTTGCCGGCCCGACCGGTACGAGCCGGTTTCCTTCATGGACGCCCAGACCACGTGGAGGACAATCCAGTCGTTATCAGCCGCTAGCTGCATGTGTATGGGCTGAAGGCATGAAGGAAGGAGAAGGTGACGAGGAGGGGTGTCACCCATCCTGAACAGAGAGCAGGGTAGAGGCTCAGGGTGCTGAAGCCCTGGCTGCAGTGAAGAGCCAGAGGGCGGCGCTGTGACACGCAGAGCAAGGAAGTGACGGAGGCCACTTGTTGGCTTCCTGTGATGTAGTTCCTGTTGAGGAGGAAGAGGTTTGGGTGGACGACTGAGAGGCAAGTCATCAGTCTGGATTTATTGTTGCGTCTTCAAACAGTGAATTACCTTCAACTGAAAAACTGGTAACTAACGCAAGATACTCCAGACCAGTTAATACACATAAAAGAGACTCTATATGTGACATTTTTTTATGGGCGAGGCCTGAAGGCTGAAGCTCAAGAGATATAAAGAAAATAAATAATTACAGGACTGACACTGTGTTTATCTTCTGACGAAAAAAGACTGATATGATGTTCACTGTCATTCACCGTGAAGCCAGCTCCTCCCAAAAGATTTAGCATTATTTTCCACATAAAAACAGGGACATTGCATTGTATCGTTTCTATGTTCAGGGGAACTCAGCCAAATGGATGCCATGCATCTTCATGTATTACTGTATAAAAGTAAAGTATATTTATTTCTGATAAATTATTTATTTATTATAGCTTCATATGAGAGCTGTTTTTATTAACTCTATATTGTATATAAATATCTATTTATTGCCGAGATTTAGATTTCATGTTGACAGTTATGTCTACTTCTCGCACGCAGTATGTACATTTCTTTCTTTCAAAAGGTGCTCATTTAAATATTTATCCAACGCCTCATGCACCTGGTCTAGACAGTGTTACGGGGCAGAATTAGATTGGATACAATAGATATTTCTGAAATTAATTGAGTGATTTTAAAATACAGAAACAAAAAGCTCAGATTCTCTTTTACATGTTCCCATCCCAGAGAGACTTGTAAAAACAATCTTGATAAATAACAAACTGAAAAAAACTTTCTCAAAAGCACCTCACTTTTCCACAGCATAATGGAAACAGACAGTCAGTCTCAATGTCCAGAATGTTTGTACAGCTAAATACTACAGGACCTCAATATCGCTCTTCTTAAAGCAGTGATTTCTATTCAGTTACAAACTCCCAGTATGTCACATTATTATTATTATTATTATTATTATTATTATTATTATTATTTGTATTATTATTTTTATAAAGTTTTTTTATTTTTGTATGGCATTATCCTCTAAGGGAATAAAGTTTTTTAATATACATCTTGTTATCGCTGTTTACTGTTTACTGTTTACTGTTTACTGAGCTTGAAAATGACTTCAGAGATTTTCTCCAAGTCCATAATGATTTTTGCTGTAAGCACAGATCAACACCTCAACTTCTTTTCTAGTTCAAATTAAACATGACTTTTTATGTTGTAGAGCCACCTGCTGGTCTGAAATGTGAATCGGGTGTCCCCACTTACAACTGAAAGAAGTCGCTCTCCTGCCATCTGTCTGTGCAACTGAGAATGTTTGCTTTAAAAACGATTTCTTGTTCTTCCACCCACATCCAGCAAACACCACAGGTCATACAGCTAACAGCAACAGTATTTTATTCTTTGTTTTTGTTTTTTTAAAAGCTGATCTGTTCATGTTGGCAGTCATCAAAACATTATTTGCAATATAAAACAAGATTCAAAATGTCAACATTCAGTTTCCCCTGCATCATGCAACACAGGCGCAGAGTAAATTAGCAGCATGTAGCTTAAAGTAAAATCAAGTGTAACAACAACACATAATGAATAAACATGTATTGCGAATGGCACATATGGATTCATACAGTGTATCAAACTCTTGGAGTGTCACGACTTTTATTTGTACCCATGGGGTATGATTATATTTTGTTAAAATTTCCATGTTTGGAATTTTTTTTTACATTTGTCAGCAGAGGTCTTATGACAGAGCAAATCAGATTCCACTACAATTGTAGCTATTAGTCCATTTCAATTTGCTTGGGGACACTGGAACAAAAATGTTCTGAAGCTTTTGTATGTTTTATTTGACCAGCACCCATAGTGAGCCACCTGTGATACCCTGCCCGTCCAATCACCACCACTGTGCACACAACAGTTTGAAGTAGTGGTAGGTTGGGGGTCATGTGTTTTTACTGGACCTCATCTGAATGGAGAAATGTCCTGGTTTATAAGAAAACGATGTTGGAAATGCACATGAACTGTTTTTCACTTGACCGTAACATTTTACATTTAGAGAGCTGCAGTTCAAACCATGAGAGAGATGTTTGATCCAGTGCTGATGTTGAGATGATTCCACTAACAGTTAGTTGCTAAGTGTTGTTTCAAGTGTTTCATTCATTAATGGCTCTTTGGTGTTTCTTTAGTGTTGAGTTTATCACTGGCAGCTTCGATTTTTCTCACAGTTGAATTCAAAAGTACCATTTTGCTGTGCAGGTGAAGCAGCTGCCCGACTTTGGAACATTTCTAAACTGATGTTCGCAGTTAACACATGTTCATCAAAGGCATTTTGCTGACTGACATGATCTCGGTGTGCTGAACGTGCAGGTGACAATGTCCACTTTTCTAACGTGCGCAGAGAGGGTTGCTTGCCGCCTCCTGTGTGGAACCAGCTGCTGCCTGCTCCTCACAGCCGAGGATCGCGGTCGACTCGACACTGAACGGGTGAAAGTTGACCTGCGCAGTGTCGTACTCCCACGCTTGCCTCATGGCGAAGTCTGTAAAGGTTGTATTATTGATGGACACCAGGGGTTCCATACCGTTCCTGAAGCTGGCTGTGCGTACTGACGCGTAACTTGTGTCATCGCTGTTTAGAGACGGGGGGGAGTGTTGATCTTCTACCCAGTCGATGTTGTCACCACGAGCGTCCTTAATGTGGGCCGCTGTACTCTTCAGCTTCTCACAGCCCTTTAGCAACAGGTTCTTCCGGCACAAAATGTACACCCAGGGGTCTAATATGGGGTTGAATGAGGCGAAGCGGATCGCCAACAGGTCGCTCCCGTAGTCGGGCTTCCCTCCAGCGGAGATATAAGATGGGTCGTATAGCTGGTTGACGAAGATTCGCACCTGTCAGATAGAAAGATAATGTTTTAATATCACATAAAATAGAGAGCAATAACTATAAGGCATGCAGTGTGCGCAAATATTGTAATACACAGCATACATTAAAGAAAAAGAAAAGATGTCCTTACTACTAAAGGGATGGAGCAGACCAGGAACACGATGGTCATGAAGATCAGAAGCCAGAACATTTGGATCTCCGCTGCTGAGGTTACCGACGGCAGCCGGGGGAAGCGGCAACGTGATCCTCCCCGCTCACACAATGTCCTCTGGTTCATCCCCACCAACGACCTGCACACCGCCAAATTACACAAAACTGTCACTGCGATCAGCACCACCATCACTCCGCCGTACAGGAAGGAGTAACAGGCTCCGAGTGAATCCATTGCCCTCCAGTCCAGAAAGCACCAAGTCCCAGGAAAGTGCTTGACGTGCTGTCCGAAGCCAAAACTGGGCATAATGCACAATACTATGTTAGCCAAGTAGGTAGCCAGGAGTGCAAAGCGCGCCATTGTCCGATCTATGTACTGGGAGTAGAAATACGCATGGTTTATGGCCAAGTATCGTTCCACAGCCATGGCGCACAGGATGGACATTCCAGCGGAGCCAAAGAAGAGCATGGAGAAGGAGAAGAAGTGGCAGAGCAGCACCCCTCCGGGCCAGCGGTTGGCCACATATGTGGCGATCACCACCGGGCTCGTGAAGCATGTTCCCAGCAGATCCGTGATGGCCATCCCGCACACCAGAGTGTAGAAAGTGGTTTCTTTCTGCTCCTTTTTGGAGATGCACAGCACGACTATGGCGATGAGGTTCCCCAGGACTCCCACGGCGAACATCGTGGCTGAAGTGACCAGAGACTTGGACTCCAGCAGGAGCGCACGGGACACACTTTGGTTGTGGCTGAGAGCGAGAGGCGGCAGCGGCTCAGAAACATTCGTGTCCAGTTCTCCAAAGGCAAGAGTGTCGTTGATCATTATTAAAACCAACAATACACAAGGCTTACAGTGAAATAAACGTTCTGCTTTGTTTACAAAACTTGCTCTGGGAATTTAGAGTGCTAGTAATAATAAATCCTTAACTGTAAAGTTGCATTCTGAAATTTTCCGTTTCAGACAGAGCATACAGTTCATTACATTAAAGTGCTTCTTCTGTTTAATTTCCAGTAGTGGGTTGGTCTCCCGATGCGCCCACATGAAGGTGTGCCTGCTCGTGTTTACACCGCTCTGTGCTGCGGGTATTTAAGCTGTGTGCTTATGTCAGGAGAGTGACGTGCGGGCTGTGAGCTCAGCAACCCAGGTTTCCCAGGATCACATTTCTGCAGCCAAATTATTATTATTAAATACTTTTCATTGCTGGCCATTTATCGGCATGAGAGGTCCAATGCCAGCAACGTTAAACACAACAACCAACATGTCCACATCTGATGGCATAAACTTAAAACACTTAAAAACATGCTTTTGTAAAGACCATCATTTGCGCATGAATTTGCTTTATCTTTGCTCACAATTAAGCTTCCATAATAAAAACTACAATATCTATTCTTGGGTCCCAAAGTCCAACTGAGATAACACAATATGTCCATGAATGAGAAAATGCACACTATTATGGTAATAACTACCTGTGATTCAACAAGCTGGACGGGTTAACTTTAAAAAATAAAACTAATCTGTGTAACCATATAAGGTCCAAAATTCAAGTAAAGACATCAGGTCATAAATCCTAAACTTCAGCACCAAGGTCAGCGCCTTGAACACAATCAGCACCCGCACAGAGACAGTCATCACGCTGCTGCTGTTTAACACATTCAGCATTTAACCATTTATTGATCGCTGTGTGCCTGGTTGAAGTTGCAATCGATGGCACAACACAGACCATAGTTTGGAAGTGCATGAAGTAATCCATAATTTCACCAGATGCGTAACTGAGAAAGTGTTTTGGTATCATCCAAACCAATAAAGATCCATACCTTTAAAATATTTCCAATGCACCACCAAATGCATTTCTAGCCTGATTTCTGATAAAGTTGTGATCCTGTTTGTATTCTGATGTCAAAATAGAGCACACATGATGAAAAGAAGAGCTAATAAATCTAATTAAATATATGTATGGCTACATCCCCTTCGCTTTATCTGTAGACTGGTTTTGACTTTTAGGAATTGTCACAGGCGAGAACCTTTTTTGCGATAACAACACAGTTTCAGTAAGAAGGAAAAACTATCCTGAGTGAGTTTTTTATATTTATTTTTCCCCCAGGCCTTTTCAAAAAATCATATCAGCAATGTACAACACATGAATAGTTGTTCTATTCAAACTCCTTTTGAAAAAAGTTTTGAGGCACTTTGTCTTTACAGAACACGAACAAAGCACTGCTGACTGCCCAAATAGACTGTGAATTTGAATGAGGACAAAACACTACAAAAGGTGTCAGCCACGTAGAGCCCTGCTTTCTATTCACTTTCCAACTTATTTCTGAACCTGGAGTCGTGCGTAATTTACCTCCTAAATACGTACAATGCCCATAGGAAAAAAAACGTCTTAAGTAACATACCCAAAATTAGTATTAGCTCCTAAACCTTAAGGCTTTTATGCATCTGTCTCCTTTGAAAGGTAAGAAGCTAATGAATATGAATCCGTTGTAAGTTAACCTATATCTATTACCTCAAGAGTAAATGAAGAGGCAATAAAGGAAACATTTCTTATGTGTAGTATAAAGTACAACATTTCAAAGGCAAACTCACCATAATAACAAAGATGCCATTAATAATGATGCAACTGAATGTCTTCTCCTACGTTTATACAACTGTAACTGTACATTTGATGAAAATACACTAAAATATACAATTTATGAAGATATACTCAGATGGCCTCCTGGTTTTGACTATGTTTACATGTTGACAGTTTACTGGGAGTTTTACTTCAAAACACTATTTATTACCATACATGTCACAAATAACATTAATCTCCCCAAAGCATTGGAAAAGATACAAACACAATGGATATTGATTGAAGAGCTCTGTGTTATACAGGCAGATAAATGGATAAAGCAAGGTCCCACAGAGCTGTATGAGGTATCCACAGATTATTCTCAACCAGGTGAATACAGTCACACGAGGCTTGTTGGTGTCAGTGCTTCGATACAGTCACCACATGGCCACAAACAGTCAGAGCTCCCACCAGTGAAAGTCAGTCAAAATTGACTCGGGTGGCTGACTGCCGGCCCAAACTTCACTCTAGAACCATAAATAACTAAAGTCTTTAGATTTGGGTGAAAAACAAAACCTTGGAGAAATATTTTGGCAAGAGCATAAAGTTTGCTTTAGAAAGCTTGGAATTTGTAGTTTACAGTGATACCAAACATGTTATTGTAGACTGAAATGATCCTGGTTCCTTTGAATAAAATATTTTGCAATGACACATAGTTTGGACCCCACGCTTTCAAAACAGTATAACGTGCGTGACCTTCTATAAATAGATGGTTTTTCATCGCGACCTTCCGTTACTACACCACAGGGTCGTGTCTAAAAGGTAACCCTAGATTTGCAAAACTGCGAAACTGCGAAACTCTTTAGAGACTTGCTGCCCGGCGACCTATTGTAACCTTAACCATTTGAGGTCAACTCCAAACCTTAACTATCTTGCAAGAGTTTTGCAAATCTTGGGTTACCTTCTAGACATGACCACTCCACCACAGTGGGGGACCTGGTACCGCGTCCGTCTGGCTCCATTAGCTCCATTAGCTCTTCCTCTCTCCTCCGATTTTTCATAAGCTCTTGTGGGTCTATAATGCCATCGCTTCTCTTTTTCATTTCCTTTGAGTTCGTTTGATAAATCATACATTATAAATAACCCCACAGCTCACAGTCTATTATAATTTCATGAGTAATCATAATTAATAATTCAGCAGTTCTCATCTGAAATCCCTCCCATGGTGCATCTTCTTTGTAAAATTGGTAATCTCTGACAAATTATATCAATTTGTGCCTCCCGAGCTGCAGCCGCAGACTGCACCTGCAGGGCATCCTTCGGCCCTGAATGCCCCGTTAACCAGGGGCTAGTTATGCACAGATTTAGAGAACACATTTAATGTGTAATACACTTCATATGTGCTGCGTGTGCTGTGGAAATCTGGATTCAGGTGTTTTGATAGCATCGCTACGTCCTAAATTTTATTTAGGAGATATGAGTCACTGAATTGAAATGAAACATGTTGGCAAGTTGCTGTTCTGATGGGAGTTTTGGTTTATAAAGTATGTTTCTGCAGCTGTGTATGGAGAACATGTCCAGATCCAAATCTTAGTTAAGTATATGTATGTAAATATTATTATCAGAATGATTTTAAGTTATAAAAGTAAAATTACTTAATGCAAATAGTCTATGAAGTAGCCTACATACTACCTTACATCATCATATCACTCTTTAATAAGCATTTAACGTTTGCAGTTGTTGCAGGTGAAGCAAATGTTTTAACCATTTAAATAGGGTTGGGTACTTTATTCTACAACAGTTCATTACGTACTATAAGATCATCATATGTATTATACGTGCAACTATAACTGTCATTTTAGTTGAAAACTACAATATTTACCTCTGACAGTAAAGTAAGCTTACAATGGAAACACTCAGTATAGTACAAGCAGCTCAACACTGTACTGGAGTAAATGCATTTTGTTACGTTCCACCACTGATTGGTTATAGCACTGTTGACGCTGTGAAAGACTTTTAATGTTATGAGGTCAGTTAAAGTGTGTATGAATCGAGAACTTTCCGCTTTGATCAAACTAAAGCAAAGTTCAGATTTGTGCATGTGATTTTTAGTACAACATATAGAGCATATACTGTAACATGTTACATACATGGCCTATCAAAGGGTATACAGTTATATGATGTAAAGTGGATAATTGAATAAATATTCTATAATTGGTACTACAATAAATAATAGTAGCATACATTATGTCTAAAAGGCTAACTTTATAGCACACGCATTTATAAGCTTATAAAACACACACACACACACACACACACACACACACACACACACACACACACACACACACACACACACACACACGCAGCAGCAGATAATCTAATCTGTTGAAATGAAAGAATTCATCATATAAAATGAGAAAAAGTTTGCCGTCTGATGGTGACGGTGGTGGTTGTTGTGGCTCTTTGTCTCTGTCTGTGTAAGTGTGTTTTACTCCTCCTCTCATGGACCGATGCCTCCTGGGAATGTGTGTGTGTGTGTGTGTGTGTGTTTGTGTGTTTTACTCTGCCCTCTGTGCTGTAATAACCCTTTGAGATGTCAGCAAAATGAGGCCCACACATAAAAAATACACTCTTTCTCTCTCTACACACACACACACACACACAACCTGAGGGACTCATGGCCGCCCACACTGAGCAGAGCGGAGTGGATTTAATAAAGTTTCCTTCAGTGTGTGTGTGGTTATATATACGTATATGTGTCTCGCCTGGCACATATAGTCTTTGGGGATTCCCTTTTCTAATGACAGCACAATAATCTCTTTTCAGAGCACCTAATCAAGTGTAGGGTATGTGCAGTCTGGAAGGATGTGGAGACATTGATACACACATTCATTAGTTTGGCTGTGAAAGGAGGATGCTGATATATACTGGAAACCACACAGGCTTGTTTTAATGGTTTGAGTAGTTCTCACCAAGCAATAAGGCTCAAGAGCTTTGGCAGATTCTCACTGCTTATTACAGACAAAGCACAATAATCAATCTTCTGTGTCGAGGGGAATCAATATGCAAGTTAGGTATTGATCAGCATGTGATGCGTTTTCAATCAATAAGTCAAAGCTTTATAATGGGCGGACTGTAATTAAAACAATTTATTTGATTCAAGTGATTTTTATATTATGTTGTTATTTTTAGAATAAAAATGACTTCAGCTGGGATAAAAATAAAAAACAAAACAAATGAACAGGCTCTGTGTTCCTGCAGTTTAACTGTTCTGCAGGTTGGTATTAAGGAATATTTGCGTTCGCTTCGAGAGTTAGATGAGTGATTATTAAGCGACAGCCAGGAGACGGTTAGCTTAGCTTAGCATAAAGACTGGAAACGGGGAAACAACTAACCTGCCTGTCCAAAGATAACAAAATCAGCCGTATATCTTGTGTGATTAATCCCTCTAAAAACTCCTGTAAATATGACACGATGATACGAAAGTTCTTGGCCAGAAGCAGTGACTCTCTGAAAGTCTCCAGGGAGCAAGAAATGCAAGAAATAACATGTTAATTATTGAGCTTTAGATGTTCGTGTAAGCATTTGTGTTACCTTGGACCAAGCAGGCTAGCTTTTCCCAACTGTTTCCAGTCGTTATGCTAAGATAAGCTAAACCTCAGTAGCTTCATATTCACTGTACAAACATAAGAGTGTTTGCAAAAATGTAATAAACGTAGTACATAGAAATGTCAAACTATTCCATTCATTAAATGAAAATAAGCACATTTGCTATTTTCCTAATTGTATTACTTGTATAACAAAACAGCTGCAGTAGTTCCAACAAAATAAATCTATGCCAAAGGTTTTTGGCTAAATATCAGAAATCGTCACATCCTGCACAGGTGAGAAGACAATGAGCAAATTCATGTTTCAATAAACGTGTCAGCATTCGTCAAAAGAGTACTATGATAAAAGTTTTTAAATCGCTTTTTCTTTCTCTAAAATGTTTCTTTATTCTTCCACACACAGGATGCCCACACCTACACTTAGTCACAAGCTTGAATACGTCTAGGGGCGATATTGCAAAAATGTTTTGCTTTTCCGCTGACGTATGTGAGTTAATTAATGTTGATGATATTTGTCCCCAGTTCGGAAGCAATAAGGATTTTAGTAATAACAAGATGTGTTTAAAAGAGTGCGCAAGGAGAAAGAAAGAAAACAGATTAAATGAGCTCTCATCAATTAGTCTAGTTTGCTCCTGAGGGATACGTAGTGATGGCGAGTTTCCTTTCTGGAAAAAGTGAAAGAATGAGGTGTGTTGATGGCAACATGTAGGTGACGTCTGCACCGCTGCTGTAATTTGAAGGTGATGCTGTCTTTATGCCGTCACACTGCTCGGTGCTGGCGGGGGTTATCATCCAGCTTTATCTGATTTTTCTTCTTCCACCTCTGCTGCCTCTCCACGCAGGCATCCAATCACACTGCAGCTCATTGCTCCGGGGACCTAAGGCTCATTTACTGTCTACTCTACTCCATCTTATTTCTTCTTCTGCTCTATGGATCTCTCTCTCTCTCTCTCTTGTCCCTGTCGTCCAATTAAGTCTTTGAATTTCTATTTTTTCTTTCTTTTTTCCTTTTCAGTTATACTTCCCCTTTTGTAGCAAGGTAACATTTTTTATTTATTGTGTTTTATTGTGAGCTTGTTAATAAAGTTGTTTATTATTCCTTTGTGTATGTAATGGTAAAGGTAAGATGCTTGTTGATTTGACAATAATCTGTGCATGTGGGTGCACAGTGTGATCTATTGTACATTAGATGGCTGCGATAAACCCCAGGGCGACACCCATCTGTTCCTCACACACACACACACACACACACACACACACACACACACACACACACACACAGATGAATTACCTGACAGTTCTTTTGTCATGTAGTTTGAATGCTAACATCCCACACATGCCCAGCTACTTGGCAGTGTAGGTCAATTGTATGCAAAGACGTGTATATATGTTTATGTGCGTCACACACCTCCATCTTTCAGGTTGCCTGATGTTAGGGAGCCTGGAGCTCGCAGGACAATGTAAGTGATGAACTCATTGGCCGTCTCTTTGCTGTTTGAGTCGCTTCTAGGTGAATAAATGGGATATGAAATTACTGATAGATTATTCCGGTGTTATATTTTCTATGGAATGACAAAAACACATCAAACCTAAACTCAAAAAATGTGTTTGGAGAGCGACAGTTTAGCAGTAATTTGCATTTTGGAGAGTGATGGGTAATTTCCATACAATCCACTCCCATGTAAATTGAAATGGGTTTTGTGTCTAATTGCTTTTAGTCTTGTATTTGTGACAAAAAAGAATGTCATCATTATCTTTCTCATTTAGTGGAGACAATAACTGGCTCAGCCTGCTCAGTGCTAATGGTCCTCCATACTTTGTTTTTCACATCATGTGTCAGGTGGCTGCAGGATATTAAAAATGTTTATCATGTGAGCCACTACTAATACAACCGCACAGCTGAAAATACTTGTAACATAAAACACACACACACACACACACACACACACACACACACACACACACACACTTCTGACAGATCTGGAAAGCTTTTGAAAAACAGATGTTTAATATCTCGATGCAGATGCCAGTCTAATTAGAGTCTTAATTTCTCGGTTGGGAGAAATTCTGTGAAAGTACTCATCTTGATTGTGTGTGTGTGTGTGTGTGTGTGTGTGTGTGTGTGTGTGTGTGTGTGAGAACACAATTATTATTCCAAATTCAAACACACTACCAGTGTTTTGGATTCTAATTTGAAATCCTACATAGACTGCACATAATGAATCCAAGAGGGAAATCAGCTGCTGCAGTGTTTGGATGACCAATCTGCTGCTGCGGCATCTGTATCTGACTATATGCAATACACTCCTTAATATCCAATGACAAATAAAAGCCACAAATCAATGTGGCTTTGTTGCCTCAAAGTTTGCTTGTGATAAATTGTTCACTTGTCTGTCCAGTATGTTAGCTTGGCTGGTTAGGGGGCGGGCACAGCAAGGCTTGAGCCCTGCTAGCATAACATGGACAAGTTTGTGACAGGGCTCCCAGGGGGGGCTCGAAAATATTCTTATCTACAAAAGGGGGGCCCTGCAGAAAAGGTTTGGGAACCTCTGCTCTAACGAATGAAACTTCTACACCGCTTGGTTTTATTAAAGCGTTTTGTCTTCAATGGCCAATTCTGCCTTTTTTCTTTTTCTGAAATGTAGTTTTCCCTTGAAAAAAATACAAAAAACACTTTTGCACAAAACAAAAGTTGAATATCTGTGACTGTCTTCGGTATGATATTGAGTTCTTTTGTAAAACTAAAGTGCTGCTTTCCCCTCATCACAGTAAAGACAGTCTACTGCCCACTCACTATTATTAATATGACAGTCATTAGTATAATTTAAAGTCATCTCACCTCGTCTTTCCTCCAGTTAAACCCCCGAACAACATTAACTGCAACCTCCACAGTTGCAACCTCCGCAATTCTCAAGCATTTACTGTAATGTAAATCCCATCATGGTTACTTAGAGTATCCGTTTCACACAAGTGAGCCAGTGAGAGGAAGAAATCACATTATTCACAGAATCTTGACGAATGTTTAATAAAACTAAAACCTGCCGAATGAGGGATGAATTTCATATCTCTAATAAAAAGAAAATGGAGACATTCACATAATCTTTCATTGTGTGTAAAGAAAACAATATTATGTTTTTTTAGGCGATATCGACACTATGGAGGTAATTGCTAAATATCTGTAAGAAAAACAAAGACAAAACACACACACACACACACACACACACACACACACACACACACACACACACACACACACACACACACACACACACACACACACACACACACACACACACACACAGCCACAGTTTAGAAAAGCTTCAAATACACAGGCAGTGTGTGGTATGTCGGCATTGAAGGCACAACATCCAACGTATAATGAACAACAAAATGCAAAGTTGGAGTCTACAAGAGATGAACTTTGGAACAGAAGTTCTGTGATTGGCAGCAGGCTAACTGATCTAACAGCTGATTAACTGACAGTGGCTGCTGTTAGCACTAGTTAGCGGTTAGCATTACAACGAGAAAAACCTTCATGAACATGTACTTATTAACATGTTCCTGTCTTTATGCTAAGCTATGCTAAGAGGATGCTGGGTAGTGGATTTATTTTTCTCATCTATCTCTCGGCAAGAAATCCCTGTCACAGCAGCAACATAAGTTATTCATTAGAGGGAGAAGGATTTGGCCCAACTATATTATCCATACCTTAACAGATAAAATCACTGACCTATTCCTCTCCCACCTACACTATTCAGTAGTACATAATTACTGTCTGAAGGTATTATTAAACAGACTTCCTAATTGGAAAGAAGCGATGTTAGCTGAATGACTTTTAAAGGCAATTAAAAGCACCCTGAGACATCAGTTAAACAGAGTGCGTAGCGACAGAGAGACAGGGTTATGGACCACAGGCAAACTAATTATTGAGAGAAGAATAAGTCGCTTATCCACCATCATCTCAGAGTTACTCAAACAGAAAATGTTTGCCTATATTTTCCTAAAAATAGTTTTAACTGTCTCACAATTGTTCTCCAATAGTTTGCCTGAAAACTCATTGTCTCATTACTGCAGACACACTGTCAGCTCTCCGGCAGCACCGGACGCCTTACTGGCTGCCGAACATGAGATGTGACTGCCGTCTGTCATCAGTACTTCATTAACAAGTAAACGTTTTACTGTCACAACAGTAGTTATATAAATTATTAATCTGAAGATAATGAACGTGATGAAGAATGAGAGAACTGAGCTTGAAATGTATTCTCAAAATGTATATCACTGGTACAATTCTCAAGCTTTGAGAATAGCTCAGTTCACATGTGGATTATAAAAACCTTATTCACTTCTGTTATGTGGTTTCTCAGTCTTTTATTGATTATGTTTTGCTACAGATTTTTGTGTTAAGCCCTGCGGCATAAATTGCCACATGAAAAGAGCAGTTTATTATCACTGTAGATGCAGTGTTTCCATGGCTATGACCCGATGTTTTGTTCAAAACATAAAATGTTTTTTGTAAGAAAGATCACCTCATTCAAACACAATGAAGAAATAAAAAGAATGAACAAGAGAATTAAACACAATCTTAAATTGTAATAAATACACATTATTGTTGAAGAAAGGACATTTTTTCAACAGGGATTGGAAATTGGTTCATAAAGTCCGGGGTTAATACATTTGATCCTGGAGGATTGGATTTGCTAGTTTATTGACATATAAATCTCAACTTTAAGGTCCCCTTACTTGCTTTGTGTAGCTAGTCAGGGAAACTCGAGTTAATAAAGCTAAATTACAGCTCAATCTGAATCCAAAACTGGAGATACCAGGTGTTCACATGACAACACGAATACATAATCATGTGTTCAATATTATGTCAAATATAAGATTTAAAATCACAGTCTGTCCACAAAGATATGTACTGCAACTTTTAGAGTTTACTGAGTACTTCTGGAGGCCGCACGCTTTGCTGTTCTTTGCTGATATTTTTGGATTATTTGCTCAAACTTTTGAAGCTCCTCCAGCAACTTCATTGGCATGTCATCATTAATGAGAAGCCTCCCTACAGCACGTCTGTCTGTCTGTCAGGGGGAAGTTCTCCACGATACCATTTGAAGGCCTGGCACACCCAGCAGGCTCTCTGCAGGGGGGAGCCTGGTGTCAGTGTGATGGAAGAAATGCATGAAAATATGACTCTCAGGAGGAGTTGTATTCTCTGACAATCGGTGCAGAGTGAGCTGTCGGTCTGTAGACTTATTGTGAGATGAGTAACTACAGTCTGTCTCCTCAGAAGCCGCACATGTTGACAGCTCCAAAGGCCAGAGATCTTCTATTTTGAACTATGTGAACCACAAAAAAAAACAATAAATCCTCTTCACACTGCTCATAAGTAAAAGGGATGGATGAAGGCTCAGAGAAATAATATAGCGAGCAGGACTGGAGGTGAAATCTGAAAGAACAGACCTTTCTTTTCTCTTACCTTTACTGTTACCATGTAAGATGGGGAGAATTCAACAAGTTCTCTCATATATTTCCAGTTATATTGAATGTACCTAAAAATCTGACAAGCATCACTATAACATTTGTGCATCATTCAGATTCTGATGAAGCCTCGTGATTCATATTTACTCTCTTCTCATCTAACTCGCTACAAGAAGGTGAATATGTAATTTCCAAATGCCAAACTATTCTTTTTAATCAGGTGAGTAAAAGTTGTGCGCTGTCTGGAATGACAGGGCTGCTAGGTTGACCATAGATTGTTTGCTTTGTTGTTCTTCAGTAGTGTTATGTCAAAGCTTTACTGTCTAAGTCACATGTAATCCTCCTACAGGGCTTTACAACAGCAGGAACCTCTGTGGTTTTTTAGGAGCACAGGGGATTCAGCAGCTTACCTTTTCTCTTTCATGAAATGAAATATCACAGTGTTTGTGCCAATGATATTGATGTTTGTTGTCATGTAGGCTTGTGCGAATATGGTCACCATTACCCTCTTTACTTCAAAAAGGCAGAGTGTATATCAAATGTTCGGTATTATCTGTGTTAGTTCTTCAAATACAAATGACTTTGGTTTCAGTCTGGTTTAGATCACTTGGAGTCTTCTACTGTGTTTTTTGTACTCATGAAGTGACATCTCTCTCTGGTGGCCTTCCTTCCTTAATATCTCTATCCATCCTAATGTACGTACCTTCCAGGCATCGGCAGATACATCCCTGCTCTCAGAGGGTCTATTTGCCAGGGATGGTCTGAGATGAAAGTAAAGGATTGGGTTATTACTGTACCAAGCTCAATGTCACAGACTGCATTTGCGTACTCAGATATAACACGGTGAGTCATCCGCCATATTGTCCCTGTTCTGAAATAATGAGCAATTATTATTCTAACGGATCTTCTTCAGGGCACTACTATATATGCTTTAATGTAATATATTGCAGCATGCATTTAAAATATTAATTATTAATATAATCGATTATTTAATATTATAAAAGATAATAAATGTTACTTCAATCAATGCATACTATTTTGGATATTAATCATAACAATATAATATGAGGTCAAGAAAGCTATAACCATCTAGGTCCTATAACATATTTGTATGTTCTTTTATTAGATAAGGAGGTTAATTGCTTCTGATTTTCCAAAGCCAAAACAACCTAAAAACACAAAAGCAGGCAAACAATGGGAGTGTATAAAATAGTGTTTATTGTAAATCATAACTACTTTAAAATATGTGTGGACAAGTTGACAAAGTTGATATCCTGCTCAGTATCACAGCATTTGTATATATCAACAAGTATTATATATAATACTTACTGTTATCCATTCATCTATCGTCTATCGCTTATCCGGGGTCGGGTCGCGGGGGCAGCAGCTCCACTAAGGAATCCCACACTTCACTTCTCTGGGCCACATCCGCCAGCTCCGACTGGGGGATCCCGAGGCGTTCCCAGGCCAGTGAGGAGATATAATCTCTCCATCAAGTCCTGGGGACTTTGGGGAGGAGAATCTAACTTAGTCATCAAATTATTAAAAATCATGCAGTTGAAACTTACTTAACAGTTATGTCTGTGAGTCAAATAACAATCTAAACACACTAAATCATCATTGGCAAAATATTTATTTTAAATAAGATTAACATTGAATTTGGCCTCCAATAATGGAAAATGATACAGCCTACAATTAAATAACATTCAAGACGGCTCTTATAATAAATATAATCCACAAATTTAACTGGTTACTGGTACTCGTGTAGTCTGAATGACGGGATTACTGGACCGCCGACCCGTAGTCCTGCAGTCATCCATCCTTCTCACATCTTCTCTGTCATCAAGGAAACCCTGGATGTTGAGTCTCAGTCTTCCATGTTATTGCTTTGTGTGGGCGGTTGATGCCGTGTGTTTAATCCTGAAGGTTGGGAAAGAATTTGCCAGCAACCTTTGTTAACGCTAATGTAGTATTGACTTACCCTTGTCTGGTATAAAGAACAATACATAACAGTATAACAGAGAGAGGAAGAATAATAATCTCTTAAATTAATGCTGTCATTAATTGTTGACTTACCTCTGGTGTAGGCATCTACATCTTAGTTAGAGTAAGTAAAGTAAGTAACTTCTTCTTTGATTTGTTTGATTTTAAGGATGGAGATTGTCCAGTTTTTGCAGCTTTCTTTGTTAGTTTAGTTTATGCACTGATGGTTAAGGGCCGGGGGGGCTCTGGTTTTACGGCCCCAGTCTTCCGTCATCTTTTGTTGATTTGGCTCCAGACGTCCATAGTTCTGGTTAAAATCATGGCATTTTTTGTAAATAAAATAATTTTACTTTAACACAGGAGGATACACTTGTCACCATCCATGTGGTGGGAACGGCTGGATGAGAGTGGAGCGAGGTCTGTTGATGCCATCATCGTCTTCTCCATCCTCACACAGAATCTTTGCTGTCCCAGCATCGTCATCTGGGTCTTCATCCTCCTCCTCATTGGTCTCCATCGGTCGATGACCATCTTCCTCTGACTCATCGTTGGGGTAGAGTGGGGGAATGAGCTCATCTACATTCATAACACCAATCTAATACTCACCTTTAGGGAGGCCATCTTCTGCAGGACGTTCATTTATGTGGTTTACACCACCTGAGGGGAAAACAGATAGCACCTGAAAATCTGACTTCAAATTATGAGGATTTCTCTTAACGTTAATATTTGGGACTAAATAAGCAACAATCAAAGCTAAGGTTAGATACAAACTAGACTCAACCACACAGGTTTCTAAGACACCAACACACAAGGGGCGAACCATTTTAACAGTAATGTCAAATATTGTGCAGATCTGTCTATTTCATGCTGCATTCATTTTAAATTCGAGAGTGGAATACTAACCATCCAACTATTGTAATATATTCGAAATGTAAATTTGCACCATTCAGGCTTCTGAGCACAGTAATAAGGGACAGCTGAGGCAAACACTGTGTTATAGGTTAAACTTTAGTTAAATATAATAGAAATTACATTTCAAATTAGAGCACATATTGAAAACACTATATTTGTTTAAAATGATGTAATAAAAAACAACAACAACAAACCAGAGATAAGGTGGAGACACATGAAGAAAACAAGAAAGAGAAGAGGGGGGGAAGACACAGCATGATGGAAACTACAGAGAGTAGGCCAGTTTGAACAAGTGAATTTTGAGGTGGGACTTGAATGTTTTAATAGTTTCAGACTGTTGGATGTGTAGAGAGATGCAGTTCCAGAGCCTGGGAGCAGTGCAGCTGAAGGCCCTAGCACCCATGGTGCTGAATGGGTGGAGGCGTGATGTAGGGATTGTCAGTAGACCAGCTGAGGATGAGCGGAGGGAGCGGGTGAAGGTATACCCCTGAAGGAGGTCAGATAGGTAGGTGGGGGCGACTTTGTGGAGGGCTTTGTAGGTGAGCAGAAGGTTTTTGTAGTCGATCCGGGATTGAACAGAGAGCCAGTGAAGTTTCAGGAGAATAGGGGTGATGTGTTCAGAGGATTTGGTGCGGCTCGTAATCTGGGCAGCGGTGTTTTGGATGATTTGAAGTCGATTGAGCAGTTTGGTGGGAAGGCCAGAGAGAACAGCATTGCAGTAGTCGATCCGTGATGTGACAAATGCATGGACCAGAACTTCTGTACTGGATTGGGACAGGGACGGGCGGAGTCTGGAGATGTTGCGCAGGTGGAGAAAAGCAGTGCAGGTGATGTTCTTTATGTGGGGTGCAAAGGAGAGAGTGCTGTCCAGAGTGACACCAAGACTTAACTTGACTGGAGAATGGTACTGAGAAGCCATCAATGATGAAGTTTGGGGCAATGGCGTTTTGTGCTTTGGATAAAAATGCTTTTGGAGCAAATGAGAAGGGCCTCAGTTTTGCCGCCATTAAGATTCAAGGAGTTCCTGGTCATCCAGCTCCGAATGTCTTGTAGGCAGGTGGTGAGGGATGTGGGCGGCAGGACAGTGGTTGGTTTTGTAGAAATGCAGACCTGCGTATAATCGGCATACCAGTGAAAGTGTATATTGTGGTGGCGGAGGATTGTGCCAAGGGGAAGGAGGTTGATGATGAACAATAGTGTACCCAGTACTGACCCCTGGGGGACACCCCGTGAAACAGGAGAACACCTTGACTTGTGGTTGCTCAGTTGCACATATTGTGGTCTGTCGTAGAGATAAGATGAAAACCATGAAAGTGCTACACCAGAGATCCCATTGTCAGCCAGGCGCTGGATGAGTGTTAGGTGGGAGATGGTGTCATCCCTCCTAACCCTCCATATTTGAGCCATTTTTGCATGAAAAATTACTTTAACGATTAATTGATTGTGAAAATAAGAGTTGGCAATTATTATTATAATCGTTGCAGCTCTACTTATGAGTAGATACTGTCAGATGTGTATTTTCCTGTGTGTGTGATGCCATTATGTAAGTCACTGAACCACCTGCATTCTTCTTCTCCACTTCTGATCTCTAAAACCAAACAGACTAGATAAAGGTTTTGGACTTGATGAAAGCTGCTTGTTATATTAGGATTAAATAGCATTTACATATGAATGAGGAAAATGATTTCTTGTACTGAAACCAGATAAAAGAAAGGATCCCCCTACATAGAGTGAATCATGTGAGGAAAGACTTACTCATTTGATTTAATGAACACATTCATTCTTCTCTTTACCCTCTTCTAGAACATGAATGGTTTGCTCAGATAAGATATGTAACAGTTGGTTTACACTTTGTTATTCCCTAATCCTATCCCTCTGCATAAATAATTAAAAATGAATCAGTCACACTTGGTTTGCAGCTGCTATTTCTCACTTTAGAGAGCTCATTGAAGACCTGCTGGACTGGGAAGCAACTCTGCGGACATTAGTCAGGTGGCATGTGTGTGGGTGGATGGATAGCTGAATGGTCGGGTGGATGTGCCCTTTACTTTGACAGGGTACAAGTCTGTTTCTGTCTGTTGCTCTACTGCACAGAAACACGTCTTGGCAAAGGCACTGCGAGAGGGAAGAAGAGAAAGAAAGTTGTAAGCAAAGAAGAAAAACAGAGAATCAAGAAAGAATTTATGCAAATGCAATTGACACCAATCATATGACACCTTTGCTCTGTGTTTAAAGGCCAGAATTAAACCTTAGCTCCATTAGCTTATGCCAGATGGGCCAGCAAAGTAACTCAACTGTAGAGAACGGTATCATTGACTGGCTGTTATCAGTGGTTATCAGCATAAGTGTTAGAAGGGGACTGGTACACCTAAGGGTAGGTTCAGAACGCCGTTATCCTCTATTCACATGGTTGCTCACCAATATAAACACAAGAAGGCGGTGACCTCTCGTGGACGTACAATTATGACATGCAAAGGAGAAAGTAACTGAAAGTGAAACCTAAGGAAAATGCAACTCTTTCATAACGTTGGATTATGCATCTTCTCTCCTACTGGTGGGTGCAGTTCGCTCAGTCTGAAGCATCGGTGTGGTGGTGAAAACAATTGGTAATGGCCATTTAACGGCCTGATAACGTTGAAATGTGAAATATGTCAAGAGCACAACATCAACACAATACAATACTAAATACAAAAAAATGCACATAAATCTTGTGAGTTACGGTTATTTGCTTTATAATGTGATATCGACTAATTTCCCTCAGGGCACCAACAGTCACCATTTGTCCACCTAATGATAAGAGGTTTAAAGGTCAGGTGGAAATTGCAAATACTGTCCTCCTGTGCCATTTAGCTAAATAAAGAAATGAAAATGATTTCTAATGTATATTACTGGTAAGAGGATCTGTTGGCTCAAAATGCATTTAAAAGAACATGGTGCACTTATTACTTAAGGCTTTTAAATATCCCTTCCTGTAATGCACATTAGATGGATCTTTCCATTTTCACATAATGCTGGGAAATCAATGTTGTTGCAGTTCATCTTGTGTTTATCTGGAATACAGAGTATTAAAAGTTGTTGTGGGTTTGACAGAGCCATGTGATGTCTTGTGCTCCTACTTATCGCATGGGCTGCTCCTACTTATCGCATTGGCTGCAGTATCTGCAGTAACATCAGAGACTAGTGTTTACTATAAATGTACAGTCAACTTAAAACCCACATATTCGGATCCGCAGCCCGCAGGGGAACAAACCACCTCGGATTACATCTCAAATGTTAACCAATTGAAACTGTTGATGAGGACAGCCTGACGCAGAATGTGTTGCTTTTCATAATAGGAATCATCATCCTGTTAAAGATGGAAACTTTTAAATGCTTTATAAATTTCCTCTCGTTCTGCTGAGCATTAGTAAATCCAATGGAAATGTTAAAGCTTAAAGGTCTGCTTCAGGAGAACACTGCAGTTTTCCATCAGAAAGATCATAATAGCTATTTAAATGTCCCATCTAAAATTAGACCATGGCTTGACTTCTGATTTGAACTTTAACACGAAATGTTCAGTGCAAGACCTTTGTCTACATGTCACCCACCGAAACCATTATAAATATGATGATGATATTTTAAAACTTCTAAAAGTTTGAGATTGGACATAATTTTGCTTTATAAATCAACTTGCCCCATTACCTTTTCTTCCTCTTCACCTTTTAGTTTCCACAGACTGAGCACTGTGCAGTGATTTTCAACTACTGTGCTGTGAGAGATCGTCAGGTGTACCGTGGGAAATTATCCAACTTTTTTTTAATCAATTGTCTCCGACAGCACTTCATTCACAACATAACTTCAAAGTTTATTGGGTTTAGTCAACGGCTCGAATGTGTGTGTGTGTGTGTGTGTGTGTGTGTGTGTGTGTGTGTGTGTGTGTGTGGGGGGGGGGGGGGGGGTATTATTAAAAGAAAATAAGGTTGTGATGTGGCACTGCATCAAAGGAGAACCTGCTTGTTGATATTTAATTGTTTTTTGTTACCAATTTTGCATCATAACCTCCATACTTAATGTTCATGATCACAACTGAATGAGGAACTCAGAGCTGCTGGCCTTGTATTTAAGACTTTTAAGTATTTAAACCTTTGTTTTCCCACAGCTTGCATATTCAAATCATACATTATTTTAATTTAAATATGTTTATTGAGCCAAAGAAGATTATATATACAGTATATTGTTTTGTCAATAACGTGGGCATCAGACAGGACCAGGACAACAGGTGCGGCCACGATTCATGATCCAGATGAAAGACACAGAAACTCCAGGGATGATGCTGAGTTAGTGACATGCATTTAATGGACATGAATGCATACAGATAGAGAGGGAGAGGAGGAGAGAGAAGAGAGGTGTAAATCCACCGGCAGTCTAAACCCATAGCAGCATAACTAGGGGCTTGGCTCAAGACATTTTTATTTAATGATGCAGGAAACAATAAACAACCTTGTGCATTAATATATAAATAAGACATCAAATAAATCTTAATCTAAGAATAAAAAGGTAACTCAGATAAGGCAGTCTAGGATAATTTGATTTCTACCTTTATCTTTCCCCTTAATCATTAATAATTCTTCCAGAGTTTGTATTGAGCACCAACATTGATAACAGAAAGAGGATAGTTCCTTTCCTTTATTTTTTTGAGGATTTACTGCAACTGTACCACTAATAATAAATACAAATTAATGACCCGCATTAGTTCAGACAATAGAGAGAAAAAAATAAAAAGTGTCATGTTTCATACAGATTCTATCCAGATTCCTAAGTTCGATCCCGGCATAGATTTCACTCAGAAACAAACAAAACACAGGAGAAGATGACCTAGATCCAGCATGAGAATATGAATTGAGCTTAATGGAGGAAGCTAAGAAGACACTGGAAAGATCCCAGTCTTCATACAGGAGGAACGACGAGGGATGAGGAACGACGAGGGATGAGGAACAACGAGGGAGGAGGAGGAACGACAAGGGATGAGGAACGACAAGGGATGAGGAACGACAAGGGATGAGGAACGACAAGGGATGAGGAACGACGAGGGAGGAGGACGCACGGCGAACGACAATGGAGCGCGCGCGCCGAACAACAAGGGATGAGGAATGACGAGGGATGAGGAACGACGAGGGATGAGAAACGACGAGGGATGAGGATCGACGAGGGATGAGGAACGACAAGGGAGGAGGAATGATGAGGTATGAGGAACGACGAGGTATGAGGAACGACGAGGTATGAGGAACGACGAGGTATGAGGAACGACGAGGGATGAGGAACGACGAGGGATGAGGATCGACGAGGGATGAGGAACGACGAGGGAGGAGGAATCGACGATGGATGAGGAACGACGAGGGAGGAGGAACGACGAGGGAGGAGGAACGACGAGGGAGGAGGAACGACTCAGGTATGAGGAACGACGAGGTATGAGGAACGACGAGGGATGAGGAACAACGAGGGATGAGGAACAACGAGGTATGAGGAACGACGAGGTATGAGGAACGACGAGGGAGGAGGAACGACGAGGGATGAGGAACGACAAGGTATGAGGATCGACGAGAGATGAGGAACGACGAGGGAGGAGGAATCGACGATGGATGAGGAACGACGAGGGAGGAGGAACGACGAGGGATGAGGAACGACGAGGGAGGAGGAATCGACGATGGATGAGGAACGACGAGGGAGGAGGAACGACGAGGGAGGAGGAACGACGAGGTATGAGGAACGACGAGGGATGAGGATCGACGAGGGATGAGGAACGACGAGGGAGGAGGAATCGACGAGGGATGAGGAACGACGAGGGATGAGAAACGACGATGGAACGCCGAACGACGCTGGAAAGCGCCCCGAACGACGAGGGATGAGGAACGACGAGGGAGGAGGACACACGCACGCCGAACGCATAAAACACATAATGCATAAAGCAGGAGGAGAAGATCAGGGAGAGGATGGAGACCAGGGAGAGGACTCTTCTCTCTGCTGGAGAAACTTGTTGACAAATGAAATGTAAATTAATTGAAATAAATAATATATATAATGATAAATATATTGTGTATTTAATTTACATGAATTATAAATAAAAATTAATGAAAATTTAATTGATTTCAAGGTTCAAGAATTGTGTACATATGATTTATTAATTTAGAATAGGGATTATTTAATTTATAAAACTACCTATCAATGAATGGAAATGAATGATCGAACAAAGAAAATGATTGAATGATTGTAAACAGAAACATATTATAAAACAATATAACATTTACAGTATATACAGATAAAGTTTGCTGCTGGACTTGGATGGGATGCCACAATAAAGCCCCTGTTGTCTCCTGATGCATCATCTGGGGTGGTCTCCAGCAGTGACGTGCGGTGAGGTTCATGGCTGGGGAGGCACTGACTCTTTCAGAATCAGATTTACAAATATATGAACCCAACTCTGTAGCACTTTGAGTTTTGTTTATTCAAATGAAAAGTACACTTATAAATACAATTTATTATTATTATTACTATAACTGAGTAGCTTATTCACCATTTTCTTGGACCAAAAAATCCCGTCAAATTCTCTCAACCTCGGTTTTACCAGGCCGGGGAACGTGCTCCTCTTTCAGTCCGCTGGGCATTATTTTACATTACAGTTCATTTAGCTGACGCTTTTGACCAAAGCGACGTACAAAAAGTGTAAACAATCATGAGGTTACAACTCCGAACAGCAAGAATCTTGTAAGTACAATAGCTTCAAATAGGTACAATCTTATAAGTGAACACTGTCTTCAAATGAACCAGTTTGAAGTGCAACATAAGTGCAACATACAGAAACAGTAGATTACAAATTCAACTATTAGCTATAAATAAGCCAAACCAATATAAGTGCAACATACAAAGTACAGTTATTTTGTTTTCTTCATTCGCCGAGGTGCAGTCGAAACAGGTGAGTTTTCAGTCTGCGATGGAAGGTGTGAAGACTGTCTGCTGTGGTCCATAATTATTTCCCTCTGAGATGTAGTGGAGTATAAGTATAGTAAAAGCATCAAATGGAAAGTACAAGTTCATTTGTACTTAAGTAAAACACTTGAGTACCTAATTTCCACAACTCTCCCACTCCACTACATCTCAGAAGGAAATATTGTACTTTCTACTCCACTACATTTATTTGACAGCTTTAGTTCCTAATTACTTAAAGAGGCGTTCTGTGAAGAGGTGCACTATTTCCGAAAAGCCATGTGTATTTGACACAAATATGACGTCACCAGTCATAATACCAGCGATTGGTCGGTGCAGCCACGAGGCCGTTCGTCCTCTCTCTTTCATTGGGTGCAATTTTAAACCCCCTCCCCCTTATTGGCCCGAGCGTCGCTTAGCTATTGGCTGAATTCACAGACCGACAATTTGAAAATCGGTGTCACGTACACAGAGTGGGGAGCAGCTGCACGGAGAAAGGGAGAGAGACAAAGATTAGGACGTAATCTGTTCACAAACAAAGGTAAACGGAAGCTAAAGTTTCCCCTTGACTACGCTTAACGTTTATTTCAATCACGCAGTCACATTGTTACCACACAGTCTTGTGTTGTTACGTTAGAGTCTGGCGAGATCACGATGTTTAATTGTTTGTGTTGATTGAATTAGGCACAGCTGCGGTGATGTTACATTGTTGCAGGCCAGGGAGTTAAACACAGGATTGTTTATTGTTTCATGCATCATTAAATTAATGTGTATATATTAAACTGCTGGTCAAAAATAAATATAAACTCTGGTATTTGACAGAAAGTTGCCGCAATGTTAGCCGGGGAGGACGGTGCCCAGCTACAGTGCTGTTTGACCGTGGAGCATCTGAACACCTCCGGCGAGGCCACCCGGAGGCAGGTCATCCGTAAAGCGTCTGTTATTCTGGGCCGGAATGAGTTCCAGGAGATTATCCTCCGGGTCCACGACGGAAAAATCCCGCAAAATTACCATCTGAAAGAATTCAAACTTTTTACTAAATTCGTCAGAGATGGGAAGTGCACCGTCAAACTGCTCCCTGAAAACACCCAGCTGCTCTTCTCCAACTGCCCCCCTGACCGGCTGAACCTCTTCCTCAAAACCCTGAGCATCAAACACCAGGCCCGGCTGAGCAGCAAGTCTCTGAGCGACCGAGAGAAGCTCAACGCCGGTCTGCCCCGCAGCTTCGAAGCTATCAGCCCCCTGCAGCAAAAAGATATCCAGAAGGTGAATGAGCTGAGGAGTAAAGTGGCTCCCAAAGGGCTGGCAAACTGCACTAATAGGACTGCTGTGGCAGGGACAGGACAGCAGGTCAAAAGGTCGAGGAGTGACACAAACTTCAGCCCAGTGAGTTAATGAACACAAACAATGAACCGTTCTCATACAATTGTATTGACCTACACCAACCTTTTCCCTCCTGGATTGATTACATTCTCTCTCTTTTGTATCTAATCTGTTAAATATGTCACCGGCTGTGTGTTTCAGGTGAAGGCCAACCCGAGCAAGAAGCCCATTCTGTCTCTGCCATCACGTAAACTGAATAAAGAACAGGCCGCTGTCCTCAGTGCTGTGCTGAGTGGAAAGAATGTCTTCTTCACTGGAAGTGCGGGTAAGTGTGTAACAATAGCATTTTTTAAAATTGCATCTTCATAACAACTTTGTAATAACTAGATGTCAAAAAAAGATGCTCTTGCATAATACATTCTGCATAACTGAATTATGTTATGTCTTACTGATGCTGCCATTAAGGCTTTTTAAAAAGAATTTCCTCAAGAGGATCTAATGCAAATCTCCTTTCATGACACATTTATGGTGTTCTTCCTCCGGTGATTGTGTGCAATTATTACCTTTTTTATATTTATATAAATAATTATAATGTTTTGAATGTGTTTCTCAGGTACAGGAAAGTCCTTCTTACTGAAGAGAATCATGGGATCTCTTCCTCCAAAGAGCACGTTTGCCACAGCCAGCACAGGAGTGGCTGCGTGTCACATTGGAGGAACGACGTTACACAACTTTGCTGGTGAGTCGTTGGTTGGAGATGAAATTGATTTTTTACAAAAGACTGACATAAATGTCTCTGTAAATAACACATCATTATTGGTGAGAGGTTATTCCACCACTCCAAGTAATTGGCCAATTTGCTGGTTTCAGCAAAGGCCTATCCTAATATTAGACTGTACTATGGGACACAAAGTAGAATCCTTATCAGTAGGGTAGCAAGTAACTGCTTTTTTCATGAATCGTTTAGCATTCAAGTCAATAGTGAACAAATGCCTATCTCAATTCCTCATAGCCCAAGGCAGCGTATTCAAATTGCTTGTTTAATCCGACCAAGAGCAGCGAAGTCGAACCAGTGAATGTCTCCTTGAAGAATTACTGAAACAAGTATCGATGTTCAGCCTGTGTGACACACACCTGGCCAAATATATACTAGCTAAACCTTTCGGGGGAAACTGAACATAAACTAAAACTTGCAAACGCACTCTAAAAAGGAAATAAAACTAATTTAAAATAACATTGAAAAGTCAAAACCTTTATAACCTTGCTTATCATCAGTGTTTTGTGTACCTTGCTGCAGCCTTTGACTCTTATCTGTGATGTGCTAATTAATTTGTGTGTCCTCTGGCCGTCTGTCTCTCTACCCTCCTGCATCCGTGCACGCTCTCAGGTATTGGCTCCGGTTCTGCCCCGCTGGAGCAGTGTATCGAGTTGGCTCAGAGGCCCGGGGTGCTGCAGCACTGGACCAGCTGTCGACACCTCATCATCGACGAGCTCTCCATGGTGGAGGCCCAGTTCTTTGATAAGCTCGAGTCGGTGGCAAGGTGAGACGACAGTCTGAAAAAAAATCTCCTTTATGATGCTACAGTATATCATAGAAGTTTTAAATTGAGCAGATTACAAATTGATTTATGTTGAAGCGCTCTGCTAATGATTCCAATCATCCCCAACCACAGAACTCTGTTATTTAATCATTCTTGTTATCTTAACACTTCTTGTCACTGGTGATTGATATGATTTAATTAAAGCTCTTTCAGAAAGCTGTTGGGTAAGCACATGGCTTTTCACAAAACTGAAACTATGTTTTGAAGGGTTAAAGTAAGATTGGAGAGTTTAAACGGTGTACTGAAAAGTTGAATACATTTCTTAAACATGTTAAATGTCTGTAATCAGTCCAACTCATGTTTGTAGTTTTGCAAAATGTTAAATTCAGTTTCCAAATGCGTGGACATTTTACAGGTTACACACTCCTTTCAGAGACTCACATTTCCTCAACATCCGTTCACATTATAGTGTTCCTCAGAGTTAGTGTTAGTGCACAGTTACCTCGAGCAATTTGAACACATCAAAAGTTAATTTTGTGTTTCAGTATGGATCCGGTTAGAATAGATTTTCTGTTTTACTAAAGCTCAGCGGCGACCTGTGAACTATATTGTGTGACACATTGTAGGATTGATATTAGATTATAGGCCGTCACGTCTTCTCACTGCACTCCTTTAGGTCGGTGAGGAGGTCGACTGTGCCATTTGGAGGCATCCAGCTGATCGTCTGTGGCGACTTCCTCCAGCTCCCTCCTGTTTCCAAGGGAAAGGAAAAGGCCAGCTTCTGCTTCCAGGTCAGACCATCGTGGAGCTTTAGAACTTCCGATGTGTTTATTTTATGGATTTTTAGTAACTCTGTGTCAGGAAGATGGTAGGGGATTAGCGACGTTGGGTATTTTACCTTGAAATAACTGAACATTTGAACAACTCTATGATGTCATGCTTTGTTCCTTTAGAAAAACAGATCATAATGAAACTAATTGATTGGACAAATTGCTGCAGCTCTACAGTAGAGTCAGTACTGTTTTCATGAGTCTGTTCCACAGAAGAGCATTAATGGATGTAGTTTAAAAAAAGAAAATAGTATTTTCCTATATTTCAGGCCAGGAGTTGGCGTAAAGTCATACACGTCAACATGGAGCTAATGGAGGTTCGGAGGCAAACTGACCAGTCCTTCATCTCCCTCCTGCAGAAAGTGAGGGTGGGCAGGTGATGAAATGGGCATACAATAATAAATAAAAATAAAAATTCATACAACTAATGTGATCCCAGTGCACACCCATTTATACCAAATATACAAGATAATGTGTTGTGTATTTGCATTTCGAGCTGTTACAGGCCTTTCAGGCACAGCAAGTCATTGCATAGACTACAGAACATTTGTGCCGTGCTGCATAAATGGCTTACTAAAAGAAAAGATCTGTCTTAATTACCACCATTCAGGGTGACTGAGGACGTCACCGCTAAGCTGATGGAAAGCGCATACCATCACATCGAGAAGGACGGCATTCTAGCGACCAGGCTGTGCACGCACAAGGATGACGTGGAGCTCACAAACGAGAACAAACTCCAGCAGCTGCCAGGTCTGACTTCTTCCAATTTTTTATTATTATTATTTGTTACTCAAACAGTTCCAGATCCAGGTGAAAATCGATGGCATTAGTCGTGTATAGAAACCCATTTCCTCCAGATAGTTTTAGGACTCAGCCAGACTCTACTTATTTTCTGTGTTATCCTGTTTTGGTACACTTTTGTTTTTTAAGCCATAACTGCATCACTTTTTTTGGCAGTTGAGTCTGAACCAACATTTTTCATGATCTTTTAACTATTTTGTTGTTTGTGGTTTAATACGCTAACTTTAGGTTCTTTACATTACTGTTTGCATGTCCCCATCATATTTTCTATGTAAAACTGCAATAATAATAATAATAATAATCATGTGCATGTATAAATAATAATAATTATTCTCTCTTTTTCCCTTTTTAGGTTCAGTGCGTGCGTTTGAGGCACTGGACAGCGACCCAGTCCTGGTGAAGACGATCGATGCTCACAGCCCCGTCAGCAGACTGATCCAGCTCAAAGTGGGAGCTCAGGTGAGGCTGCGTGCAGAGAGAAATTTGGCATGCAACATTGCACTTTTGATTTGTGTCCAGTTGTAGCAATAGTGTGCCCGGTTTGAATGAAGACACTCTTTGAAATGTGATGCTTGTTCTTTTTAAGGTCATGCTGACAAAGAACCTGGATGTCGCTCGAGGTCTGGTGAACGGAGCGCGAGGGGTTGTGGTGGCTTTTGAGTCCGGAAAACATGGTCAGTATATTTTATTTCTGCATCTTGAAAAGCCAGCATATGCTCTTAGTGGCAAGAGAATTGCATATACTTACTTTAAGGGATCGTAACTGGAGGATACTTGATAGAAAGTGTTCTTTTAAACATTTCTTTTTATTGTGGCAGCAGGTCAGGCAGAAACAAAATAACAAATGCCTTTTAATGAAAATCCCACACATTTTCTTTTCAGTAATAACAGTGGTGGTAGATTTTCATCCATCTATGTACTGACTCATTCCCCGTTTCCTCAGGGCTCCCACGTGTGCGTTTCTTGTGTGGCGTCACAGAGGTGCTGAAGTTTGAGCGCTGGGTGTTTAAGTCTGGTGGTGGGATCCACCTGAGTCGACAGCAGCTGCCACTCAAGCTGGCCTGGGCCATCTCCATCCACAAGAGCCAGGTGAGCATCTCGCACAAATACTGAGACAAATGCTCACGCTCACCGCGATGACATTACTTTCTCTCTGTGGAAGACAATGTTCAGTGTTGCCATGGCACACCTCTGTTTTGTTTGTCTTTCTTTTGAATGCATGACTCATGAGCCAAAAACTAATTCATCTCTGTTTGTATTTGTAGTCACCTCGAGGCCGCCACAATTGGCTTCAGGTTTGAATTGTGAGCTGGCCTTGATGCTCACTCACTGTCCACATTATCGCTTATCATTTTAGTGTTAAACAGGTGAGGGAAGGTGGACGCACTGCCAGAAATATAGACTGTGTTCAGATACGTTTTGCACAAGAAAATATTTCAGTTTTTGCATTGTCTATTATCACTGGATTTAATTCTGACACCAGCAGCATAGTGGGGACATAAAGCTTGCAGACACTCGGTCACTCTGCATCTTCTTGCCATTATCGTGAAATTTTGTACTGAATACACCTAACTTAAAATAACTTTTATCTAGTGCCTCCAGCAGGCCAGTGTTTACCCGTGAAATACCTCAACATCTACCAAGTGGATTGGCACATTAGTTACCGACATTATTGATTCTCAGATGACTATTTTTCTTGTATACCAACTGCTTCAGCAGTATACTTTAAAGAGTAGAATTGTACTACTTGATATTGTAGTACACTTTTGGTTAGCAGTATGGATTCTTTAGTCTTGTTTTTTAAAGAGCTCCTCTGTTCAGTATGCTCACTGCTATTTGTACCACTACTTTTCCTTGAGATGGACGGCCAGGCACTCTCACTCGCTGTGCTATTAACAGAGTGATCGTGTTGATCTGGTTTACAGAGAAGACTGATCTATCATCAGTCGTGCCTTTCACATCTAAAATGTAACTACACAATCCTTTGAGTTTTAAACTAAGATTGTGTAAGTGATGAAAGAAACATGGCAAATTATTAATAAGTGAGTATGAAGTTAGAGATTCTTGTATTTATATAAACAACTATAGTGCCCCACTGTCCTCCTCACTTCCTGTCATTTGTCAGTGTGCTTTCCAATAATAAAGACACAAAATAAAACGTTTCTACTGTTTCAAAATCACACAGCAAGCGGAGATAAATAATGTGGGACATTTTCTATAGAGACCTGGTCGTACAAATAAAAGGGAGAAAAAAACCTACCAACCCTGTATTACTGCTACCAACAAATGAGCTGTAATTGTGTAATCGCCACTCTGTTGCCTCACCACCGGCTCCGGTGGCAAACTCCATATCCTGTCTTCACTCTCTGAAATTGGTTAGAGAACAAAGGGTTCCTCTAGGTCAGGGCTCGGGAACCTATGGCTCTTTCGATAACGATATCGCTCGCTGACATTTTTTAACATGATTAACAAGTAACAAATAATTATACTGTGCCATTTAAAGTAAAACATTTAGCAGCGGATTTTGTTTGAGTTCTCCCCTCTCCTTTCCTCCGCTCCGTCTCTGACTGTAACTGTGTCGCCATATTTGATCTATAGCACAGGAGCTAAAGCGACTCAACTGCGTCCCTTCAAATGGAAATGAGTGGGCCTATAAGAACTGCAATATCTGAGAATAACAGGCTGGGGTGGGGACATTGCCCATGTCAATTTTGAATCCTGTTTTTGGATACGCTTTATGTAAAATACTGTGTTTTTCATCCATCAATGCATATTTTGAGAAAATAAAAATAATCTCATTCTGTTTAGTAAAATTGCTTTTCTGACCTGTAGCCAAATGTATTTTAGGGAATGACCCTTGACTGTGTGGAGATCTCTCTGGCACGCGTATTCGAGAGTGGCCAGGCGTACGTGGCCTTGTCTCGGGCTCGGAGTCTGGAGGGTCTGCGAGTGATGGACTTTGACCCCCGCGTGGTCAGGGCAGATTCAGATGTTCTCGTCTTCTACAAGAAACTGAGAAAGGAGAGACTTCTCATGCAGGTAAAAGCAGAGCTCTCATTGAATACAAATAATTTGTGTGTGTGTGATCACAATGACTCATAAAAGCAGTTACATTACATTTAGGAGTGTTGCAGAAGACTTTCTTTTTTAGGCAATGTTCAATCTTGTAAAATAACTTTGTCTCTGCAGGCCTCTATGGATGATTTTCTTGGCAACGCAACAAGAGAACTTTTGGTGAAGGAGAATTGATCTACATCTTTGATATTATGCACCGTGTGCATGAGTTATCTTATTTGGTTTTCTTAAATTACTGCAGTCTACCTCTCAGTTTCTGCTTTAAGCTGCAGCACTAAGTCACACTGCCATCTAATGGCCATGTTTGAGATTTTTATGCCTTTTTAATTTATTATGATTGTTGGTATATATTCCAATAAAGTTTGTCAACCTGTACCTGTGTGGAGCTTTTATTAGGCCTGAGTGCCCTGCCATTACACCACAAACTATTTAAAATACTCTTTAAGCAAACATATCTATTTTGACTTCCATAGTAATATAAAGGCAGCACAACACTGCATGACAATTCAGTATTTCTCCCCATGTCATTTGTCTATTTTTTTTAAACTTATTTGAACAACCATTTTTTTTTTAAAGTATGCACTGTTGTCCAAATTAGACACATTTCTCAGACATCAAACTGCTAATTTCACAAATGACATGTCAACACTTTACTTCATTAAAGTTAGTACATTGTTTTACGTACAAATGGTGGGTTTCAACAATTGAATAGTAAGGAAAGCACTTTCACAAAAAATGAAACCAAAGCAAACCTTTATTTTCTGATCAAAGTGATGAATCCATATACCTGAGTAAATATGTATTGCCAGAGCAGTTTGTTTGCTTTTGAACGGACCTCAGCGAGTGATAGTTCTTTGCACAACCTTTAACAACTTTGATTCACTCATTAACAAACAAGCAGTGACTCGGTATACAGAAAGGGTGGCAGGTATTTAGACCAGCAACCAAATAAACTTTTTACATGAACACAGGAGAACAGAACAATCCTGATTATTTTACAATTTTAGCAGTAAAATAGATTTTACAGCTGCTAGTGGTGGAAGCTGAGCAGGACGTTTCATTTCACATTGTGGAACAGCTTGTGTGCCACCTGTGAAGAGAAAAGGAAAAAACAATTGGCATCTTCATTTGAAGAAAAACACACATGACCTTTTACAAGTCAAGTCACAGGTAGTCCAGCTTCTCATATGCCATTTGGGCACTGAAAGGTAAAAGAAGGAGACATCATATTTTGTATTCACATCCACCCTCTGAACCTCCCATTTAAACACTTACACAATGGTCCCGTGCATGCAAGAAGTCAAAGAGTTCTTCTGTGCATTCCTCAGCAGTTTTGGATCTGGAGGTGACTCGAGTTTCACAGGTCTCCAGGCGCTCCTTGTAGTGCACGCAGTGTTCAGTCTGCTCACACTTGGCTCGTATTGTTTCTAAAGGATCCTGTGAGGGTCAAAAAGAAAATGTGTCAAACCATGGAAAAATTGCCTAAATATAATTTAAAATATCAAGAGTAAAAGTGCTGATCATGCAGAACTATCCATTTCAGAATAATGTGCATCATATTGTGGAATTATTTTTTATGCATACGAGTAACTTGTGAACCTCTCCCAGGGGTCAATAAAGTATCTTATCGTGCATATAAACTTTATTATACTGTGGTCTGTAGTGGATTAAAAAGTACTAAATTATAGAAGTATAAAGCAGGAAATTGAGATACTGCAGAAATGTACATCAAATGTGTACTTGAGTAAATGTACTTTGTTACTTTCCACCACTGAATAAAACTACATTGATGTATTCATGGCCTTTTTAATTTTGCCTCTTTCTCCTAAAAATATTCCTTTGCATAAAGTAATATTCATACTTTAAAACTATTGTAGTTTTTAATGAAGAACAAACTCACCACCATGTCTTCCTCCTCTTCTTCTTCCTCTTCTTCCGCCTCTTCCTCCTCAGCAGGTGCATCTTCCTCCTGTTAATTGACAATAACATTGTGGGCATTAATGAGTTTGGCATAAAAAATTTTTTTGAAGCGAACATTGGCTGCCCTAAAACCAACTTCTGCTCATAATTATAAATACAATTACAACTCAAATTACAATCCAACACGTTTGCAATTGTGTTGCTATTTTAACTGGGTGATGACCAATAGGAAATGACGGTGTTACATCCAGAGAGGTACCCTGGACCAATCACAGTAAAAACGAGCAAGACATCTCTAAAAACTCATGTACAGTTTGTGTTACAATTTAAGCCCCACATACATTTGACACTAGAAGTAACATCTTCAAAAGAGCCGACACTAAACTCGTTAACTGCAGAGATAGGCTAACGTTGCTGTTGGGTAACATGGCCAAACACATATGCCAACAAAATGCGACAAAAAGACACATATCGATATTTTTCAGTACCTCGTCCTCGGGGTCGCCGGACGTGAGCATCTTCCTCTCGAAACCCATGATTACGGCTCTGATATTAACCGAAAATCCCTACAGAGGACAGAAGTCAGAGCTGGTCGGTTGCACTGCTTTACGTTGAGGACATAAGGTCGGTCACAGGCAGGAAATGACGAGAGGGATAACCGGATAACGTTTCCTACTGGTTAAAGGGGATTATCGAAGTTGCTCTGGTCCAATCATTGACTTCAATTGTGTGTAAGCCCCGCCCATACAAGAAATCGATGAGTGCGGAACTTTTGTTTTGGCTGTCGGAGCCAGACGGACCAAAACGACTGTCGCACAACATGATGGCGCTGCTCTTGGACACCAGACTTCTCCTGAGAAAAGTTAAAGATTTAAGATGTTTAACGGCAAGATGGTACCGCGTGAAGGAAAAATGGGTATGTTGTCTGTGCAGAAATATATAAAGCAGTTGGTTATGGTCATTATCTGTAAAACAATTTCCTGCCTCAGAGGTGTAAATATCTTTATGTTTGGAACTGTCCAGACTATAGACATAGACTAAATATTTAAAAGATTGTATTACATTTTCACTATAACTATGCAAACCATGGCGAACTTAATCAATTAGAAACATATTTGCCCTTGAGCTTCGTTAAAATAAATGTCTTTAATTGTTGTGGCTTCTATAAGA
Organism: Cottoperca gobio; assembly: GCF_900634415.1. Lineage (NCBI taxonomy): Eukaryota > Metazoa > Chordata > Actinopteri > Perciformes > Bovichtidae > Cottoperca > Cottoperca gobio. The sequence goes on from NC_041371.1 coordinate 15,756,375, forward strand.
AAATGTTATAAATGACACAATACACTCAATTCACTCATTGTCAAGTTTGTCAAGGCATGCATTAACTGGTGTTCTGTCATTCAGCGTCATAAAATCATTTGTATTAGATTTTTATAGAAGAATCAAAAATATACCTTTTTAAAATCATGTCCCCAATTATGACTTAAATGTTTAACTTAACTAATTAAACTCGCACAGAAAATAAGAGAACATCCAAGCAAGTGAACCTTTACAATGTGTTTGCTGCTATCTGACAGGCCACCACACGTACCAAGCACCCTGCCACCAGTCTGGCCTTGCAGTACTTTGATGCCACTTACGGCGTCCAGCTGGGGCAGCTGTGGCCATCTGTCCGAGCCGCCCTGCTGTCAGAGAGGAAATACGGTGCCCTGCTTAATAATTGCTCCAATGATGATGTTCTGGCAAACCTCCATGCCCAGGGAAGCAAAGACTTCCTCAGTGACACAGAAGGTAGGTGTGCATTTATCACTCTTACTAAGCTATCAAGAATAGCACGCATAACTTAAAAAAGCTCCTACACAAATAAATAAATAAATAATCTTCGCAATTTCAACTTGCACGATAAACACATCCTGAAAGACTTCGATATTGTACTCTTTTGTTCAGTTAATGGAAAGAGAGTATCAGCATCCTTTTTTGTTCAGTAAAATGTTTGCGGTGTACTGAAAGCAGCAGAAAGGTCAACTGATGTATACAGTATAGCACATTTAAAACAACAACAGTAACAATAACAAGAAAACAATAAACATTGAAAAAAAGAACAGCACAATAGTACAGTGTTATTAAAAAATAAAGTCATATACTAGAATTATGATTCAAACCAGATTGTTGTTTGCGTTTGTGACGTCTACATATTTTTCTCAAAAAGACTTAAATAGTGATGGTCGATCGTTGTGTATAAGAGAAATGGTCAAATAAAGAAAGAGGAAAATAGAAATATTTTTGTTAACTGCAAAAAGCCACTTGCAAGTCTGTCTTCTCTGAAAGTTGTAATATTAAACTCCACAGATGGTTAAAAAGCGCAATCTCTCTCCTCATGAGATGAATTCTGCATTCTTCATCGTTTCTGCAGCTCCGCCATGCTTGGAGCAAGAACCAGAAGTTGTGTCCGAGGAGGAATCCAGTGATGTTTCTGTGTCTGACCTTGATGGTCAGCAGCGTTCTCCTCTACAGCTCAGTACTAACATCAAGTGCTTAGTGTTTCCAAGAGGGGATATCACAAGATTCAAGCCTGCTAGGTGAGCTTATGTTACTTTAGAACAAAAGTGAAAATGGTTGAACATTTAGAGGATCGTATTCTCTTACAAATGAACCTAGGTTTATTAACCAGCAATTATTTACTGTCATTTTCAAGTTCTTACTAAAAGTCAGGCCTGATTCTTTGTCTTTTGTCCTCTCAAGACCAGACATTTGCGGGTTGTTGGGTTACTACCTGATGGATGCAGCGTCTGTGCTGCCTTGTCTCGCACTGGATGTCCAAGAAGGTCACAGTGTACTTGACCTCTGTGCTGCGCCAGGAGGCAAGACCCTGGCTTTACTTCAGACCCAGTTTATAGGTAAGACTGCTACGCTCATTTTTCTGTTTTCTTTACTTAGTGCTGTTGTTCTGTTTGTTAGCTGTAAGTAACCCTCTATCGTCTGCATTAAAAGGTTTTTTGTGCGTAAATGACACCTCGGTGTCTCGGACATTACGACTGAGAAAAGTCCTCCAAAGCTACGTTCCTAAGCCGCTTTTGTCAGACCAGAAACTATGCATCACCTCCTTCGATGGCACCAAGTGGGAGGAAAGGAACACTTTTAACAGAGTAAGCCACTGTCATGCCATCATGTTGCCAGTGCCTGATATATGACGTGTTTATACAAACCTTTTTTTCTCTTCTGTCATCAGGTCATTGTTGACGTCCCCTGCACCACAGACAGACATTCACTCATGGAGGACGATAACAATATATTCAGTAAGAGCAGGACTGGGGAGAGACAAAAGCTGCCGCAGCTACAGCTGGAGCTGCTGCTGTAAGTTTTGGTGAACATACAGTTAGGTCCATAAATATTTGTACATTGACACAATTTTCATCATTTTGGCTCTGTACACGACCACAATGGACTTGAAATGAAATAATCAATATGTGCTTTAAGTGCAGACTTTCAGCTTTAATTTGAGGGTATTTACATCCAAATCAGATGAATGGTGGAGGAGTTACAACACTGTCAGGCCTCTACTGCAGCTGTCGTCACTTCCTGCTTGTTCTCTGGGCAGTTTCCCTTCAGTTTTGTCTTCAGCAAGTGAAATGCATGCTAAATTGGATTCAGGTCAGGTGAATTACTTGGCCATTGCAGAACATTCCACTTATGTGCCTTAAAAAACTCTTTGGTTGCTTTCGCAGTATGCTTTGGGTCATTTTCCATCTGCACTGTGAAGCGCCGTCCAATGAGTTCTGAAGCATTTGGCTGAATATGAGCAGATAATATTGCCCGAAACACTTCAGAGTTCATCCTGCTGCTTTTGTCAGCAGTCACATCATCAATAAATACAAGGGAACCAGTTCCATTGGCAGCCATACATGCCCACGCCATAACACTACCACCACCATGCTTCACTGATGAGGTGGTGTGCTTTGGATCATGAGCAGTTCCTTCCCTTCTCCATACTCTTCTCTCCCATCATTCTGGTACACGTTGATCTTTGTCTCATCTGTCCATAGGATGTTGATCCAGAACTTTACAGGCTTTTTTACATGCGTTTAGCTAATCTTGTCTTCCTGTTTTTGGTTTACATGGTGTGGTGAACCGTCTGTATTTACTCTGGTGAAGTATTCTCTTGATTGTTGACTTTGACACAGATACACCTACCTCCTAGAGAGTGTTCTTGATCTGGCCAACTGTTGTGAAGGGCTTTTTCTTCACCAGGAGAAGAATTCTTCTGTCATCCACCACAGTTGTCTTCCATGGTCTTCAAGATCTTTTGGTGTTGCTGAGCTCACCAGTGCGTTCTTTCTTTTTAAGAATGTACCAAACAGTTGATTTGGCCACACCTAATGTTTTTGCTATTTCTCTGATGGGTTTGTTTTGATGTTTCATCCTAATGTTGTCTTGCTTCACTGATAGTGACAGCTCTTTAGACTTCATATTGAGAGTTGACCTCAACAAATTCCGACAGCAAATACCACACTTGAAATTAACTCTAGACCTTGTATCTGCTCCTTGTAAATGAACTAACGAGGAAACAACACACACCTGGCCATGGAACAGCTGAACAGCCAATTGTCCAATTACTTTTGGTCCCTTAAAAAGGGGATACCACATATTAAATGTGTTGTAATTCCTCCACCATTCATCTGATTTGGATGTAAATACCCTCAAATTGAACGTCTGCACTTAAAGCACATATTGATTGTTTAATTTAAAGTCCATTGTGGTCGTGTACAAAGACAAAATTATGTCAATTGTGTCGATGTCCAAATATTTATGGACCTAACTGTATACAGATAGTGTGGTTATTATCTTTTATGTGGTTACATTTTGTCACGTCAATATAAAATGAAGCTTCGAATGAAGTTAACAAACCCTCTCTCCATCCTGCAGGGCGGGGATCATAGCAGCTTGTCCAGGTGGGGAGATCATTTACTCCACCTGCACACTTTCTCAAATTCAGAACCAGAGTGTGGTGGAGCAGGCCGTCCACACGGCTCAAGAGGTCCATGGCATTCACCTTCAGGTCAGTCACACAGACACACAGACACACAGACACACAGGAAGTATTAAACCAACAAACGTCTCCGGTCATAATGTCTGATGAAAATACTTTGCTCTAAGCATAGTGTGTGTTTCCCTTTGTGTGTGTGTGTGCAGCTGCAAGTGGGAGAGCACAGTGAAAATAGTATAATATTCACTACTGAGCCTGTTAGTGACCGTGCGGGCCAAAGAAAAGCCCCCGCACACTCGGTGAAACATGAGAGCAGAGTGTTGTGCTGCTGCAGAATGTATATAGGGGGAACACTGATTAGTGTAGCCGAATCTTTATGTGCAACTGTGCAGAAATAGACCTGCAAAAACTGTTCACGGTGTGCCACATTCAAATGTTGATTTTTAGAATCTGAACATTATGAATGAAGCGTTGAACTATTCTCTACAGCTTTTCTGAAACCAAGCTAGTCTAATGACAATTGTCCATCAATTGTTTTTAAGCTCAATAAACTCAGAGGATATTTGACCGGGACGTTAAAATCATCCAGACGGAACTCGATTGATGAAAGGAAGATCATTGGGGTTCTGATCGCTGGGAACTAAATTACAACAAATCATTTGACCTTTTTTAACTTCCTTTTCCCCCCTCTTGTCCTGGTCTTATTCAGGTTGTTGATCTGCGACCCCTCACACGCATGTTTAGGAAAACCTTTCACTTCGCTCCCGACCTCCACCTGGGTGAGATGGTCATCCCACACTTGGCCGCTAACTTTGGCCCCATCTACATGTGCAAGCTAAGGAGGCTCACATAGACCGTGGACTGATGGACGGCTTTGCCCGAAAGCTTCGTGGACATTTGAATGACCGTGTTGCTGCTTTATGGACTAATAATATGATCCGTCTGTGGCCTGTCTAAGCACTGGACTACAGTTGGTTAAATGTGACGGGACACTCAAAGAATCCGGGGGTAGGACCTGGACCATGACATTATTATTGTGGACAGCATTGAACTGTAGTTTTCTTACGGAGATGTTTGGACTCAACCAACAGCCACTCTTGGTTTTTTCTTTTTTTTTCTTTTCAAAAAAGAAAATGCCAATAAAAACAACTCTGTACCATATACACAGTATTTGCATAGTTGGTCCAGTAAACCACACACAGCATTCTTCTAGTCAGCAGAGAGCAGAAGTATTAAACAATGTGTTGTACATGAACAAAACAATCCCTCAGCTCAGTCAATTATCTTCCTGCCAGATTCAGTCCCGAGCAGATTCAGAGGTTTCTCCCACCAATACGGTGTACTACGGTATTCTACAATACGTCTAGTTGTAATTTTAATTTGACCCTGTAGGTGGCAACAATAGCTAAATAGTAAAGTGTGCTGTGCCCACTAGGACACTACGGATGTGTCTGTAAGCGCCACAATGTATGTCACATTACTAAAACACACATTCCCATCAGAATTACCTGCTCTCTTTAACTCTCCAAAGGAGATGGGTTTGGGCTTGTTTCTATGGTTATTCATCAGGTTTGATGGCTTTGCCTAATAACGCGATATGTGGGTGTGTGGAAGGAGGGCGTAATGAACAGGCAGGTAATGACTTATTTGACTATTTGGCTTCTCACATCTGAATCTGTGCAACTTTCATTATTACATCTGGATTGACTCTGTTTTGCATTGACATCACTCAGAGGGGAAATGTTTCCTCTTATCACTGCCTAATGTGAGCGGAGAGGTGCCTCTTTTTCCATCACACCGCCGATGACCCTTTATATTGTCCTGGCCGGGCAATGTAGCGTGAAAAAGGTGTGTGTATCTGTGTCTAACGAGTCCAGCATCCACATCCCACCGTCATTAAGCTGCTCCAAGTGCAGGAGCCGACTCCCATCCCCGTGCAGGGATGGACGGCAGCCATGCGGCTCCCAGATGAACATTAAAGAGGCAGCAGAGAGCTAAAATGGGACGTCTCGCCCCGTTTTGCCCCTCCGCTTTTTGATTCCACAGATGAGTGCAGATAATTTTCTGTGCGATTGTGAGTGATTACTGTATTACTGCGGTAAAAGGGGGATGTATCTGGGAATGCAGAGGGAATTAATGACACATAAAAACTATTTTTGTATTGACTGCTTTCGTCTCCAGGGCCTTGGATGCCTCTCCGCACATCTTGTGATTACCTAAACGTATTGTAAATATGTGTTTCCTATGGGCTCTTACATAAATTTACATGTTTTAACACTCAGGAGACGGCAGACTGTTAGAGATGAGTTACTCTCTATTCTGCCTGTCTATAGACTCCACTGGCTGTCTGCTTTATTATTGAATTAGCCAATGAACCACTGCATTTGTGTCCCTGTGTGTAAGCCTGTGTTAGGCAGACATCTGCTGTGTATTAGAAAGATGAATATTATGGATTTAACTACACAACCACGCTTCTGTTGAATTTTCAAATACATTTTAAATGTTGCATTTTTGGTAATTAACATGCAAAACGCTGTAATAGTGTTAAGTTTTCACCTCACAAGCTGCTGAATGAAGAATCTTGTACACATTCGAAATTACCTCTACATAGTAAAACTGAGCACCTACAGTAGGTTGTTAAATGACGGCCCATGGTAACGCCACTGAAACTTAAACCTCCTTAAAATGAACGTGTTAAAAATCTTAGTTTGTCTAAATGGGTTGATTACCTGCCATGACTAAAAGTAAGGATTCAGTTTTGTATTTTTAGAAACAACAGTCTGGAGATGAACAATGAGGCGTCTTCATGTTTAATAAAGATACACACGCTGACTTAGTTGTAGTCTGTGTATTCAAAGCAGATGCTGTGTTCTCCAGCCCAGAGGTGAAGATCAGACCCAGTTGGCAGGGGCAGAGAGGATTTCACTGATGGGGGTCTTCGTTGCCGATGCACTGTGTGGACTGAGCCCAGCGGGATGCTGACTTTCTATTTACCTTTTAAAGGCATCAAATCAAATGTATTTGTATAGCCCAGTATCACAAATTACACATTTGTCTCAGTGTACTTTGCAGATTGTACAGGATGAGGAGGGATCCCTCTCCCAGGACGGACAGACGTGCAATAGATGTCGTATGTACAGGATAAACATTGTACAAATACAACATTTGACAGAAATTATGTTGTGTTGAAAAAAGAGAAAGTATGGATGAATCCAGGAAAATGTCAAAAAGGCTTCCCGGTGTTCAGCAGGACCAGGGCAGCAGGCGCAGCCACTATTCCTGATCCTGACGTAAACTTTATCAGTGGCAACCTGCCACATGAGAGACACAGAAATGCCGGCAGTCTAAGCCTATAGCAGCATAACTAGGTGATGATCCAAGGCAAGCCTGAGCCAGCCCTAACTATAAGCTTTATCAAAAAGGAAAGTCTTTAGCCTGCTCTTAAATGTGGAGAGTGTGTCTGCCTCCCGAACACAAACTGGAAGCTGGTTCCACTGGAGAGGAGCTTGATAGCTGAAGGCTCTGGCTCCCATTGTACTCTTAGAGACTCTAGGAACCACAAGTAACCCTGCAGTCTGGGAGCGCAATGCTCTAGTTGGTTTATAAGGTACTATGAGATCTTTAAGATATGCTGGAGCCTGACCTTAATTGATTTGTAAGTCAGGAGAAGGATTTTGAATTATATTCTGTATTTTACCGGGAGCCAGTGCAGAGCAGCTAATACAGGAGTAATATGATCCCGTTTCCTTGTTCTTGTCAATACACGTGCCGCTGCATTTTGGATCAACTGAAGAGTCTTAAGCGACTTTTTGGCACAACCTGATAACAATGAGTTGCAGTAATCCAGCCTTGAAGTAACAAATGCATGGACTAGTTTTTCTGCATCATTTTGAGACAGGATGTGTCTTATTTTTGCAATGTTACGTAGATGAAAGAAGGCAGTCCTTGAGATTTGTTTTATGTGGGAGTTAAAAGACAGATCTTGATCAAAGATAACGCCAAGATTCCTTACAGTGGTGCTGGAGGCCAAATTAATGCCACCCAGAGCTTTTATGTCATTAGAAAATGCGTTTCGGAGGCGTTTAGGGCCAAGTATAATAACTTCAGTTTTGTCTGTGTTTAACATCAAAAAGTTGCTGGACATCCAAGTTTTTATGTCCTTAAGGCATGCTTGAAGTTTAGCCAATTGATTGGTTTCATCTGGTTTAATTGATACATATAATTGGGTATCGTCCGCATAAAAGAAGTTTATAGAGTGGTTCCTTATAATATTGCCCAAAGGAAGCATATATAAGGTGAATAGAATCGGTCCAAGTACAGAACCCTGCGGAACTCCAAGACTGACTTTGGCTGTCATGGAGGATTTATCGTTAACACATACAAATTGAGATCGCTCAGATAAATAGGACTTGAACCAGCATCTAGTTGTCTACCGACATTACAGAAAGGATCATTTGTACTGCATGTTTTAGTGAAGTTTGCATTGCAGTACAACAACAGAGTGACGAGGTGACTCTTTCCCTTCATTCTCTTCCTTTCTCTGTCAACTATCATTTGAATTTTTCTGTACCATTTAATACCGAGGTAACAATCTTTTTAAAGATCCGTTTGTTTTAAGCTATTGTGGACAAAGTTGCAAATCAATCAGCAGCCACTTTTTTTGGCAGTAATGTATTTTATATGATTTTTTCATTAACATAATGATTTGTGAAGTATTTAATTTACCAGATAAGTCATTCCTGCCTGGTTATTTATCCATAGTTTCTCAATTAAATGTGTTTTATCAAAATATATTGATATTATATTACGTACCTAAAGTCACACGAGGACAAATGTTCTGCATAGTGAAGATACACTACATCCTATATTGTGGCTCAGTTTTGCTTTCATGTAACATTTGATAACAGGATGAGATATTTACGCACTGTTATGTTGTATACGAATATGTATACGTATACGAGCCATAAACATGTTATCTAAGCATTCTCCGATAGACTCCATGAAGTGGCTGAGAGCTCTCCCGGCTGGTTCAGTGAGGCCCACATTGGAAATGCAACCGTAGGTTTAGGCTGCAGCCAGATTAAGAAGAGAGAGAATGGGGGTTTTCTTCTCCCTAAGAAGATTAACCGGGGAGGGGCGAGATGGCAGTCAGAGTGTTTAAGAAAAAAAGGACAAGAAGAAAATAGAAGATGAAGTGGAACTAAAGGAGGGTGGCCCAGGATACACAGTTTAGCCACCTGTTGTCTGCCTCTTTATATCACTCCTCTCATTGTTTCTCTATCTCTATAACTCTCTATCTTTGCTCTCTCTTTCCCTATTCATTATTAAACATATTACAAGTTATGATATATTAAGAGTTTAAAAAGTCAATAAAGGGCAAGGATTGTTGCAGTTTCACCCTCAAGCATCATGTATGAATTTAATTTTTTTCTTTTTTTCTTCTTCATGTGTATGTGCAGCTGTGAGCCTGATTGTACTCTCCCTTAAGTTCCTGCTGGTGGTTTCCAGGAGGGCTTTGATGTGTATCTGGGCAATGCACTATTAGAGGGATTTCCCTGGCCCTGACAGCTCAGAGAATATGGCAATGCTAGTGGACTAAAAGAATGCTGGAAACAGGATTAGGATCATATTCTGGCAGACCCTGTCACCTCCTCAATGGGCCGAGGTTTCTAACGCTGGCACTTTTCATTCTCGCCATGGTTAAAACCTTTAAGAGAACCATGGAGAGGAGGGAGGAAAAAAAGCACTGATTGAATGGTACACTGTGATTTTTGTGTGGGGGGCTTGCTCCGGGGGGCTGTGTGCATGTGCGTGTGCGTGTGCGTGTGCGTGTGCGTGTGCGTGTGCGTGTGCGTGGGTGTGTGTGCTGTCTGTGTGTGTGTGAGAGAGAGAGAGAGAGAGGGGAAAAAAATAAAAGCAGGCGATGCAGCAAACTGGTGGACCTATGTAAATCAGATGCAGACCTTTTCTTATAAAATATGTAAAGCTTTACTTTCTGCAGTCTTAATTCTATGGTACAAAGAAAAAAAGTGTACTCTGCAATATTTACATGTTAGGTATACTTTTATAAAATACTTTTTTTTTTTGGGAAGAAGAACAGCCACAATGTTAAAGTTATTGATTGAAGTATTTAGCTTCATATCTTTGTATTGCTGCCACAATTTATCGGGCAAATTCTTTTCAAACCTCACACACACGCACACACACTCAAATACACACACACAAACACTCAAATAAACACACACAAACACTCAAATACACACACACACACACACACACACACACACACACACACACACACACACACACATACACACACACGCACATACACACACACACACACACACACACACACACACACACACACACACTCAAATACACACACACTCAAATACACACATGTCATCACTTGCTTAAAGGAAAGTAGATGGAGATAGGTGTGTGCCTATAACAAGGTGGTTATGGGAGGTAAAGTGGTGAATATACAGCCCTGAGTGTTGGAGATGGAAGCACCTGATCCAGCATCAAGGGCTCAACACACTTGACCCTGCAGCAGTACAATCTAGCAATCCCTGTTCAACCCCCAGGGTGTGTGTGTGTGTGTGTGTGTGTGTGTGTGTGTGTGTGTGTGTGTGTGTGTGTGTGTGTGTGTGTGTGTGTTTGGGGGGATGGGTGTTAAGAAAAGAGAGAACATTTGGAACAAGAGTATTGTGTTATGTTCTCCGCTCCAGAGCCCCATGGGAGGAAATCCTGCCTTGTACCTGGACAGATTCCTACCCCTGGATAACAAGGACATTCATTCCTGCATACCCACACCCCAATCTTATCAGTCACACCATCAGGGATGCCCTTGGCTGAGGACACACAACATGTATGTGGTGTAATAAAACACAACAAGGGTTAGGGTGAGGTGTTACACCCACATTAACGCTGCTAATCTGCTGAGATCATTATCACATTGTTGGATCGTGGTCATTCATAACGGTCGGAGAAACTGCTGAAATGCAGCAGCCAAGGTGCATTTGTTATTTACACACACACACACTGAGGGGGAAATGTATGTTAAAGGCCGATTCAATTAACAGCAGAGCAATGTCACACAGCCTCGTAAAGTTTACTGTGGGAAGAGCAAGGACACAATTTTGGATGTGCGTGTGTGTGTGTGTGTGTGTGCGTGCGTGCGTGTGTGTGTGTGCGTGCGTGGTGTGTGTGTGTGCGTGCGTGTGCTGTGCGTGCGTGCGTGCGTGTGTGTGTGTGTGTGTGTGTGTGTGTGTGTGTGTGTGAGAGAGAGAGAGAGAGAGAGCAGGGTTGGGGTGGGGGTCTGTGCGTTTTGACAAACCATGCTGTTAAAGATATAATAGCAGCATAATCACCGCCCCAGGCCGTCATTCTTCAGGATAATGGCCTGCTTATTCATTGGGGATGGCTTATGTCTACGTGTGGCTTTTTTTTTTTTGCAGACTTCGTTGTTCTTTTTCTGTCTCTTTATTAACTCCCCTACTCTTTGTCTCCCTGCAAATTCTCATGCATTTTATCAGTATCTTTTTTTTTTATTGTTCTCTTAATAATTTGACCTTCTTCCTGTCTCTGCATTGTCTTTTTTTCTTCACCTTGCCACTTCTTTTCCCTCTCACCATCACCTGTGCTCCCATACTCTCATTTCTTTTTAGCTTTAAATATACAATATAACCTGCATTATATTTGACTTGCTAATGTATATTTTACTTTTGCCAAAGAAGCAATTCAAAATGACTTTGTTCCTGCAGAGGCTTTTTGGTGCACTTGATCAATAAGTTTGTGTACTCGTTGAAAGGAAGATTAACAACATAAAAACATAACATCTTAAAGTATTTCTAAATTCATGCTGTTTTAGGACAATGTATTGTAGGTTTTACCTTTAGCATACCATCCAGTCATGTCAGTGTTTGGCCAGTACCACCCTCATACTGTGTAAATATGCAGCACAGATGGTCTTCATTGTAAAGATCTCCAAGCAATGTTTTTATTTGCGATTATTTTACAACAACACTATTCAAGTCTACATTGTTAGGGAGGAGTAAAGGAAACAACACTGCTGATGGTCCACTCACTCTCTCCTCCTCCGTTATAAATCTATCTACCACTGGACCAAGTAGTTTGACAGAGACAGTGGGGGGGACAGCATCAGAATAATAGCAACAACAGAACTCAAATAGAGTCAAGACAGCAGTACACAAAGGACTCGGGTCAATTCACTGAAATCTGTTCACTTTCTTCTACTTCAGGCTTTCCTGTCTGGATTGCAACATACAGGAGGTGACAGTTTTGTAGCAATCCATATTTGTTCAATTGCTTCTTTGTAGCCAATCCCAGAGGAGAAACTGAACACATTTAAAATATTAATTCAACCCAGGATCGTTACACAGACAACCAAGGGAGGAGGGGTAGACGGGGCTGCCAGTGAGGTCAGCAAATACATTCTTACAATCTGACAGCTAAAGGAATTTTATCTGAATCCATTATCAATTTTACAACATATTAGGAACTTTACAATGACCTTAACAGTAAACATTAATAGATAGACTTTTTTTTTGTATTTTACATATTAAAATAATGTGCATTTTTTTCATATGAAGACATTAGCTTCCAGAACACATTAACAGAAAACATCAGAGACGTGTGTGATTCTCCTCAAGTGCTAACAGTCAGTCTGACTTTCAATGACAAGCGCCATGTTTTCCTCAAGAGAATATTAAGGCGAGAATAACTGCTGACAAAATACATTTATCCAAATTTGTTCATCGTATCATTTCGTATTCAAAGGAAATTGATAAATTCATGTTAAAGTGATGTCAATCATGTTGCTACCTTAATTGACCGTTTTAGTGCACAGACCTTTTGAATTTGTAAAGGCGGTCTTAAATGGTATGCATGTTCATAATTGCATTTGCCCCGGCTCCCTCAGCCCAGGGCAAAAAGTAATTAAAAGCTTTGAGAATTTACTCACTGAAATCATTTTCTCATTATCAAGCCAGCCTCTGTACAAAGTGGCATATTACTGGCCATTAAACTGGTAAATTAGTCACTTTTAATTATGCTGTTGAGGACAACATGGCTTGAAGTTTATTTTTATTTATGTGCTGTTATGTAGTACATGCTATGTACATAACCACGTTGCTTAATTGAAATGTCAATGGTCCTGTGGCAGAAATGGTCTCTGCTGCACGAGCAATGCAATTTTCCTCATGGCCAACGAGCCCAATTCCCTCAAAAGTGCCTCATTTTTTCACATTGTTCTTGTAAACATTATTTGCATTGTCTTTTAAACTGAGTGCATCCATCATCAGCTGTGGATATCATTTTCTTTTTTAAATTATTTCAGATGTTAAGAAGGCCCAGCATTACGTGTCTGTTGAAAGCATCATCGTATCAGTATCAGAGTCAGTATTACGTTCACTGTCCGCTGAGTCGGGACATTCATTGGATCCGTCGCGTCAATGTTTAATATCTTATGGGTTCTCTTTTCCCGAGGTTATACTGTTGGACCTTGAGCTGCAATGGAAGCAAAGAGGAGTCAAACCAGCTGTTGAAATGTGGTCATGGAGTTCTGTAGGTCCAGTGCACGTTGGCATGCTTTGATTTTTGGACATCTCGGCATGTGTTGTGCCCATCTGCTTGAGACGGGGTCAGTATACAGCTCCTAAAGAACTATCACAGTCACACGGACACGCAGTGGGATGGGATGATGTGTAGACCGAGACTCTGGCCGAGTTTGTCCTCCATACAATTTGATTCTCAGTTAGACATTGTGTCCAGTCCCAGCGAGGCCGCGTGCTGTTTGGCCCTCAGACGCAGGTTCTCAATGCTGGTGGTCTTGCTGTTGTGGCTGGCGAGGCCGCCTGCAGCCGACGCCTGCAGCAGTGGGCTGCTCCACACCTGCTGGGCATGATGGGATAGGGACTGGTAGTAAGACTGGCAGGGCAGAGAGCCCATCGGCGCGGGGGGCATGTTTACATTCATACCCAGGTAGGGGAGTGAAGATGGGGCAGAGAGGTCAAAGGCAGGGTAGTGCACCAGGTTGTTGGTGGCAGCCATGTGCTGGCGGAACTGCTCCTGCAGACGAAAAAGGCTGAGAGGGGAGGAAGAGTAAGAGTGGCTCTGAGAAAGGTGACCAGGGTTGGCCAGGCCGCTGCTGGAGGAGGAGGGCGTCACAGACGGAGAGACCATAGGAGAGTCTGCACAGAGAGAAGAGGGGATTAAGAAAGTTGAATTATTCAGTCTGCTGATAATAACGGTCTTGCACATTCCGTGAAATACGTTTGTGAAGGATAAAAAAAAGAATTTGGCTCCTTGTCAGAGTAAAGCGCATCCTATGTTCTTACCTGGTTTAGGGCTGAGTCTTTTGCAACCTGGAGAAATGTCCTCAGGAGTCGCTGCTCTCTCACACTTCATCTCCTCTCTCTGGGATTTACTCTCGTCCTCCTTATCTGTGGCATTGTCCTCTGTCGCAGACTCACTGCCAGAGTGTTCTGCTGATGTGACATTCAGCTCGATGTCCAGCGTTACAGGGCGGACTACAGGACCCTCTGTCTCCAGAGAAGAAGAAGAGGAGGAGGAGGAGGAAGATGGAGGAGGGAGCTGGGTGTCAGGAAGGATAGTTGTGGAGGGAGCTGCGTCCTCCTTCTCGCTTCCTCCTTCCCCTGACGCCTCCTTCTGCTTCTGAAGCTGCTCCTTCTGGAGGCTGCGCTGCTTCTTACGGAACTTGGCTCTGCGGTTTTTGAACCAAACCTGAAGACAGAGGGGAGAAGAGAGCGAGTTAGAGGGAGAACATGCAGAAGAGATGTACAACAGGGGATGAAAACTGTAGTAGTGACTATAACACACACTAAATGATTTCAGTCTGCATCAAATGATTGAGTCCCAACAATAACAAGCATGTCCAAAACACTGCAATGTAATTAACTTGTAGTAAAAGTAAATTATCATAATAAATCTTACATCAGTTTTTACAATATTAATACTAGTAAGCAATGCTTGATACTTAAAATAAGACTTCATAAGTACTCCTTAAAAAATATGTTTTAATTAGTTTCCTGTATTGATAATTATGCAAAGTCCCTGTTTAAGTGTGTAAGTGTGTGTTGATTGAGGAAGCAGACATTTAAGGTAGGCCTATTAAATATATATAATTATAAATCATATTATTACTTCTTTACAAAAAAGTTGCCATCCCAAAAGGATAGGATAGTCCACGATAGTATACTGTGCGAGCACATCAGACCATTTAGAGGTGCAAGCAGAAGATACAATGCCTGTAATAAACGTAATAAAAGCACTAGTAAGCAAAATCCCCTCTAAACACAATTGACTGCTACAAACACACACACATATCAGAACATTTGTTTACAGTGTTTTCCCTTTAGTTATAGCCATACCTGCACACGGGCCTCGGGCAGGTTGGTGCACATGGCCAGCCGCTCCCTCATCACCACATCCGGGTAGTGAGTCTTCTGGAAAGTCTTCTCCAGCGCTTCCAGCTGCTGTGCGGTGAAGGCCGTGCGACTCCGACGCTGTTTGCGGTGCTGAGAGCCGTAGCGAGCCTCCAGGATGATGTCTTGAAATGCGCAGCCGTTGGAAAGGAAACACACACGGCAAGTTTATTTTACTGGGAGTGATGGGATTAGACACCTTACTTTATTTGCATGAATGTCAGCTGCTATAACACATGTTTTTAACTTTGCCTGATATCCGTTCAAGTTCAAGCTTTATTTTAATAATTTGTTGGCTGTTATTATTAATACTCATATGTCACTTATAATTAACTGCATGTAGGAATATCACAAGAAATACAAAAGTATATGTTTTCACAATAATAGTTTGAACCTAATTTGTTTGTCTGCACCCAGATAGGAGTTTGTGTGTGAGTGTGCACTCAATTACCAGCTAGTCTCTCTGCCAGTGTGAGCGCGTGCACGGACGGCCGGTAGTCGGGCGCGTGCTGTGCCTGCTGCGCGGCCTGCTGGTGCAGGTTGTACATGGCGCTGAGGGAGTTCATGGCGTGCAGAGAGTAGCCGTTCACCCCGTAGTGCTGCATGGTGAGAGGTCGCTACCTGCGGAACGGAAGAGAGGGTTGTGATCTACAGGCAGAGGAAGGATGGGAGTTCACTCAAGGACATTTTGACAGGAATGGCGCGTGGCTGCTGATGGACTCTGTGACTATTGAACATGTGACCTCAAAACCTTCGTTCTTATAAGATATTCATGGTAGATGCACTGAGAGGCTAGGACACGACACGAGCCTTTTATTAGTACATGACAGGAGGTCCTCGCGCTCAAGGGCCAACAGATTTAATGTGCGCAGTCAGACAAAAGTGTTATCCATTAACATCCAATTATCGCTGTGTTCAATCCATTAATTATACAAAAGACTTTTAATTGGGGTAATTATCACTCGTTCACATAATGAACCGTGACAGAGGCCTTATTCATGAATTTATTCACGTCGTTTATGATCCCGGAGAAGCCAAATCCCCACTGAAAACGTTGCTTTGACAGATCAAGACGTTGATGAAATGTGTTGAAAATGAAATAAGGAGATTTGTTCCGGGTCTCGGTGGCAAAAACCTGCAACCTGATAGAAAGGATTATTTTTTAATAGGCTATGATTACGGAAATGCCATTCTCAGTAAGTGCTGTTCAATTTCAGTGTACGATATTTTCACTTCTGAACATTCATTTTCCTGCTACATTAATTTGGGGTAATTTTACGTTATTTAAAATGAACATTTGCACCTAGAATTTCTTGAAGTAAAACATGATACAGTCTTTCACATTGCAGCAATTTTCCAAACTGTATTTTGTAGTTCTCCTTCACGACCGAGATTTTCATAGATGTAGCGCTTGAGGACACGATTAGATATGTATTAGTACGGAGCAGGCTGACAGGAGGGAATATCTCTGAGCCCCAAACAGTTATTATAACTATTACAGAGAGACCACAGGGAAAATATATAAATCTTTTTCCATATGACAGGTACAATATCCAGGGAATTGCTCAAGTTCTTGGACAGATAGGCCTACATCTAAATATTTTCAGGTTATCATTTTACTCATTTTGTTTTATTTAATTCGACTAATTCACAACGCTTTATTTATGTATGCTGTAAATGTCAACAGTTGAATAACAACAAATCAGCATTCGTTACTACAGGTATTTGGTAAGCAATTATTTTATATTTTAGAACCTTTTAAATTGCTCCATGCTCTGACATTATGCAGGATATTAATTATAATTTAAAACTAAATTGATGTTAATTTGACCAAGGTCATACTCTTTTACGTGACCTTATTACTGGTTGACATTTTTTGATAATGACTTGATAATTCTTGTTACAGTCAAATACATTTAAATCATTGGATTTCATTATTAATCTATAGAAAAATAATAAATGGCTTTTTAATAATAGTAATAATAACAACAACAGCATAATAACAATAATAATAATGATAATAATAAATAGCGTAATAATAATAATACTAATAACAATAAATAGCCTAATAATAATAATTAATTCAAATGGCCATATTAGGCTATTGCAAACCTATTTTATAAGACAGAAGAGACTGGGTGGTCGTTCTTGTAAAAGGCAGTTTTTTTCCTACCAACTTCTCAGCTTTTCTGTGTGTGTGTGTGTGTGTGTGTGTGTGTGTGTGTGTGTGTGTGTGTGTGTGTGTGTGTGATGCCCGCAGTGCCCATTCCCAGCCTATTAAGTGGCCGCGGCGGCTGATGAATGTGATCAGAGGGCAGTGGGGAATAGTTTAATTCGCCGGGACAGAAGGTGCTTCGCTAAACATTTACTTTACTCCCCCAAGTATTTGAGTTGAATGGGCCCCCCCTCCCCGTCTCTCTCCCCCTCCCCTTCCCCTCTCTGGCGGCCTCTTATCCCATCGCCCCGGGGCAACGTTTTGGCTGAGATGTATGGCCTCTCCGCGGGTAAAAATATGCACGTTGATCCCCATTTGGCTCCCCGTCTAATGGAAGTGCAAATAGGTTTCGACTGCGAGGCCCTCCATTTATCATCAACGCTGACACGGACGGACGTACAGTGGGACTAAGGTAGTTAGCTCTGGGTTGGAACTCCTGCGTGTGCGTGTCCGCGCGGGCAAGTGTGCGCGTGTGTTCTAGTATTAGGCCAACGATTTTGCTCAATTGCGGTTTTTTTCAGTGTGCTCTGAAAATGAAGGTGTTTAATCGGATTACGCATTAAATCACAAAACATGTTTAAGGGAAATAAAAGGCACCATGTATGTATTAACATTTCTCAAAATGTACAGATGTTCATTTGTTTACACCTGCAAGCACTGATGAAAGTTTGAGGGACTCAAACATCTGCCATTGATTTTACTTTTTGCAAAATGCAATTTTCCGAAAATAAAATATATTGATCTTGGATGCATGTTTACTCTTTCCCCCCATATTTCGTGGTGGAAGTAAACTTTTTAGCTTTAAGCCTTCCTGCATGATTACCAGCTTTACCCACCTTTTATATTTACCACTACATCTCTGGTTATAGCCTGTATCCTCCTGCCCATATCAAATTCAGCACAATAGCTCATCACTGTGAGCCTGTCAGTGCTGTTATTGTCATTCATAAGCCTCTCTCTGCTCCAGGCACTGGGCCCTCCTGGCAGCCCTGCTCAATGCTTCGATTATCAAACCGTCATTATGTAAATTGGCATGTACAGTGCAACTCTTTGATCCGACTAAATGAGGATTTTTTTTATTTACTAACAGCCCTCAGGGGCACGAGTCGACCTGACAATCTGCTCTTTGCTGTGTCACAGTGTAAACTGTCAAAGGGCAAGGGACGTGTCTTTGATTTTTTTTCTGAGCTGTTATTATCATGAAAGATATGTGTTGTGCAGTACGCAGATTGATATTTCAAGGTATTTCGATGTCGGATATTTTATTGTCTGTTTTTTTAAGCATTTTTAAGATCCTAATGTCAAATTATGATTATTTTGTCACAAGGATGCACACACGAAAATAAAACCGCAAGATCTTCATAGAGAATTTAGAAAAACTTTACATTAGGCTACTTTGTTGTGCCTCTATACATTGTTAATCACTTTAGAGTTATTCAAGTTTTTTTTAAATAGTAAACAAGAAGAGACCAATATGTGGGCAACCAAAATGAGTGGCGAAAAGATGTCCCTTTTATTTTGGGTAGCCTATTGATGTCGGGCTCGTGCATTAAAAGAAACAAGCGCTTGTTAGGCGTTAGCCTTTTATTTTATTTTTGTATTATTTGTCATATGAACGTTGTGAATTTTAACTCTCACGCCAAGTTATATTTTGAGTTGCAAAACTTGTACCAGATTTATAACAAATATAATGCCTCCACATTTGATACAGGCTACTTACATACTTGCATAACACTTTACACTTTACAAACACAATTTACCTAGGCTATTCTGATTCAGAGGAACCATTGTGCTTGAACGACTTCAGAGGCTGATACAATGCAAACCAGTTTAAGATGAACATTAAAGCATGTTTTAACACCGTTTGTAAATAACGCAACATGGGAGAAATACTTGACTGAATAAAGAGATGGAGAAAAGTGTTTACCTCTTGTAGAGATAGTTGTCGTCTCCGTCACTTCAGGCAACACAGAATCCGAGCTGCTCCTTCAGGTTTCTCTTCTGCTCTTTCAGCTGCCGTGTATTTTTTAATGCCCACTTTTTCCCGTCCTTTTGTCTGACAGTGAGATAAACAATTCAGGGCAATGTAAAAGTCATCCAGTCTGTTGAGTCACTTGAAGTCCGTCCGCTCAAGCTCCACCTGCTACTCTGGTTGTGAATTCGCCGCGTCTCGCGCAGAAGTGGGAAGCCGCCATCTGCTGGTGCGCGAGAGCCCGGTGGAGGGATTTTAAGGAGAGTCCTCGCTGGGCTCATGCTGGCTTTCTATTGGCTCTCCATGCTGTCAGTCAAGTAAATAAGATAGCTGATCGTCCAGAGGCGGACTCTGGCGCACTGACTTCTGGAGTTATTTTTCAAATATGATCAATTTAAGCACATTATGTCCGCTTAATCCCTCCGTGTCTGTCTACATGTTTTATTTTATTTATTTATTTTCATTTATTGAAATTGATAAACATTCTCCAAATATGAAGCTTTTTTAATGGCTCAATTTTGTCAAACATTTGTAGATATTGATTTGTTGTCGACATAAAGTAGGATGAATTTTATTTCTGTGTTAAATCTGCTGTTATTTAGTAAATAATTCAATAACATTGAACAAGTGAAAACATATTCCTGTCATGGCATTTCTTTGCAATACATTTTAAACATTTAAATATTTTTTCTTTAATACACTTTGTCAACCTGATTGCATGTGTTTTAAATTGATTTGATTTGTTTTACTTTTTTTGGATCTACTATCCTCAAACTGCTTGTATGCACTTGCATCATGAATCCAATTGCCTTTCCTTGGTTTTTGTGAGGAAAAGCAACCAGCCTTTAGTTTGTTTGCTCTTCGGCTTTTTCCTCCATGCCACTGGAGAAGAGAGAGACTTTCGAGAGATGGCTAATAGATGCCAGGGTGCTGCCTTTAGACTCTCTCCCGGCCTGGAAGGATTTGGGATGGGATAGGGAAGACAAGACGCCATCTCAGCCACCAAAAACCCCTGTCTTAAAATGACTGCGGGTAAGAGGATTAGGGCAATAATGCCCTTCTCTTCTTGAAGGGTTTTTAGAGAAGATTTCTTCTCCCAGAGCAAAACCGTTTAGGTAGGGAATTAAGGGCAGTGCAAAGTAGCCTTTTAATGTAAAGCTTGCATATTTTGTTGGGAGATTCTTTGGGAAAGTGCTTGGCCTATAACGCAGTTTTATCTCTGACCATGTTTCTCACTCTGAACACATTTGAGCAGTAGACAAAAGAATTCATGGAACAGAGAATATTTATTTCCATGCGTTTTGAGGCGCATTACAAAACACTGTATCCAAATGCACTGTTTATAGACAATCAGTGGTTTGTGGACATGTATGATACAGTGCGCGCGCGTGTGCGTGTGTGTAACTGTGTGTGTAAGTGTGTGTGAGAGAGAGACAGAGATAGGGGCAATGAAGGTGAAGTGAGAGGTGGGTTTGTTTTTTTGTTTTTTTTAATCTTGTCATTTTCACGTCAAAATAGTCTTGTAGTCTATTTGAAATAACAGCTAAACACCAGTCATATATTCTAGTTTTAAATTATTACATTTAGAATGTTGAAATACAACACTATATAATTAAAGTACGAGAAAGAAATGAACATGAGAATAACTCTTGCGGTACACTCTTGATAAATTGTAAGCACCATCAACTACAACCAATAACAAACAAATAACACTGTTATAATACAGCCTTCTGGTCATTTGAGACAGATTAAATATTCGACATGTTTATTTGCTTAAACGTTGAATTAATTACAAACATATTAATAAATCAGTGCATTTATTAACTGTGGGGTACGTTTTTGTATTGTAGGTTATTTGGGCCATACAAATTATTATGATTATTATTATTATTATTATTAATAATAATAATAATAATAATAATAATAATAATAATAATAATAATAATAATAATAATAATAATAATAATACTGGTGTAATTGATGTGGTCGAAATGTCATCTCCCTGGTGCGTCTTTCCTTCTAAATCTGTTTCTTTTCAAGCACCCAAAACTTTTTCCATGTGTGCTTCAAAGTCTTTCCCCCCTCGTCTGGAAAAACTCGTGTGCCTCTGTGGTTTCTGTCGCCTTGGTAGGCTCCTATCACTCGGTTTCTCTCCGAGGTCTGAGAAAGAAAGAGGATTAACTTGTGAACCAATGGAAATAAGAACTTAAACGGGAGGTAAATCTGGCCACTGTCTCTTTGTGAGGACCGTCTCTAAAGCAATTAAAGCGAGAAAGAGTTTCTTCTCAGCGCCTCTCCACCTAAAGCTCCTTAGAGCGACTAGAGCTGTCCAGCGCATCTGAAGGGCTTAAACGCCAAAAAACAGCTCCCCTTACCCCTGTACCCAGCCATGCACTGCTGAATACAAGGTGGGTAAACAATGACCTCCAGTTGACGAACAAACCAGAATAAAAAAATAAAGGAACTTGGGATATAAGGATTCTTTCCCCTCAACAGTCCCATAACCTCATGTAGATTTTAACATCTAGAGTAAAACGTCTGGTCCAGGATTTCTGTTGTTACTTTATTGATTTCAACCCTTTTTGAATTTTTTTTCCTCCTATTCACATAATTCATACATATATCTAAATATCTCCTCTTGTCTCAGCCTGTATTTGATAGAGGTATTTGAACAAAACCATCTTTAATGCCGGTGAATTCTGCTCTCTAATAGCTAATTAATACTCTTAATGATGTTTCTGCAACTTCATGAATACATTAGGTCTGAAATCCAGCAAGCCTCAGCCTCCCCGGCACCATTCAAGGGTATTTCAGCATCTGTTCATCCCAGTGCAATTAATCATTTTGATGTGTAGTTTAAAATCGACTTCTTGCAGGAGACCTTATTTTGACAAGAATAACAAAACAATTTGCCAGGAGGCAGCTCTTAGACACGTTATTAGCAGCTCTTTCAAAGTAAGACCCACTTTCCTATTTATTAAAAAAAATGTGTTAGATGAATGAATTTAAAAAGACAGTGACAGTTTTGCAGTTTATTGTCAGCACCACGCCTCTGAATCCTCCTGAAATCCCTTTTATTGGTGACAAGATCTCAGGATCTCCTCAGCAAATCCCTCCTCTAAAAGTTTTCAACCTGTCAGTTTCCTCTAAAAGCTGAATAATTCCCCCTCTTTTTTTTCTTTCCATCCATCCATCCCCTTCTCTCTTTCTTCTTGCCCTCTTTTCTCCCTTGTCTCAGTCCTTCTGTCTCATTTCTTTTCCTTGCCTTCTCTCCTCTCTCTCTGTCGCTCTCTCTGGCCCGGATCCCTCTGCACAAGGGGCCCCATTGTATAGTCCTAATCCAGAGGCAACACAGCTTTAGGGACATGCAGGGATAAAAGGCCCATTAAGCCCACAACTTTATGGGGGCAAATCTCTCCCTAATCCTTCGCTTTATCTAAACAAAAGCCCCTCTGCCTTAATCCACCTATGTGTTGAAAAAGAAGAGAGGAAAAACTGGAGAGAGTGTCAGAGAATGAGAGAGAAAAGGAGAGAGAGAACAAGGGAGAGAAAATCTCACACACTGTAGGATTGAACTAGGAGAGATCATACAGGGAGGGTCTAAAGTTTCCTGGAAGATCTAAGTAATAGTGACAAGCTTTCACCTGCATGGAGGAACTTTCACATGTGTTAACTATAACTGCTGCACGAGTGGAGTGAACCGTGATCCCCTTAAAGACGCAATTCATATTTTGACCACATCATTCTACATTCTGGAGAGTGATAGCAGTTTCCAATTTTGTGGTTTGATTTTCAGTGGTGGGGCCACCTTTCTGTATATAGATGACATATTGTGTCATTAATTACAGTTTTCCTCATTATGAAAATCAACTGAAAGCGCTCATATCTGTACAACTGAGCTCAGAAACTGTTCATACTCATACGTGTATTTACAGGTGTGCTGAAACGTCCAGACTGACCTCTGCTCTGTGTGAGCACAGTGTATTTTTGAGATGTTACTTCATCTTTCTCAAAGACGAGTTTTCTGTCCACATTCTACACTTAATGTGTATCAGCTACTGAAAGCACACAGAGATACAATTTGAATAACATTTCAGCAACTGCAGCTCCCACGAGGCTTAACCTGTTTCTCCTGGGACTGATGGGAATTGTTGTTTTTGAATGCAAATGATGAGGCGTTCAAATCTTACCAGTGCAATAGTAGATAACCATTTATTTTACATTAGGAGCAGAAAGGTCCAGTACCAAAGTGCTTAGATAAGTTACATTTGTGTGTGTCAGTCAAAGAATTGTCCAAATCTGTATATTCCAAATACTGTTTGACTCAGGCGTGGCCTTTCCTCTTCTACCCTCTGTTAATATCGACACAAGGTGTGGCCTCCTTTGTGCAGATTCCAATTAAAGAAATGGGTTCATGAGGCCAAATCTTAACAGCGATGACAAAGCTAAAGCTCCTCTGTGGAGCCAGAATCCCTTCACTTCCTCTAAAAACATCTGTCTTTACCAGAGAAAATCCCACTGTATCTGCTCCACCATACGGACAATCAGACCCTAATCTGGAGCTGGGTTTAGCAGACTGAGCGCTCAAGTCTGATGGTTTAAATCAGAGCGCTGAGGGATAGGTGGTGAGACCCACTGATACCTGCTGCATTAGGAGTAAATACTTACACTTACATTTTAACTGACTGATCAATGTGTTGAATATGGCATCATCCGGAGAGTTTTAGTTTCTACGAGGTCTTTCCATCTGTAAAAGCCTTTTTTTGTCCCTTTTTAAAATGTAATTTATCTGAGATCCTTTCAGAATAAAGTGCACCACCTATCTTTAAAATAAATCAAAATCAAAAGCAACACACTTCTTTTAGTTTTACTTTCAGCACGGCACTCATCATGTTGCCTTCATTAACACTCTCAATTACCGTCTCCTCTCCGGCTCCGCTCCTCCCTAATAGAGCTAACACAAAGTTAATGAAGCGAATAGTTGGGACAATTTAGTCATTAGAGACAATTAAGACAATCCAATGCAATCCAACTCAGACCAGGAGACGAGCAGAGTAGTCGGGGAGAAATCCAACATCCAGCCACCCAAACCAAGCACAAATTCCTCTGCAGAGTCAACCAGTGTAGAGGGAGCTTTCAACTGGATTGAAGGAATTTTCCCTCTGGTGGTATCACTCGTAATACTTGAACCATTATAAGGCTGATCAGCAGCTGGCTGAAGGCATCTCGTTTCCTCTGCGTAGGGATTACACCTGGCCTCAGGAGGGGGAAAATATTTCCCAAAGAGGCAGGCAGACACAAGGCAGCCTGGATGCATTCCACCACAATAAAGTATAAATCCTCCTCTTCACAGCGTATTACAGGAATGAACATAAGGGATTGTGTCATTGTTGCCCTATAATCTGGCTTTAAACTCCTTGTTTTACAAATGGTCCTCTTTAAAAAGCTCCTTTCTTTTTGTGTGGGTCTTTTTTTCCCCACTCTCTTCATCCTGTATTAACCTGCTGTTTCCTCATCAGCAGCATTTTATTTTTTTGTTCCTATGCATTTCAGATTTGGAGGTGTAACTATTTATATTTGTAGAATTCCCAGGTAATTTTTGGAAACGTTGTTTAATTACACACAAGGAAAGTGGATCTACTCTCCTTCTAAAGGTCTTGTGCAAAGTGCATCATATTTCCTATTAGCCTAATTTGCTGTGTCACCAAAATAGATAATTGACACTGAAAGATACAGTACATACCAGGATATTATATTATCATTCAGAATGCCTTTCCATGTGTCCTTGTCCTCACAAACTAAGGGTAATATGCTATCCTGCTTTGGAAGTGGAGATGGAGGCACTTTTTTCTGTTCGCTGAACAGGCAGCCTGCATGAAATAACTCCTGATAGAAATGCTCAGGCTGTCATCTTCTCTTGTGTCTCCACCTCTTCTGTCTTAACTGAGCCTGAATATACATCGTATGTTATTTGAGAGCAAATCAATTCAAACAGTTTTCCCCATTAATGTAATGTAAGTATGTTAGCAGTGTTATTGTGAGCGTGTTAGCATGCGGGCTTTAGCGTTTAATTCAAACCATTGCTGTGCCTAACGGAGCTGCTAGCATGCTGTCGACTGTTGTTGTATAGTCAACAGTTGACTCAGACGGGTCACAGAAGAGATGACGATAAGAAAGACAAGTAGCCAGAATCTAACTGTGAACTTTGGAGTTATGTGATATGTGTTTTAGACGACTAGGCTACAAAGATTGCCACATGCGTCTTCTTTTAGTCAGCCAGCTATAATTATCCTCCATGAAACAGGTCTTTCTGCTCGCTTTGGCTATTAGTCAGTGATCAAGTTACTTTGACAGGCATCTAAACAAAAGAAGCTCTTTATCAGTTTCTCATTAAGATGTGTTAGCTGTGGTGATTGAGACTTCTGATAGATCACAGAAACAAGCAACTGTGACCGACAGAAACGATTTATAGAACATCAATATTTTGGTCTGCTCTAAAGTCAAGCCTCTTTCCTCAAAAAGAAATAGAGGATTAAAGTTTGATGACTTTGCTCTTAAAGACTGAACAGAATTATGTTACAAACATATTTTTGGTCGCCAAGTTAGCAGTTTCTTAGAGAAGTAATTAACAGTTGCATCAATGTTGAAACACTCGTGGGCATGATTGGTTCTTCTCTCTTACTCACACTCACGCACAAACACACTGACAGATTGGGGGTGACGCCAGGCAGCAGGTCTGGTTCCAGCCCGCTGTCCTCTGGTCGTCTCCTCACTCGATTTCTCTCTTTTGTTTTCTTCGTCCTGCTCCTTGTTTGAGTCTCAGAGGCCCTCATCCTCCTCCTCCTCCTCCTCCTTCTCTTCCTCCTCCTCCTCTGCTCTCTCCATCGCCTCTGAAAGGAACCTTGCTGGGCCCAACTGTCTGTGTAACGAGCTGGGCAGGACGGTCACAGTGGGGTATGCGATTGTGTGTGTCAGTGTGTTTACATTTGTGTATCTGTTTGCAGTGAGCACTTAGTGTTTTTTTTAGGGAGTCTCTCCATGAACGTACTTTAGGCCGTATTTGCTCCCACCTCACACACACAAACACTCACATGTTGTCACCTCTCAGTGATCCTCCAGCACTCTTCCACAGCAGGGAGCAGAGGGAGGAGGTGGAGCAAGAGACTAATGGATATGTTTGTTTACCTATTTGTCCTTGACATGATCAATTGATCAGCAGGCTAATTCACTGCCACCATGGGCTCATTACATTTCCATTTAAATTGCAAATGGATTTCTTCGAAGCTTCATCTTCCTTTCCCCTTTTCGACTGTGCGGGTGTGTGTGGCGTGGATGTACAGTAGAGGTGTTTGTCTGTGGACACCTCTCGAGCTGCACAACATAAAGACCTCGCCCACATACATTTATTTGTGAGCATGAGGAAAAAGGGAAAACCCACCTCATGTCACCTCTGTCTATGTCTTCCTTATTTTCCATTTTATATGGAGTACATCAGGGATAATTACCTTTATCATGAAGTGTCAGTCATTAAATGGTTGTCATCAAGTCTCACACACGCACACACACACACACACACACACACACACACACACACACACACACACACACACACACACACACACACACACACACACACACATGCTCTTGGGAGAAGTGTGAGCTAATTCCTGGGCCTGTGATTATGTGTTGCTGGGAAGATTACAGTGAATGATTACTGATGTGGAATTTAAACAGTGGGGAATGAACAGCTAAATTGAGCAGCAGCAGGAGATCGACATTATCGCAGATGAGCTTTTGGTAAAGCCTTTTTTGGGCTGCGGAGCTGCGTTTTTAATACACTTAAACAGCAGGTCTGGACATTTGAGCACTGTGGGAAGAAAAGTTACATTTCTACTCATTTTAACTGGTAAATGATTTGTTTTCTTTTCATAATTTAAATGAATAGATAGACATTTTGGGAATGTGCGCCTTTTCTCTTTTAGTCTCTATAGTCTGAGTTAGATTAGAAGATTAATACTACTTATATCTGTGAGAGTAATATCAATCTTTCATCCACACACGAGGAAAGTGCTCTCGGTAGAGTGCAGATCTCTGCCAGGAGGGTCTCCCTCTCCCCTCCCAAACAAAAAAGGGTTGAATCTCACTGAATTGTCCATCCAGGCTCCCTTACAGTCAATGTGGCGGCAAAGACTAACTTCAATGGATCATAACATATCAAGTCCGGAATTAATCTGCAGATAATGAGACCAAACCTTTCTATGGATGCCAAAATATGGTAGGAGTATGACAGACAGATACACACACACAATCCCGCTAAACGCCTGGCGGGGATAATAAGCGTATTTTCCAAAATGTAGAAATATTCCTTTATGTGTGGGAAGATAAACCAAGCACATTACAAATCGTTAATTTCTATTATTCTCAAACGTCTTTTTGTACTGAGCTCTGGTATTATTAAAATTGAGAATCGACGGATAAACATATGGACTGACGGACGGACAGATACATGAATGGCAGGGTCTTTACTACGACACCTCGTGGGATTCATTTGTTTCATTGGCTTGTTTGCCATAATGGGCTTTATATGATGACTCCTCACCCCTGTCAGATTCCACCATGATCCAAACAAACACACACATTCATCACCATCTAACACACACACACACACACACACACACACACACACACACACACACACACACACACACACACACACACAGCTCAAATCAATGGTCATAAATTTGATCCCTGACAAGCCTGACACTTGCACCCACGAGGCCTTTGGTCACTCTGTTTCTCTTGACCACTCCTTATGCAACACACACACACACACACACACACACACACACACACACACACACACACACACACACACACACACACACACTCACACACACACACACACACACACACACACACACACACACACACACACACACACACACTTTTTTCCCCTCTCTCACTTCCCCTGACACACTTGTCAAAGACCTCGTTGACCCCTGACCCCGCCCCACTTGGCACCGTTATTGATTTTTCCTCCGACCCTCTCAATCTGGGATGAAGAAGGGTGAGAGCGGGGAATTAGTCGCCATAGTCAGGTATAACGGTGGGGACGCTGAGGATGAAGGGGAGCGATCAATGCGCACTGATGGCTGAGCTTGCAGCAGCAGAAACAACAGTCAACCATGGAGAAAATCAAAAGGGCTTGGGGCGAGATGTGGGAGCAACACTGATGGAGGAGACGGGGGAGGCTGGAGGGAGGTGTTGTTTTTATTGATATTTTTTACTAGACATAAAAAAGTAGTGCTAAAGATGGAAGATAAAAGAGAAATAGTTACATACTGTAATAATTACAAAACGACAGCATTTGTCAAATAAAGAACTCCTGAGTAAGTCTGTTGAGAACTAAAAGCCTTGAAGTTGACAAAGATGCAGATATTCATATCAAGTGGGAATTTTTTCCACATTACAACTTTCAGTTTTTTAGGTGATGGATGGTTTTCCTTACTTCTCCCAATCTCCTTCCTTGCTTTTAAGTTTGTTTATCCCCCTCTATTCCTCTTTTGCAAAATCTTTTATGGCGCTTTCACAAGCCAACATTTAGTCAGTTTTAATTGAACTGTGGTGCGGCTCAACTCCCAGTGCGGTTAATTTGGGCAGTTTTCGGATGCAGTAATCGTACTCTGGCACGGATCAAAACCACCAGTCTGCGAGAGGTGGTCTCGGATCGTTCCCAACCGAACCCTAGATTGCAGTAAGATCATAATCTGACTCCATCGCAGGAAGTGAACCAAGAGATGGACACAGGTAAACGACCAACATGAGTGGTAGAGGACTAACTTGGACTTCTGCAGGAATCCGATGGTTTGCTTGACGTCAGGGCATCTGTTTGGTAGGAACATTAAAGCAGGATTACTGTCAGTTTAGATGTTAGAATGTTGTCGATTTCCTTGTTTATATTTAAACAATATATATATACAATATATTTTAATTTTAGACTTCCGCTCATTCAGTCTGTATACAACAAGGCATAGCTCTGCTTCCTCACTACTGCAACGCATACTTTACTTTAAATCCCTCCTGTTTTAAGATTCAGGTGCTTGTTTCCTGTGTACCAATAAATATACCCAAATCATGTCCACCAGATGTGCATTTCAAGCTCTGCCTGGATGTTTGTGAGCTCAGGGACAGTCTGTGTGAAGCATGCTTGGATTTGTTCCAGAACATCACATGAGCAGAGCCACACCAGCAAACTAAAAGCATATTATTGCAGTAAATGGTTAAAACCTTGACATGAGTGTGCAGACTAAACTTTGCTTTACTCACATAGATATGCAGAGACTCATCACACGCACTAAAGTGAAAGACCTGTTTCTCTCGGCATCTTCGCTGAGATTTCTTCATTTTCACAAAAACAGTTTTCCCACTACATTCTTTATTTTTACCCCTTCAAGCTAATCTCATATTTTAAATTTGCAGCAGCACAACTCGAGCAGACTAACTCTAAAGAAATCTGTGATTGAAACTGGGTTTAAAGGAGGTGTCAAAGTTTTGACTTTTGAACCACACGTTGACCTCAAGCTGCTTCTGCATAAATACCATCCAATGTGTCTCGATCCTTTGAGCATCATACGCTTTACTTTCCAAACTAAAATGTACTGCCAATTCACAGTAAACAATCACTTCACTACTCCATGTACAAATGTCCATGTGTGTCTGCCTTTCTTCTGTTTGTCACTGAGAGTGTTCACATTTGAAGATGGCAGTATCTTTAGAAGATAAAGTCAGATTCCCGGCAAGATGACAAGTTACCTCCCCTTGTCTTTGCTTGTTTTTGCAAGTCACACACAGATACATCACATCGATGTTTGTTTGATATGTGTGCACTCTCTCTTAGTGGTAAGCAAAAGCTTTTTAAGCAACCGTGGGTCCTTTTTTTTTCTTAACGCGGCTTGCAATAATCCATTCTCGCTCCTCCACTCCACCACCACCTCCTTATGGATCAGGTTAGAGATTTCACAGCAGTGTTCGGAGGTGACACACTTAGACATAATCTTTTTTTTTTTTTTCTTATTTAATTTCCCAGCATCCTCTCAGCTGATTCTCCCCCTGTCACTTTAGACGCAGCTGAGAGACTGATTTGGCTTCCATAATCTCTTCTTGCATTCCCCCCTCCTCCACTTGAAGAAACCTCGAAATATCATAAGGAGATTATTTCATTCGTAATTGATTGAGTGGCTCCTCACCACAGACCAAGATACTTCAAAGTGTCTGAATTAAGACTTGGGGTGGGGTGACTGAGGCAGGGAGGGGTGCAAGGAGGCAACGGGGCTCCATGAGGCTACTGCCGGGGTCGAGCAGCTGAGCCTCTTTGGGCGGCAAATAAGAGTTGAGTCTGATCCTGTGATGGCAGCTAATTGGCTAAAGCAAAGACGTATCGGTCAGGGGAACATTTAGATGAGGCTCCTCAGCTCCTACACACCAGTTTGGAGGCTGCAACTTGGTCCACTAAGGCAGATACTTATGAGGAAGAAGTTTGTAAACTTCAGAAACCTTTAGCCTTAATTCAGAATAGTTTTGATGCAGTTTTCAGTCTTTTAGCACACATTTCCTAACGATTTGGCAGTGGAATAGATAGACATTTTGGGAAATATGCTTGCTCACTTTTTTGCCAAGAGTAAGATGAGGAAATGAATACAACTCTCATATCTGTCTGTTTGATATGATGCTGGAGCCAGGAGACGTTAGCTTAGCTTTAGACATTAAGAGTGTCAATCTGTCCAAGCAAAACAGTGAATAAGCATATTTCCCAAAATGTCAAACAATTCCTTTAAAAGGCAGATAAGATCCAGAATGTGTGTCTGTTATTGACCACAGGAATGCTAGATCCTGCAGATTTCTAGCATCCTGAGCGATCAGCATTTAAACTGCTCATACCGTCCTGCAGCCTTCAGGCTGTGGAGAGGTTGTCGACCCCCCGTTGTCTGTACAGTCAATCCAAGTATCAGGTTAAGCATTATCCCGCCGCTCCCTATCAGGAGGACACACAGATCCCAAATTATCACTCGTGAGTCTGAAGCAAAGTCTTTGGGGCCTGAAAGAGAGAGGATGAGAAGGACAGTTTCTCCAGTTTCCATTTCACATCTTTTCACCCCAAATCACCCGTCTCTGTCTAATTTTCTCTCTTTCTCTCCTCTCTTTTCCCCCCTTTTCCTTTCTCTTCCACTCATCCTTTTGTCCCTCCATCACCCCATTCCTCACTATCAGTCCTGACCCAATGCTGATCTTAATCCTCTTACCTCACGGCTCCATTACCCACTTCAGCCATTTTTGCATATACACCAAAGAAAGAGTGGCTCCTCTCCTCTTTCTCAAACCCCCAAAGCTCAGTCCTCCAATCCCCCCCCAAATATAGATCCCCCAAACCTCTGCCACATATACCATCTCTTATTGTATATGATTTCAAATGTGGATGTTTCTAAATCTGAGGAGGCAATTTATATGGGGGCAATAAGACTTTAGAGGGAGGGGTAAATTGTTCGTACCCTCTTTTCTTCTTCCGCACCCTCATCCAAATTGAAAATGGCGTTAATCAGTTCCCAGGCGGGTGTGGCCGAGCTGTGGGCTTATCTCCTGTTTTGTGTTGTTTTTAATCCCTAAATGCCACTTCTGGTCCCATCACTGCTGATAGGGAAATGCAAATGTTCCCCTCACTGCTCATTTGCTGTATAGTAATTTACCACGTCATTGTTGGTAACATAAGTGAACAAGAAGTCATCCTTCAGGCCATTTATTTATTTATCGGAAACATGCTTTTTCATGCTCTGTAATTCATCATGTCAGCTATCTCCCTTTCAACGCGACTGTTTATGATCTCTTCTTTTTCTCCCCTTTCTTTCTTTTCTAATTTACTGTTTCTCTCTCTCAAGGGAGAGATTAACCTCTAATCCCCTGATGTCCCATGGTTAATTGATATGATTTAACTATTACAAGGCCCTGGGTGGTTCCACACTGCTACCTCAGAGAGTGTGCTCCCTCCGCTGAGAACCACGACCTTCCCTTGTTTCACCATCCAACCCTCGTCTAGCCCCCCCCGCCCCTTCAATACTTCTTTCCTCCTTTTTCTCTGCTGCCTTTCCCCCATTTATCTCTTTCATCGCCTATCTTGTTTTCACTCCACCATGTCCCCACTTCTGTTCTCCCCTGACGCCCCTCGCTCTTGCTCCCAAGGGTCACCATTCAAAAGCAGTTAGCAGCGCACACTGGGAGTTAGTCTGCACCTCGAGACCAAAAGTTCAGTTGAAAGACTTTATAGAGTCCTAAGTGCCTTGGGTTGGTATGTATTGTATAATGTATACAATCAGAATTACAGTGTGCTTTTGAGTGTGAAAATAAAAGCAGCACAGAGTCCTTCCGTCCCTTTTTCACCTTTCTGTTCCCTTTGATTAAAAATTTAACAAAACAACACAAAATTAACACATCAACACAAACATTTTTCCCCCAAATATTAGCTGTTCGTGTGAACCTAACATTCAGTGTAAGAAATGTTTTAGTGATTATCTGAAAAGGACTTTCTTACAATAATTATGTTGCCAAAGCTCTATAAAGAATAACTATATTTGAATCTTTCGTTAATGGTATTACCACATGCTAACAAGAACCTGTGATGGCTTCAAGTCATGGAGGCAAAAAGTAAAACTGCTGTGTATATCTCAGAGTGGATTTAAACTAAACCACAGAGGAAAATATCAGGATTTTCAGTAATTTCCCACAACAAATCCAGCGATTAGTCTGCATCTCTGCTGCTCATAATCTCTAGATCGTGTTTGTGCAGCAGTAATATAATGCCATGAAAATCACATAAAAAGAGGTACTAATAGGTTTTATTGTGCGTTGTGTATTTTTGTTGTTTTAAATAAATAAAATAAATCAGTTTGTTAATTTCGTCTTTCGCCTCCCTCAACATTAACATTTAAGCATCAGCATGTGGAGCCTACTTTCTCTCGTTCTTTGTAGTTTAATAGTTCCTTATAAACATGTTATAATTTAAAGGAATTGTGCAACCTTTTGGAAAATACGCTTATTCGCTTTCTTGCTGAGGGTTAGATGAGAACATTAATATGACTCTCATGTCTTTACGATAAATACACGGCTGCAGCCAGGAGATGGTTAGCTTAGCATAATGACAGGGGAAAATAGCTAGCCTTGTCCAAAGGTTAAAAAGCTTCCTTAAAGCTCACTAATGAACACATTATACATTCTTTGTTTAATTTGTACAAACACCAAAGTATCAAAACATTTCCTCATGAATGTTTGCACTTTTTCGAAGTCGCTTTGGACAAAAGCGTCAGCTAAATGAACTGTAATGTAATGTAATAATTTTTTTCTGAAGCTTCGGCTGTTGACATGAGAGTGGGTATACATCTTTATCTAATTCCTGGCAAAAAAGCATTTTTCCCAAGAACTGCTGTATTTTCTGTCCACTTAAAGCTTTTAAACATCACTATAGATTCAGCCATTTGTGGTTGACTCTGTAGTTTGAAGTGTAGTGAAGAAGAGCTTTTATTTGACACTCTTGCATTCCTCATATACATCCCTCTGCCCCTAAACCTGTGCAGAGTGTGTTGACTCTATTATCAGTCTGGTGCTGAAATGTTACACCTCGATTGCAAATACGTAACATGAACTTCCTTTCACCGCATCTCTCTCTTCTTCTCTCTTTCTTCTCTCTAATCTCTTTCCTTCTTTCCCTCCCTCTCTTTCCTCTCTCACTATATATACAATTTTTCTTCAAAAGTCATACATACTCACGCATGTCCACCAGACACACACACACACACACACACACACACACGCACACACACACACACACACACACACACACACACACACACACACACACACACACACACACACACACACACACACACACACACACACACATCCCTGCCTACCTGCACTGAAACCTGAGAGTGTGTCGGTGAAATCACTGTCATATTTCTCGGGCTGATGGAACATTCTGCCCAGGTCCGAAAACATAATAAATAGAGGGCCGCGCTGTCTGCTCTCAGGCTTTAGCATGTATTCGTAATGTGATCATTCTCGAACCCACAACGCTTAGATCACAACATCCTTCCCTCAGCTTTTAAAGAAGAAAGAAACAACAAAGACTAAAATGTCAGACCTTCAAAAAAGAAATACTCAGGTCGCTCTTATGTCAAAAACCTTAAGAAAAATAATATTTAAGATAACAACTTGCCTACTTTATGTGCTTCAACCGTAAGTTTACTTATGCATTCTGAGGAGTTGGACTCAAGTATGAGCATCATGTTACGAAATAGAAAGTAATGTAATGTTTTGTGTGTGTGTGTGTGTGTGTGTGTGTGTGTGTGTGTGTGTGTGTGTGTGTGTGTGTGTGTGTGTGTGTGTGTGTGTGTGTGTGTGCGTGTGTGTGTGTGCGTGTGTGTGTGTGTGTGTGTGTGTGTCAGCTGAGGTCTTGGCTTTATATTCCTTGGCGAGCTCAGTGTAGGTGTTGAGGGAACATGTTATCAGAGGGATAGAGCTGTTTAGGGTTTGGAGTGTCAATGGGGAGGGCTAAGAGGGTATCAGTGTGTGTGTGTGTGTGTGTGTGTGTGTGTGTGTGTGTGTGTGTGTGTGTGTCTATGTGTGTATTCAGGGTTGTGTGTGTGCGTTGCCCTGCCGTTTACCTTTTGGCTCACCTAAATGTCTGCGTCCACTCGTCTGTCTTCTCGTCCCACTCATCCTCCTGCCATGCTCCTCGTAGCCCCCGTAAGTCACTGAGGTATTTCCACAGCAGTGTGTCAGTGTTAATATTTACTCTGATCTCATGGCTGGACAGAGGAGCTCCACCTTGTCGCCCAACGTACACCTCTCATAACTCGCCGGCCGTGTTTACAATACTGAATGCCAAAACTGGATGTATGAAAATAGAACGGGCTAAAATAAAACTTCTGTATATCCTTATTGTTTTATTTCAAGCATCCAAATGTGTGTGATTTTGTTTAGGTTCCTCACCAAAGATTATAGCTACATTTTATTATAGCGCACATTGTAAAAGGCAACGTTAAGTATAATTGGCTGTATTTAATTAAAATAATACATTCTATCATATAGTTAAAACTGTTCTGCATGAATATTGATGGAAGAATATGTCGCCATTTTTATTAAGTAGCTCGTGATGGTAAACAATCTCTAAAATGTATCTGGGAAAATGTTCAAACTTACCCCAAAACATGTTGAGTTCAAATGTGTGAAACATCAGTTTGCCCCAGTCAGCTGGGTTTTTTGTTTACATTTGCCGTCGTTCATATTTATTGCGCATGGTTAAAGTTGTAACACGGGGTTTAACTTTGTGAAGCGGTCGGCCATCTTTATTCTTTGTGGTTGAGGTTCAGATCTGGACATAATGCCTTTCAAAAAACTCCAAAGAACAGCAGCAGCAGTGAAAAAGTAAAGTTGGAATCATGCTTTTGCTAATGGACACGTAAACATCTTTGCTAATCTACGGGTGTTATGGGTATCCGTAGACTCAGGCCGGAGAAGTAACCTTCAGTCTTAAGAGTCACATGTCTGATTCAAAACGCATAACCCGACCTTGTCACAGCGATGCATTATGGACTATTATTGGTCTCTTAGTCTCCTCTGAGGAGTTATGGAACATTGCTTCAAAACGGCAACTTCAGAAAGATGGCCTTGCATCCAAAACACTACTAATAATAGTACTCCATCTCTATAATCTAGACATTTCTTCTTGTGCTTGTGTGCTTCTCTGTGCAGTAGTATGTGTGATGTTAAAGTGTTTATCTTTTCAAAGCGCCGTCTCCATGGAGCTGAGTTGTCTCGCTCAAACCTCTGGGTCACAGGGTCGTGAACCCTGGGTAAACCTCAAGCTGCTGCCTCCCAGCAGGAGAGAGAGGCCCAGTATTATACTATAATGCTGCACTGAACATAAGGGCAACACCACCGAACTAACTGGGAGGGAAAAGTAGAAAAACAAGAACATTCAAATTATACAAATGGAGAAAATGTCAGTTTTAATTGACATAAACTTCATTTGTAGAAATCCTGTTTTTGTGTATCGTTCACAACTGGGCTTGTGTATCATGTTTGCAGACCTGTGGGTTTGACCTGCTGCTCTGTTAAAAGATATCCCCTTTATGTGCCACAAAAGAGGCAATAGCACAATATTTGTATTTTATATAAATTGTCTATTATCCCTCTCTAACCCTAATCAGAAAAAGTTTTAAAGTACTTTATTAGTCCTCCGGTTCTGTCTTGTGTTTGTCCCCATTCATTGTTTTTCTCATTGCTATTACAGCAGACTATCAGACTTTTAATTGGCCCCTGGCAACAATTTGACAGTCGATAGAGCAACGACCCTCATTAAACACCTATTTCACTTCCATTTGGTATCAACGAAAAAAAACAGAAAAAAAAACAATCAGCACAGTCTGACTTTTGATTGAGAACAATGATGATTTAGTTAAACTGAAAATCCAATGCCTCCCTCCCTCAGCCCTGCGATCAGCACAGAAAACACCTTATCCAGTCGATCCTACAGAAAAAGAAAGGAGAAAAAAAAGGAAAAGCTGGCTCCTTTTCTTTATCCCCAAAGCAGGATAACAGCCCGCGTTAGGGGAATATCCACGCCTGCCAATTGCAGTAATGGCCCCTAATTCCAAATTAATTCAGTCTAAATGAACTGTCAGAGGGAGATTGATTTGTTGGAGCTGCTGTCTTGATGAGTGCTGTCGTGGGAGGGGGTGATTAGGCGCTGAGGCCTATGTCGCTCTCCCACAGCCGGAGGCTATGAGGCTAGATTCTATATTTTTTATTTTAGACCTGGACCTGAGCAGTGGTAACACCAGCTGTTTCAGGGATGACAGGTAAGAGGACATATGGCCACTTGGGGATGAAGTCCACTGAGTAGGTGGAAACGATCTGGGGCACATTTTCATGAACTTGATAGGACAATTTGACGCTGAGGGGGAGGTTGAAAGGGTTTCTGAATAGTCTGTGTGACTTGTCTGAAGAGAGAGAGAGTTCCCGCAGAAATACCCACAAAGACCACCTCATTTTCAATTACTTTAAAAGTTCAGTTTTTTGTTTTGCATCTATGAATTGAATTCCAGCCTCATCCACACCAAAAAGTTGCTTCTGCATATAGTTTCAGGCTTTTTCTATGAAGACAACCTTATTAATAGGCTCTCTTCAAAGTTAATTAGCTGTGGAAACGAGGCCAGGGGCACTGGCGTTTCCACCCCAGAGGACTTTGCTATCCCCGCTGATTCCCGGGCTAGGCTAATTATTTCCCAATAACCTTACTTACTGGCCATGCTCCCTCCTCTGGGCCTGAGCCTAACAAGCGTCGCCCTGCGACTCGAGAGGCTGTTCTGCTTGGAAGTTTTTAGCCACCTGCCTCCCTGCATGCCCGCCACCGCAGAGATGATTTCCTGCTCTTCCTCTTCCTCGAGTTTAGAAGCTCTCGGAGGCGAGAGGGTGGTGGCTTTCTAGAGGCGCTGCTGTTTGATGTTGAAAATTAAATTCCTTCAAATTCGCCATTAACGCTATTACTTAAAGTATTGGACACACTCCTAAGTATCCCAATGGCATTATGTCTGCTGTCATTAATTTTGCCCTCTCCTGTAGCTCTCCCTGCAAATATCAATATAAAAAAAACTCTAAATAGTTAACCTTATTACTCAGGCTGTTTATTTACTTTCTTATTTATATATTTCCTCTCCCACACCCAAAGCAGAATTGTCTGTTCTCATATACCGCACATATGAATAAATATGGGCCACATACATATTCTGAGGGCTGAAAAGCTGTTTATCATGCAAAGAGGGAACATCAGAGGCTAAGAGGGGAGGTGGCTAAAATAGGCTGAGCTATTAGAATAGATATTAGAATATATTAGAATATTGGAAATTAAATGTGAACTTGTGATCCTTTGACATACTTGAAGATGAAAGGCGAGAGAAACTAACACTTTAAAGACCAACATTCAAGATAACAGTTACCGTATAAAATAGCATTTTCCAGGTGAAAGTCATCATAATTATTCAAACGTAGCATCTGAACGAGACAAAAATAAAGTCAGTCTATAATCTATAATATATATATATATCTGACACTGTATACTGTATTTGCCCAATCATTTCTGCATCATGTGTTTGTTTCTACAGGAGTGTTTTTGTCACTCGGCCGTATTGCATTAATCCCCCTTTAAAGCTGTCCCATTACAATCCTCACTAAGCACACAGCCTGAGGCCGCTGCTCAGAAGCTGCACTGTACATACACTAACAGACCACTAATGATCAGGGAAACATGTTTTTCTTCTTCATTGATACCCATCATAACAGATTTCATGCCAAGTTTCTTCATAATAAGTGAAGGATGCATGACCCGTGTCTTTGGTAAGTTGGTTGTTTTTTTGCAGACTTGTCATGCATCCAGCTTTTAAGTGCTTTTAATTCCTGACGGCCTCCAGAACAACACGATCGAAGAGATGTTTGTCAGATAAGAAATATATCTGCCTTGCTATATGCTAGTTTGTTGTTCTTGTAATCTTTCACTACTACACATGTTTGTATCAGATCAAGCACACAGTGAGCTTGGAGTCAAATGACTTCTTGAGGTTTTAGTTTAATACATATGAGATATTTAGAGAAAAACACATTCAGATCATGTACAGCTGTTAGTATCAGCACACGTACTCTAATGAATCTAAAGATCTTGACTCGGGTATTCAGTGTCCTCCTTTTGCGGCCTCTTTGAAGAAGGTTTGTATTTTTCAGTTTAAAATGACTGAAATTAGATTTTAGAAAAACTAAAATGCTCTTAGAACATAAAAATGTCTGCTCCTCATAATATTCAGTTTTTAAGCAGATTGAAATGTCTTGGTAGACATCCAGTGTTTCTGTTTACCCTTTATTATTCAAAAATATCCATAAAACCATATTTTAAAATCCAAGTTACAAAGTTACTGAGATGACGTAAAAAAACAAACATGTTACATGTCGCAAAAGCATTTTTGTTTTAACATATCACATACAGTATGTCATATTTCTAAGTTGATGGGCTAAAACAGAGAAGCACCATTACGGTCCTAACGGCAGCCTGCAATTATCAGTCTGATCAAATAAAGCTAAAGAGGACCCCTTGTTGTAGTTGGAGCTGTTTGTTCTGTTCCTAATGTACTTAATGTACGGTTAAACAGCATTAGGATCGAGTTTATCTGTTTGACTTTTAAGAGTTTCAATTTGGACTATGAAACTGCTGCCTATGATGAGACATACGGTGGTCTGGTAAAGAAAGAACTGCACTTTAACTGCTGGACTGAATGAACTGTATTTCTTGTGCATTACTTTGTCCATTCAGATGTATACAAATTATTTTAGTTTGTCCTAATGTGTTTGTTGCAAGAACTGTCTGGACTTTATCAAGAAGAAATGTTATGCATTAAAAATGTATAAAACATTAAGATTGTAAGTATAGTCTATTTATACTGTAGATATCTGCAGACCTGTAGAAACCTCCTGCATGAGGCAAACATTTTATTATTTTATTTATTATAATCTTTTTAATCAAAAATAAAAATGAATTACAAAGGCCAAAATACATTTTCTTCAGGGGAAACATCTTGAAATAGGGAACTTGTCCATACGTAGAAAGCAGCTGGTTTTCCGCATCGCATTGTGGCCAACCTGCAGTACGTCGACATGTGCCTGTAGCAGGGACACACTGTTGTATGTGTGGTATGTGGTAAATAAACGACTATATGAGAATGTATAGTAATCTCATACTTTATAATGTGATAATTACAGATTCAATCATCATTCATGCATCAACATTGATTATAATGTTCAGAAGGCATGAGACTAAAAATAGATTTAACATGATGCAAGCCAGTTCTGTATCTCTAAAAAGACAGAAGAGATTTAAAGTCTGCAAAAGACATTAAAATGAGCAAATGAAAGATTTATTTTTGCTAAATAAAAAACAACACCTCAGAATAAAATAAACACACGACGAGAATTCTCCTCTCTTCTTTTCATTGTCTATAATCTATTTCCACCAAAAGTTTCCTTTTGTCCTCCCATAATGCACCTGGGGCCATAATAGAACCCGGGCATCTCATTTCCCTGATGGAGCTCCTCTCCGCCTGACACCACTGTCCACACACTCGTTAACAACTTTACTCCTCCGGCTGCCCCCGGCCATGCGCTGGATGGATAGACGGCCCTGACGTCTCCTTGTCTAACTCTCACTCCGTCTCTCACTACATCATTCCTCCTCCTCTACCTCCCGCACCATAACAGCCAGCTTCTCCTCCTCCTCCTCCTCCACAGCTCTGACTCCATCACTCCACACTGCTATTCTTCTGTTTCCTTGTTTTTTCCTCTTCATTTGTTCAAGAGCTATTCTGCTCTAAGCTCGCTCTTTGATCAATACAGAGTGGGGCTTTCTGACTGCATACATCCTACACCATGGCAGCTTAGCCTATCAATACTATTTAAATTCTCCTTATGGCCCCAAAGAAGCCTTTGCATTATTTAGCAGGCGTGCGGTCAATTGCACATTATCTACACAACATTAACAGGTAAATGGCGTTTGTGTGGAATCTGTCTAACAGTGGTCGTTGAGCGATGTGGCTTCTAGCGTCTTTGTCACACTGGACAGTCAATATGGTGGGTTTAGTCTCTGAATCCAATGTGCAGATCTCCTTATCTGTCTCTAACTTCTATGACATTTTCTTAATTCAGTGTAAGACTGGTGCTGGTGTCTTTTAGAAGAAGAAACAAACTTCAGAGTACAGCTATTAGAGAGAAAAACAGCCACAACATGCCATTACAAACCGCAGGTAAAACCCACTCTTTTATGCAGTTTCCTTTGTTGCTCCCGACTAAATGGAACAACCATGTTCAATCCAAAGCAGCAACACAACCATAAGTGTAATGTACTTCTAGATGTAGGAGAGAATGGGCAACAATAAAATCTGGGTCTCATTTAGTGTGGAAATGTTTTCCCATCTCCTGAGTTGAAAGGGGAAATATTCATTAAGGAATAAATCAAATGAGCCATGACTGCGACAAGGTTGCAGCGGAAATTCAATTTGTATTCATAAACAGCCACAAGCAAGGAGGTGATAATTCAGAGGAGTTGGGTTACTGAAGCTGTTTTCTACTTGTTATTTAAAAGACTTGCGTTGTGTGTGTGTGTGTGTGTGTGTGTGTGTGTGTGTGTGTGTGTGTGTGTGTGTGTGTGTGTGTGTGTGAGTGTGTGTGTGCGTGCGTGTGTGTATACAGTACATTTATATGCCATGTGCCTATACGTGTGTTTGTGTATTTCCTGCACTCGATCCCCTCATAAAATAATGAAGTCTGTTGGATCTATTAGTGATGATCATTTTCCAAGTATTGTTTAAACTCTAAACTCAATCACGCTAAACAAGCACCGGAGCTAATGTTCTTTCATTAATGTAATGAAACACGAGGTGTTTGTGAATAGTTTTGCAGACTTCATTATTTAAACGATTGTAACACTGGTTTAAATGAAAGTCCTTCACAAGGGAAGTAAATAGTTGTTCTTCTATTTATAGAAAATGAGCTCTTATGAAGTAAAAAACATTCCGAACAGATTCTCTGAACTTATTTGCTGAAAAACTGACGTAAATATTGATGCAGGAGAGGGTTAGGACGTTTAGTTATGACCTGCTGTGGATAAATGTCTGTGTCAAAGTTAATTTGCCCTATGGGAGTTTGCATTGTTGATTTGGACAGAAGCAACAAACAAATAACCAACACTGACCTGAGCTTTGATGGCTGCATGACAGAACTCGTCACTCCAATAATCATCGCTTCATCCCTCTTAGTCCTGCTAACAGCCTGGCTGCTGAATGCACTCAGAAGTTAAGATATTTACATTATGTCACACAATCCCACTAGAGACAATATATTATTCCCATCACAGTAAACAAGCAGACGTATACTTCTGATACGCACTAATGACTCGTGTCCTCTAAATCCAGACCAGCTCTGTTTTTGCTGTCAGATGGCCCTCATGTCTCGTAAGCACGTCAAGTTCCTGTTTGTTTGTGTATGTTTGGAACTGAGCAAATATACTGACATCTTATTTGTGTCTTTTCTTTCTCTTGTCTTGGTGCCAAAAAGACAAAATAGCAAAAGATTTGACAGAAACAAAACATAAAGGAGCTTCACTTTCAGTGACATTCGTAATGTGGTTCTTAACAAGATGGTTGGTTTGGGTTTAAGAAGAGTTGTGTTGGTGAGAAACCATGTTTTCAGTATATCTAATTATATGTGAGTGTGAGCAATATGAATAAAAAAAGGTAATACTTCTGGCCGAGACCTTGTGTGATAAAAAACTGTTTGGTTTAGTACTACATACGTTTCTTTTTACATAATCTTCACCCTATTTGCATTTACTTGATATTCATCTGATATAAGATTGGTTTGGTTTTTTTTTAATTGAAAATGTCTTCTTTTCCCTGCAAATCCACCTATAGCCTACTACCACACAACACTGCCAACTTACATGTATATAGTTGGAAAGCACATGAAACCAAAGGCCAAAGTCTGGTTGGTGCACATCTCCTTTGTTAATTTTGAACCACTCTTCTTCACGCTAACCTCTTCTCTTCTCAGAAAGT
Organism: Cottoperca gobio; assembly: GCF_900634415.1. NCBI lineage: Eukaryota > Metazoa > Chordata > Actinopteri > Perciformes > Bovichtidae > Cottoperca > Cottoperca gobio. The sequence continues at coordinate 15,799,390 of NC_041371.1, forward strand.
GAGAAAAAAAGCAAAACAAACATATTTAGAGCAGAGAGAAAGCAGGAGAGATGGAAAGAGGATGAGTTCTCTGCTGTGTTAGAGAGGCCGCCAAAATCCATTACCTAAGTGTTCTTTATCTTTTCCATATGCTTTTGTTGTCTAATCTATCTCCGCAAATCCTGGATTCAGAAAACAAACAAATGGATCAGTCCCGCCGCTTGCTGCAACCAACACCACAGAGGCGCACTGCTGCAGCGCTGCCCAGAGGCCGGGGGCAGAAGTGCAGGGAGATATGCATAAAGTGATGGGATGGATGGATAAGTGAGAGGGTGTTGGAGATAATCAGAGACAGCAGCTGGAGGAATTCGAGGACAGGAGACGGAGTTGCTAACTCTACTTTCTGCTCTGTCGGATCCTAGACTTTGGCCCTCGCATCCTTGATCCTCTCGGCTTTTACTCCCCCCACCTCTCCCCCTTCCCTGCTCTCTTCTTTTAAGGAGGATTGGAGTTTATTCCAGACAATCCACCCCAGTTCAGGAAGTGGAACGAGAGGGACTCAGGGAAATGCGGGATCATGGACGGACTTCCGAGGGGGAAAATCGTATCACAATAGTGCTGGGACTCTTATCAGATTTAAGTGAAGGGGTTTGGGGTTTATAAAGCCAAGAGCTCTGGCTCAGTGGTAAACTTTTAGATTGGTAGGGGGATGCACTGATTATTGAAATGGGTCTGAGCCTTAAGGAAGAGGGAGCGAAAAACACAGAGGCACATCATGCATCACTACTGCAGCACCCTGATTAGCTCTTAGCTAACACTGAAACAAGATGCAAACTGCTCTGTCACATGCAGACGCCATATAAACAACAGACAGGTTATTATGTATCCCACTGTAGTGGCAGAGTAGGACGTTCCTCCAAGATTCTAACTTTAGCTACTGCAAACCTAGACCTGATCCCAGCCTTGAAAGAAATACTCAGGCGGGTGGCTGACGTCTCCCTTAGAGATAGGGTGAGAAGTTCAGCCATCCGGGAGAGACTCGGAGTAGAGCCGCTGCTCCTTTACGTTGAAAGGAGACAGTTGAGGTGGTTCGGGCATCTAGTAAGGATGCCACCTGGGCGCCTCCCTAGGGAGGTGTTCCAGGCACGTCCAACTGGGAGGAGACCCCGGGGAAGACCCAGGACTCGGTGGAGAGATTATATCTCCTCACTGGCCTGGGAACGCCTCGGGATCTGGAGCTGGAGGATGTGGCCCGGAGAAGGGAAGTTTGGGGTTCCTTACTGGAGCTGCTGCCCCCGCGACCCGACCCCGGATAAGTGGTAGACGATGGATGGATGTTTAGTCTTGACACATACAGAAATGTAAAAACTAAACAGCTTTAGCAGTGAGGCTAACCGTTTCCACCTGTTTCCTGTCTAGGTGCTATGCTACGCTTAGTAGGCGGTTTAAGGGTGGAGGCCTTCGCCCTTTTTGGCAGAATGACCAGAATGCATGTCCTTAGATAACCTGCCATCTCCCCTCTCCATCCCCTAATAGCAGAGAGAGTGCAGCGGTTGTTTAGTAGAATAGTCTATTCTGCCTGACTCATTGATCCTTTATCTGACCATGGCTCTGAAATATAAAGTATAAATATATAAGTGTGCTATGTATTGATAAATTCATGGCGCTGTTTTATTAGGTATTTTTTGCATTTGCGACTTTTCTTTTGCGAGTCCTAAACTTCTTTCAGTTTTCTTCTTGAATATTCTACTATATAACATTTTCCACTAAATATGAAGCTACTTTTAGTAGCCTACTAGCTTAGCCTAGCGCAAGGACTGCAAACCGAGGGGAAGATAGCCTGTCTCTGTCAAAAGGTAACCAAATCTGCCTACCAGTACCTCCAAGGCTCACTAGTTAACATGCTGTTTCCTGATTGTTTAATCTGAACAAAAAGAAAAATGTAAAAACTAGAATTTCTTTAATGGACAAACAATTTCCCTGGAATGCACCCAAATCTATTTACAATCAATGTGTAAACATAACAATGTTTAACCTTATGCCTAAACCCAGCCTTCTGGTTTAGCAGTGATGGGATTTATGATTTTAGCACACAGGTGTATGATGTCAAAAAAGCCCAGAGATGCTCTTTTTCCTGTGTTTAATGTCAGTTAACTGCAGACAAATGACTCGCTGGAGCACAGACGCACAGATAGACACTTCTTTCATGCTTCAACCCTCCTCCACCCCACCCCCCTGTCACGCTGTAGGCTAAACTAGCTAGTGATCAGTCCCAGTCATTAAGCCCAGCAGCAGCAGCATGCTGTGTGAACAAACATCCCTAATCACAGCCTCTTAAAGACTCCTAATGAGTCTCTGCTAATTAGGCCTCTCTCTCTGAGTCAATGTTTTCTCTCTCTGCTCCACTCTGTTAGCCCAGACTCATTTGTCTGCTATAGATTAGTGGATGGAGGGGCCAGTGAATGTGTGTGTTTGTGTGTGAGGTTGGGCCAAATCAGGCTATTGAAAATCATCAGTAGTTAAAGTGAGGGTTTAGGATGGAAAGTCATCAATGATTAAAGGTGAGGCTTCACCTTTTTAGAGGTCTAATATCCTTAGTCCATCCAAATGTATATCTTGTCTGCTGACAAATGAAACTATAATTCATCCTATATAACTTATTTCTTGCGGAAAACAAGGTCACAAATCATGCTTTTTGGACCAACAACCAAAGTATTTAAATTAAAACAAGATGAAAAAGCTGTAATCAGAAAATGTTTCCTAATTGTATCAGATAGGTGGTTAAATTAATACTTATTTGTTAAAAATGTAGCCAAACATTTGGCACTATATTATTTCAGGTCCATGCAATACACTGCATTCAATGGTACGTGGCTATACTACTTTTTCCTTCGTCACCCATCTAATTAATTGTCCAGATATTTGTTATCCAAAACATATCAAAACTTCATATTTACCAAGAAAATCAGACGTAATACGATAATTATAAGGAACATTCTGCAGTTGATTAGAAGAGCCCTCAACAAAGTTTTGCTGAAACTCTTACCAACAAGAAAGCTTGTTTGTTGATGAGCATCTTTTGTCGTACAGGAAACATATTTGTGCTAAGATCTCTACCTTAGTCCCAGTGTATCTAACAATCCTGCATGAGAATCTGTTTTATACGGCTACTCGTGTCACTTTGCAGAAAGCTTAACTAGGTCATCATCACCCCTCCCTCCATAGAATAAAGGCTTCCAGCAGCAGCTATACACAGACTTCAAAACCCCTGGATTCACATTCAGACTGAACAATACAAATCCTGGCCGGGAGTCACTAGAAGAGAGACCTCATCATCTGCCAACCTATGAACCGTGCGTGCGTCTAAAAGCGAGATCTCAGAGGATAAGTTTGGAGATGAAGATGATTCGCCGTGGGCTGTCACTGACCACACACTCAACTGTTCCCTGTCTGTCTATTTTTTTCTGTCTCTCTTATTTCTTTTCTTTGTTTCAATTCTCCTCCTGTTTAAATGGGGCTGAAAGAGGCCGTCGCTGAACAAAACAAAACTTGGTCGCAGGGTCTAAAAACAACAGCTATGTACTCATCATTTACCAAACAGACAGACATTAATGTGAATGAACATTTTATCACAGAGCTGGGAATACTGATGTGCTACTGACGGCTGTGGAGCCATTATGCTGTCAATGATAGTCCTCCTGCCGGGGAAAGCGAACAAATTTACAAGTTTAATCTCAGGTACATGTATGTTTTAAGTTAGAATTCATTGATTTTACACACTCACATCTGTTTACTTGTCATATAGCAACAGTTGTGTAATGTCTTCTGTGTTGCCGTATCAAGACTGAGAGAATAATCCAACCAGTTTGGTTTGAGCCTTACATTTTTGTACATACAGCCGGCATTTGAAAGAAGTTTAAAAGAAGAAGCCTTTTATCAGGCTGGGGGGGATTAATGGCAGTGTGGAATTGCATTATGGGAACTGTATGATCCGGATCTTGGCCTCTGCAACAACAGTTTTGTCCCACTTGAAATTATTTTTAATCTGTCTCTTGGAAGTCACTAAACTTTATAAAAATACTAAAACAAAAACCAAACCCCATTTTTGATTCTCAGCTATATCCATTCAGTATGTTTGCATTCTGTAAGTAATATAGTAGATTTCATTGTTATTGGTGCAGTCCTCCTTCCCAGCATGGGAAACATAAATCCATGGACATGAAGAAGAGAGCCTGTGAATGTTTTTTGAGGAAGACGAAGCGTAGCTGTTCTTGACTGTGGTCTTTAATCTTCTTTATCAAAGCGAAACAATGTGATGCAATAAGCCCTCTCAGCACAAGGTGTGTGTAGCTGTGCTCTAAGTAGATACACAAGTTGCTCCTCTGCTCTTGTGTTTCTGACAGTGTAACCTCTTAAGGCCTTTGCCTGTCTGAGTGGTCGATACACACAAATGTAACTTTGTGTGTCACTGATACCTGACACTTACCTGACGTTACTGGTTACCATCAGGAACCAGTAACCACAGGGGGCCGCCAAATAAATCAAGACTTTTAAGGATTTTAACTGTAAAAACTCTTCTATGGAGCATGATTAGTTGTAATGACATTATAACAGGTTGATACTGATGTGTGAGCTGCCAAACCAAACCGATTTCCTTTTGGCTTTGAAAACACACACACGCACACATTAGCACACACACACTCTGGCTCTGTACTGCCCTGTGAAGGAAGGCGGTAATGGCTTGTTGAGCTGCTATAAGGCCGTGCCTCGGGGCCGGTCACAGCCATATCTCACACAGTATCGACCAGCAGAGAGCTAAGTGTGGCCCTCAGCCCTTCAGCCCTTCCTTCTTCATCTCCCTCTCCCCCCTGTTCTTGATCCTGTAAAGTTATAACTGTACTCATGTCAGTCGGGTAATTATCATTGATCTGCTGCTGCAGAAGGGGACAAATGCCACTGTTGCTGTACCAGCTGATCTGTGATCTGTCATGGTCCGCTGCGCTGACTTCACCACAGTACAGATGGACACTTGCTGCCAGGAGATGGATGGAGGGTTTTGATTGAGACAGGAGTATTTAACATACCCAAACTCATAATTTATGCATTTTTTGTATTTTCAACACAGATTGATTTCTGAATAATTTAAATTCCTCTTCCTGTGACACTCAAACACAACCCATGGCATACTGTGTTAAAGTAAATGCTTCTAAAACAGCTAAAAACAAGGTACCATCCTTCCTCATGATCATATTCTTTTTACCTATTCAGATGATGATTAATGATAGTCATATGCAGTCTATGGTGATAAGCCACAAGCCCCTTATTCATTTTTTATATTGCCAACGCAAGCACTGATGTCAAGTAACGGCTTCAAAACTTTTTATGTTTCTAATTAAAACAAATACATTTCCAATCATATTATAAATACAAACTATGATGTATCCACTACTGTCTCAGCTCCCTGAGTCTCTGAGACTCTTAATGATAAATCATTAGATACAAGCAAGGCCGAAGCAAGGGTTACAGGAAGACTGAGATCATCAAAGAATTGTAGAATAAAACCCGCCTGAAAAAAACCCTACATTTCCAGAAAAGATAAAGAGGTCATGACCTTACTGTCCTCAGAATCAGTTGGTCATAAATTAGTGAGGTGGTAGAAGTATATTATTTCTCAGGTTATTCCTCCACATCGGTAAAAGGGATTTCTATTAGATGATCAACCTCCACCTTCTTTAAAGATAAATTTAGATGCATCCCCCAAAATACAACTATACTGAAGGGGTGAAACAGCGTTGTGGGGGTCCCCCTATTGTACCCAAGAAGCTGTTTAAGCATTTCTAACAGCAAATGTGAGAACTGAGTATAGGTTGGATCACGGCTGTATGGTATCAAGTGCTTCATAGAGCATCCTGACGTTTTCATCCCACTTACCTGCTGGTACACACAGCAGCAAGTTCATCATCATAGAAAATAGTCTAGTAGGTGTCACATCATAACAAATTAGGCAGACAGGGCAACAGGGCAGCAGATTGGTACATTCATCACGGGAGAAATAGATCATGTCACTGTTGTCTGTTCTGCGGAGGCCTATCTGCTGCTGCTGCTGTGGGCCTCTGGACGGGGCGGCCCAGGCACTACATCAACCACAACTGTAGGAAATGAGGCCTTCATGACAAGTAATAGGTTTTATTGAGTGGATGATGAGTGTGTTTGAAATACATCATGACGGTCTCAGTGTGGTACACTTTGTACTTTCTCAAAGAACTCATAAAGTTTTGCTTTTTCCTCTGGAAGGCTGACGGATGACTGATTACTGAGGTGAGCAGGAAGATTTATTAGTGTTTATCCAGTCACCTGCGGCACCTCACAAAGAGAAAAGTTTGAGTGTGCATTTATGTTTTAATCTGTCTTTACTGCCTTTTAAAATGTCTTCTTTCAGTTTGTATAAGCATTTAAGCAACAGCTATCAGCATTCTCAAATCAAAGTCCATTATGGAGGGAGTGTGATTGCGTGTGTCTCATTGTCCCTATATCCTTTTGTAAAACACGACTGATAAATTCCCTTTTTGTAACCTCTGCAGGGTTCAGTGGCCACGTTCAATGACTGTGAGAGAGAAAGAGACAGGGAGAGGAAGAGCGACAGGCAATCATTTCTCTGTGCGAGCGGCAGAGCGGGTAGGCGAGCAGATGAAAGCCCATTTTCCTCTGATTAAGTCCTCTGAAAATATTCCATTTGTCAGTGCCACTGCAGCTGAGACAGGCCCTGGCCTGCACAGCCAGCCGACTGTATCTGTTGACTATGTAGCCGCCGCGATTTACATCGCTCACTGACAACATCATCATTTCCTCCTTTAATGTCCTCCTTCACTTCTGTCTATACCTCCATCCCATCCCTCTATCCCGCCACCCTCGCCACTGCTTTCCCTCCTTCATTCCCCCTCTCTCATCCCATCCACAGTGCTCAGCACCACCACCACCCCCCTTCCCCCCTAACAGCCTATTTTTGTTTGATCTGCCCTCATTGCAAGGTTGACTGCTACCAAAGAGGAGAGAGCAAAGCGGGACCTGGCTCTGTCTTCGTCATAGTCATTTTCAATGTCATAAATTTCAATTTCCAATCTTTCTGCCCTTCCCCCCCCCCCCCCCCCCCCCTGTTCTTCAACCTCCCTACTCCCCCTTCTCTCATGGCATACCCATCATGGGAATTTGTCAATTCTGTTTCTCTCTGTCTTTCCCTCTCATTCATTCTGACTCCGTCTCTCCAAACACCTATTGGCTATTATCCTGTCTCATGTTTTCCCCACACTTCTGCCACACAGAATGCAATTTTCCCCCGGCCGCATCTATGATGAGATCCAAATGAAAGATCATTAATATTTTGTTCAAAAAGAAATGGAGTCGTGTCTCCTATTTTAAATATTGTCATTTTCCCTTGTCGTGCTCGTCTGCCATTGAGGTGCTCTTTCTCACCTCCACCACATCAGGGTGATGCAGATGATCACATTTTTTTTCCTGTTACTGCTCCCTCCCCACCCCCCCAGCTCTGATGAATGCATATGTGTGCATGTGCATGTGTTTGGCTTGTAAAAGCCGTGGAAAACCCGACAGGCATACAAAAAGATATTTGCCCTTTGTCTCTTCAGAAGGTCTTTAACTCGGAGACACTGACAGGAGCAGATGAAGCAGCTGTGAGTGTTGGTGTGTCAGGAAAGACGGAGTGGCACCATTAACAGAGCCCTGGCCCAGTCCCACTGACAGACTGACTGAAGTATAAAGAGAATAACTGTTACAGACAAGTTTTATTCAGTGAGGGTATTGATGAAAAGGGCAGGCTTTGTTAGTTATGTGAGTGAAATGAAATACACTCTAAAATAAAAGACTTGTATCCGGATAATGAAACGTGTTGGAAGCATTAATGTGTCACTATTCTGTTTTGTGTAAAGCATGGTCCTCTTCATTTTCTTTGGTCGAGGAGCTTGTGCAGTAAGTGTTTGGCAGCAACAACTTGTCTTCATTCATTCTTCACACTTTATTTTAACCATCCCTATTTAGCATTTGTAGGCACTATATAAACAATTATTAAATAGCTTCTAATGCAGTGTAGTGTAGTCGTAAACAGATATAATTACAAGATACAAATGTTTATTAATGGCGTTGGCAACTCTTCCTATGAAATATTCATAACTGGGATATAAACAGTTAAGGAATACTTCATGACAAAGTATAACATATCTGTAACAATATATAATCATATTCAGAAATTGTAAATCACATCCATAAATAGTTTTACATCTGCTGTACATGTGTATAAACTGAATAAATGACACACACATTGCTATAGTATACTGTCTTTTGAACAGGTTTTGATGGAGTCTAACAGCAGTTATATTAACTTGCTTACATTAAATCTGATTAGGCAGTGTTGGCATCAATATGTTTGGCTCTGAAAATGAATAGTATAGTTGTCTTTTGCCTCCCTGTTGAAGAATAATGATTGGACAAATAAATGGAAAGAGGTCCTTCACCAAAAACGTCTTTATACAGCACTATTATCATTGATATTTTTGGAGAAAATTCCCTCACTTTTACAGGAGTGAAATGATTGATAGTTCAGAGATAATCCCAACAGTTAAAGTGCATGACTCAGACGGTGCAGCGAAAAATCATGATGTGACAGCTGTCACAATGAGTATTAGGTTATTAATAGAGTAGCCTAACGTTACCCTAAGAAACGACTTTATTCCTACAGGTTTGTCCTGGATTGTTACAAGTAAGTGCTAGTCAGACAAATACACTTAAAATACAATTTTGCGATTGTACAGTGGCCCACTTGGTCTGGTTGAAAATCCAGCATTGCACCCGACACCCAAGTCCATATGTTAAACATGAGGAACACAGTAGAAGCACGAGCTTCACCAAAAACAGCAAGGCCAGTTGTGTGGAAGCTGAGGATTTACTTTGCTGAATTATCGTTGCTGCAGTGTCATTTGGTGACTACTGCTTCAGGTGGCATTAAATCTGAGTTCAATGGAGCTTTAAAAGACGAGCGAGTACAAATGAACGAGCAAAGAATACGACTGATTTAACAGACAGTACGATATTTTTGATGGAGAATGTGCACCAAAGGAAAAAGAAACAATAAAGTTGTGAAATGTAATTTGGGAATTAATCAGCATTCATTAGCCCACAGGGCCTTTCCTCCAAGTCTCTCTCTGTCTTTCTATCGCTTAATGTTCCCTCTCTCATCGAGGCATCATGGGTAGCCCGCTCACTGCTCACCCAGGCGTTGCCCATTTGCCTGCTGTCTCGCCAGCTCGCTCTCTAACCAAACTTTACCTCCTACCTGACACTCCCTCCCTCCCTCTGCTCATTAGCATGACATTAGCATTTCATTTGCATGGCCTCCAATCTCAGTTAATCAATCTGCTCTATTTCGTGCATCTTTTTTAATTTCTCTGCGTGAAGTAGAATTGTTTCCCTCCCTGTGTTGTGGATTGAGTTCTTGAACTTCTGTTTTTGACTTTTAGTTTTGGAAATTTCAATTATTTTCACAGGGAATGACGTATTTTCTGCTTCCATTCCCTCAATGCACAAACTTTAAAGGGCCATCAGTGTTCTTGCATGTGTTTATACACACTAAATACCATTTATACTTTATTGTTAAAAAACAATATGAAATGCGAATTATACTACCGAATCAGTTTATCAGTTTAACATTTTGTTTTAACATGTTTTTCATCATCAGCATTTGTTAGCCAGACAGCGATGAAGCTCTCGTAGTGAAACATCACTAGAAGGACAAACCCACTGTACTGTACTGTATTATGACAATGTCAGTAACCTCACTTTTCATGCCAATGAAGCTTGAATGAAGTGGAATTCATTTCAATGACAGTAATTAGCCATGTGAGCAGAGCGGGGCGGGGTCACGCTCAGGCAATTAAGAAAGTGACAGCCCATCCAGTACAGTGACAGGCTGAGGCCTCTCACACACACACACACACACACACACACACACACACACACACACACACACACACACACACACACACACACACAAATGCATTCACAGAAATACAAATATATACGCACAACCAACACGCTCACAATCATTTTACAAAAGTCACCTGTGAGCAACCTAATTAACATAAAAGCACTGGATCTCTGTCGTTCACTTTGTCTTACATCCTCATCCCGCTCAAAAGTGGAACCAATACATTCTACAATGGCATTTTTAACCCACAGAGAATATTGTTATTACTAGTCACGAGAAGCAGCCTATTCTCAATATGTCAAGGATTATTTAAAGTTATCACAAACGTGTTAGCCGTAGTAGAATGAGCAGAAGTACATCCTAATTGTGGACGCTGGATGACTGGAGTGACACGTTAGAGTCAACATTTAGACCTGAGCTTTTCCTCCTATGAGTGGAAAACGGACTACAGACTTTAGCTGTTTCCATAATACATGATGAGAACATCTTCTTCCTGACTTTGATTTCACTATCTAGGACCTTGCCAAACCATAAAACCTTTTGGACCGTAGGATCTATCCTCCTGTCTATTCTTTAAGTGTACACTCAGTGCGTGTGTGCGCGCATGTGTGTGCGCGCATGTGTGTGTGCGCATGTGTGTGCATGTGTGTGTGTGAGTGAGTGGAGAGGCAAGTGTTGAGACAGAGCTCTTCTAACTCTAACTTCTAACTCTTCTAACTGATGACAGCTGAACAGTGACATGATATTTGCTTTCTGTTATCAAATGAAATCAGTCATCCCTCATTTTACGTAGACACACACCTGCTCCTGCATGCTTCACACAGATGCACAGACTTAGAAACACAGAGTTTGGATGTGATGCGACACTTCTGCACAGTGCTCATCTGTGCAGTTAAGTGTTAATGTGTTTGTGACATTAGGAGAAGGGTGCGTTCTTCCTTTGTCTCCCATCTCTCCGTTGCAACCCCAGCACCAAACTCTCAGTGTGTGTGTGTGTATGTGTGTGTGTGTGTGTGTGTGTGTGTGTGTGAGTGTGTGTGTGTGTGTCTGTGTGTGTGTGTGTGTGTGTGTGTGTGTGTGAGGTGGTGGGATACGGCGTCAGGCAGTTATAAATGGCCATCATTTCCCAAACCACTCTGTTCTCCATTGTGGAGCGTATGTCGCCACAGGGCAGGAGGGAGGTGATGTGTGTGTGTGTGTGTGTGTGTGTGTGTGTGTGTGTGTGTGTGCAAGTGTGTGTAGGAGGATGTAAGGGTGTGTGAGGTGGTAATAGAGGAAGTGTAGTCCCAGAGGGAAACTGTGACGGTAGAGAGTAGCGGAGACGCACCAATAGTCTGGAAAGCTGTTCTGAAATCGGTGTGCGTAGAGACACTTATCTAAATATAAAGACATTAGAAACAGAATACATATTTTACTAAACATGACCAAACTCATACTCAAACTAATTTCATCACATTTTAAGATATTGACTCTAAAGAATATCAGAATCAGCCTTAAAAAAACACCACTTGTAAATTGTGTGTAATTACAGAAAGTAAACCCCTCAGAGTGTTAATTCCTTGAAACAATGCGTGGGACATTTGCTATTGTAAAGCTATTGCAGTCACCTGATTGAGAGTTTGTGTTCTTTTTCCAAGTTTATATATTTTTCCCGTCTTCCCTCATAGAGAGCCGAAGTGAAACCATAGCATTCAGGTTCTGCTCCAGAAGTTAGAAAACCTCTTTCAGAATCCCATTGACATTTGTAACAATGCTAATAGCTGAAATGACAGCCTCAGAACAGAGCTACCTGGTACCTGCAGAGGTACCCCGTGTGTTAGCCTTCCCGTGGTCAGGAATCACTAGATGATGTTATAAATGTTAACATTGTAGACTTTACTAAACAGATGTTGGAAGAAGATCCTGAGCGTTTTAATTGTTTCTACATTTGAGAATGATTTCATTGCTAAACATCTGTGTCGCAGTGTTGAGCCTTTCATTTTCTCCACTTGTGTTAAGGGTTCATTGAAAGTGTTACTTTCATAATATCGCGGAGGCCGTTCTCGGTGCCAGCTAAACTTTAGGATATAATTGTCTTTTGTTTTATACTTATATCCCTCTTTTCCATCTCCATCTCTCCGAGCATTTTATTTACTCTACTGTACTCATTCTTATAACTTAAGAATCTTTTGTTAATGGTATTGTGTTTTCTTTTGGCAGTCATGAAGTTTAGGATTTAAAACTGTTAATGACGTTTGGCTGAGCTTGCCCACTATGAGCTTATATTATCCTCTTTTCTCTTAAACTGTTAAAGCGGTTTGGTTACAATGCGAGTCCAACCATTGAGATTAAATTGGCCTGGCCAAGCAACTCTTGGCCAGGTTTATCCAGTGATATGGATTGACGTCAGTGGATGTAATATAGTAGATTCCAAGAGTTATTGTCTTCGTCTGCATAACTAAATAAGGCAGTTCTGTGAAATCTCTTGATTTCTTTTACTCACTGCTGCACTTTGTTTCATAAAGCAGGACTTCCTTTTCTCCCTCTCTTCGCCAGTGTGTGTGTGATCTCTCATAGTAGTGCTGTATGTGAAATTCCATCATTAAAACACATAAACATAGAAAACCCACTGAGATTCCTACTAATGATCTCATTTCCCTAGTGTCACATGGACAGCATATGATGTGACACATTTCCTCTTGTGCTCAGAAATGTTAAAAACACTCCATCTTTCCCAAAGGTTAGAAATGAAATGGCGAAAACAGCAGGGGACACAGTGCGTATGTGTGTACACCCACTTCAATATATTACAAATGTCTTCCACTTAGGCCTATTTCAACCAGGGGCCTGATATGGTTTTGATACAAGAGACAAGTGAGGAAAGAGAGAGGGCCGGTTAAGGAGGGGAAACTGCTGTTGTTTGACAGGAGGCCTTTCTAAATCCCACACTCATCCATCATAAGTGGCATTTGTGCACTCTGAAGGCCTGATAATAGCCTTTTGCATTTTCACACTGTGCTCTGCCTTCTGGATTTGATCGGGGAGCGGGAGAACGATGTAAGGAAAAAGGTGTGGGATGGGGACACACACACATACTGCGGTTTCATTCATTCTCTTCTTTTTTTTCCAACTCCTCATCATCTAACCCTCGCTCCTTCAAGGCTGCTTCTCTTCTCTTCCCTTCAACATTTTGGGAAAATCACTTTCTGAATTGGAAAAAGGACCCTGGGGCCACAGGCACAGGGTCCAGGTTTCGTTTTTTTTTCCTTAGGATAATTGACTTTGGTTGCCTGGTAATTCATCGCTTGCATATGCCAGCTAATTCATCAGGAGAAGAGAAGCTGCCGACCTCACAACCTTGCATGCCCCATCGCCCCACACACACACACACACACACACACACACACACAATTCATGTCTTACAACCTCTCACATCTAAACCTCACATTGCTAAATCGCACATATGCATGCACACCTATACAAACACACACACCCTCTACCACCACACCGCCCACCCGCCCCAGAAGAGCCAGGAGCTTGGAATGAGAGGAGGGAGCAAAGCAGCAAGTTAGTGGATGGAAAACCTGAGATGATAGATGGGGCGCATTGTGGCATTATGAATGAATTATACCTCCCAAATACCATGAGCAGTGCAGACTGTCAGAGTGTATCTATACTAATCTGGGAGAAAATATAGCCGTTTCCACATTAAAGGGGGCCGGCAAAGAACGGGCCGCAGAATTAATTGAGCAATCAGGCCATTAGAGAGAAACATCATACTGAGTCCCGTTTCTGATGTAGCAACATTTATCACTGCTGAACACAAATCTGCTTTCATTCCTCTGGTTTTTTTTTCTTACTTTCTCTCTTGTTCTCTCTAATGTGGCCCCCATCTTCAAACAGATTAGGATTATTGTGACAAGACAAAGGTATCTTTTGTCTTTTTCCGTAGCCGTGTCAGTGCCTGCTGCATTCATCACGGTTGTCACAGTCTTAAAGCTTTCAGCTTCCACACCTTGTCCCATTTTTCTCCCAGCGGTGGGTCCATGTTAAATTTGCAAAGGAAAGTACATTATTGGAAAATGTCCCCTGATAAATTGTAGGCCTGATACATAAGCATTTGTTTGCATTTTTTTTATTTTAGTTTTTTTACTTTAGTTTTATTTTTATCGGGTGAATCTTGACAAAATGTGATCCAGATGTTTTCATTTGCTGTGACATTTTAACTCAGATTTTGATAGATGTTGGTATTATAGGTGCTCAGTGAAATATGACATCAAGGTCAACAAACAGATAAAGAAAAGTAAAGAAAATACAAATACAGTCATCTCAATTTGCGTATTAAATGCCACACATTCATGTCACTGAAACATTCAATTAAAACACAATTATTTTTTGGACATTCTTTTTAATGCCAAAATGAAAAATCCACATATTAGATTAATGATGCATTTTACAGAATACAAAAAAGTGAATTAATGGAAGAAAAAGGTGCATCAATTGTTAATTATAATTCTCATTATTATAGCAATATGGTATTCTATATTGATCCATGCCAGATGTTGGCCAGATGATATTTGAAAATGTGCATAGAAACACTGCCTGAAACTCGTGGGAACTGTTAATGATGCTGTGACATTATTGTATCATGCATGCTATAGTTATTCAAAGTACTGCAACGCACTAGACGTTTGCGTTTCCTTTCCTAAAGACTGCTTCTTTTGTCCCTCTGGCACAGCGAAGACGAAGCACCAACAGTCTATTAATATCTGGATTTAGAGATGATGCGTGTTACTTTGTGTGCGTCTCTTTGTGTGCGTGTGCCACCGGTGCATGTTTGTAAAGTAGATCCTTTGAGAATAATTAAATTAAGCAATAAAGCAAAGTAAGATGTTTCAGGCATTTTAGTATGTGATGCTGTGTATCTTTCCTCCGTTTGCAGTAACAAAGCCTTTGTTTTAACCATCTAATATTTTCAAATATCTATGCATGTGCCAGAAAATGTCTGACATCTACAGTGAATTAACCCAGCAACATGTTTGGTTAGCATGCACCTTCAATCAAAATGTACCAACACACTGAACTAGAGAAGAGGAGGCTCCTCACTATACTGACTGGACGGGACAGTTCTTGGTGATTTAATATCCAACATCTATCCCCCTCTGCTGGACAAACTTGGGAACTGTGCCAGGCATGCTGCAGATGATTCTCTGAAGTCAGTAATTGTTTAATACATTTTAATTTATCTCCCTTTTTTTTTAAACACCTTAAAGTTTAAACAGCTTCATGTTCACTGTGGGTGGAAGTCAATACTGTACTTACTTTAATTTATGGATTTTAAAGGTGAAATAAAACAAAGATTTCCATGCAGAGCCTGTCATTCTGGCACACACATATAAAGACATGCATACATTTGGACACGTACAATAATGTCTAATAAACTCCTGAAATATTAAATTAAATTGTTACATATGTTTTAAATAGGATGCTCATCAGTCCTCAGAAGTAAAACCCTTATTATTCAATATTAAGTCAAACAAATAAATCATGCTGTTATATCAATTTCAGAAAGTCTTTCAGACCTCATTAGAAATGATTGTTTCTTCATAGGAAGGACATCTTTCAAAGTTTACTCTGAACAGGTCTTCTGCTGGAGTGGTCACCACTGCCAGTCTCTGCGAGGAGAAAAACAAAGAGCCATTATTAATCCATCGTAACAAGAACACCACACTGAAAACTAGTAAAATATTGTATATAATAGTGTTTGGGATGTGTAATATTCAAAGTACCTGTCTCAGTGTTCCTGGAGATACAGACAGACTGTAGAAAAATCCCAGTGATGCCATGATGACTGAAGAGAAAGCAAGAAATAGCCCGAGGGCAAAGCCCCACCAGGGGTACTGGTAGGTGTTGTACTTCAGAGGGGTGAATTTGACCAGAGAGAAGACCAATATGCCCTGTGAAAACAAAGATACATAACATAACTTAGCAATTGAAAGAAGAGAGAAATCAAATAATGTGTGTACACCTTCATGTATTTATAGATATGGGCACATACTGTGCCCATATCTTAGTTTGACTTAGAGTAACAATAATGTGTTGCATTTACTTACTGAACATACACATGGAGTGATGCATTTCCAACAATATTTCATATAGGGCATGGGGCGGTAGCCAATCATGTCTGTAATATTATTGTAGTAGTGATCAGCACCTTGGAGACAGACAATCACGTTATTATCATAACATTTATATTAAAAGGTAAGCATGATGAAATTGATTTAGGAAAAATTAATGTTTTATTTCACCATACACCCATCCTATACAAAGGCACTCCAAAATGGCAAAAAGTATCAATGGGATTCCACTGCAGGCGTAGTAGTCAAAAAGCTGAAACACATAAAGTCCTCCCTGCAGTCCGTTAGGAAAAGGCGGGGGGAGGAGAGAGGAGGTTAAATAGATGGGAAGGACAGAACGTTCTTTCAAAAAAGAAAATCTTATCTGTTCAATTGTATCAACAGCAGGAAACGATAATATGTTGTGTCTTTCAAACTCTAGAGCATGCATATACAGACAACCACAGAACAAAACAGAACTCGGATAGAAGTCATTTTCTTTACATTTCAATCGGTTTAATTTAATGTAATGTAAAATCACTCAGAAACAAAAAGACACCCACTTCAGTGACCATAGACAGGCCGATGAGTAAGGATACACCACAGATGACCAGCAGGAGTAATTTACGTCGATGACCAGTTAAAAAGAAGGATGGATATATGTCTGATAAGGATGTGATCATGCCTTCAAGATACACAAACTGTGGGTAAAAAACAAAAAGTATGTTATTCTAAGTCCTTGACATCTCATTCATCAGTTATCCACAGAATGTAGCTGCTTTTAGGGACATTGTTTTGTTTTTAGTCTCAAGGCACTAATCAAATCTAAACCATGCCAACGTTAAGCTGTTAAATTTCCTTTTTGTTTTCACCGTCAGAGGTAATAGATTTAGTAATCTATTCAACAATGGAAAGGTTTTCATTGTAATGTTTCCTAAGTTCATATCGTATCTACAATTATTTACCAGAGTTTGATAGTAACACCTTACCTGACTGTCCAATCCCAGGAAGATTATCATAATGAAGAAGAAGGCAGCCCAGAGATGTGGTAAAGGCATCATGGATACTGCCCGGGGGTAGGCAATAAAAGCCAGGCCGGGACCTGCAAGTTATACAACGGAGATGCCAGAATATGTTAGTTATAATGGTTAATACAGCACTGTACATTTTAGGCTACAGACCAGGGGTGGGCAAACTACGGCCATATATGGCCAGTTGAGCTTTTTAATCCGGCCTGTCAAATATTGACACAAATTTTGGTAAAGACCGCATTCATTTGACCTTTTTCCTGCATTACCCGCCGTTTCCCACTAAATGGCGCACTCCAGACACAATTGACCTTTGCTGGAGTCTTGTCTATTCTCTCTAATTCACCTTTGCCCTCGCATTGAGCCCTTCTGTAACAATGAGTGGACCAAAGAAAATAAAAGTCGACGGTGAGTGCCGAGTGTTTAATGAAGAGTGGACAGCTAAATATTTTTTCACTGAAGTGCGATCTAAGGCTGTATGTCTTATTTGCCAAGAAACCATTGCGGTTTTTAAAGAATACAATATCAGCCGCCACTTTTCCACCAAGCACGCTAACTACGCTAGCAAACAGTCAACACAAGAACGGGCGGCTACTGCTCAGAGGTTGGCAGCCAATTTACAGACCCAGCTAAATATTTTCTTTCGACAAACTGCGTAACGTAAAAGACAACGCTCAGCTGCTAATTTTTATCAGAGGGATTGATGACAATTTTGAGATGACGGAGGAATTTTTGACCATGGAATCTGTAAAGGGGGCAACGCGAGGAGAGGACTTGTATGACAAGGTGTCTGTTGTCATCGAGAGGCTGAAGCTACCGTGGTATAAACTTGCCAATGTCACCACAGATGGATCGCCGAACTTAACAGTAAAACACGTCGGGCTGCTGAAAAGAATCCAGGATAAGGTGAAAGAGGAAAACCCTGAGCTGGATGTCATTTTCCTGCACTGCATGATCCACCAGGAAGCCTTGTGTAAATCTGTATTGCAGCTTGATCATGTTTTGAAGCCAGTCGTAAAACTCGTTAACTTTATACGAGCAAGGGGACTTCAGCATCATCAATTTATTAAGTTCCTTGAAGAAACTGATGCTGATCACCAGGACTTGCTTTATCAATCTCATGTCCGCTGGTGAAGTTTGCGAAAAGTATGTCAACGAGTGTGGGAGCTCAAAGAGGAGATTAGCTCATTTTTTAAGTTAATCAGGAAAGCTGACGATTTTCTTGAGCTGAGCGACGCAGATTGGCTTTGGGATTTTGACATATTGACACACATTGATGAGCTGAACATGAAGCTACAAGGGAAAGATCAATTTGTGCACGAAATGTACACACGTGTGAGAGCCTTCAAAGCCAAGTTGACTTTATTCTCAAGACAAATGTCAAACAAATCATTCGCTCATTTCCCCACACCAGCGACGTTGAAAGAGGCTCCTCGACATGTAAAGAAATACAGCAAATCCCTGGACGACCTGCACGGAGAATTCTGCCATCGGTTCTCTGATTTTGAAAAAAATCTGTCCCCTGTCACAAGACTCTGAAACCGCACCGCAAGAGTTGCAATTGGATCGATCTTCAATGTGACTCTTTTTTAAAAGGAGAAGTTCAACTCCCTTAAACTGGATGAGTTTTATGCTTCACTACGATAAGCCAGATTTCATTAGGAGGATGGCACAGAGGATGCTGGTGTTGTTTGGTTCTACCTACGTGTGTGAGCAGACGTTCAGCGTGATGAACATCAACAAATCACGCCACAGATCCCAGTTAACTGATGAACACTGAGAATCTGTGAGATTTGTCCTGAGAATTGTCACAACCAAACTGACACCAAACGTTGATGCACTGTCAAAAAAGGGTGACCGACAACCACTGAAATTAAATGTAAGTTCTCTTTTCTTTTTAGGTAATGGCTTTTACTTGTAATGTACATTAGTTCACACAAACACTCTCCATCGATTTACTACCAGCCTGGCCCGTCTGTCAAATTTAAAAACTCATTGTGGCCCCTGAGCCAAAACGTTTGCCCACCCCTGCTACAGACAAAGTCATTGTGTTTACAGTATTGCTTTGAGTTTAGAGAAACAATATGATTTTAGATGGACATCACAGGTCTTTTTTCAATACAGTGCAATGAAGCTCATGCAGACCATGTGTGGCATTAATGCAGTGTCGTACCTGATTCAGCCACCACTGAGATATCGACACCAATCTCATAAGACATAAAGCCGAGGACCGAGAATATTGCAAAGCCAGCGACAATGCTGGTCATACTGTTCAACAGGCACAAGGCAAATGCATCTCTGTAATTGAAAAAGATTCCCACTGAGTTATATAAAAAGCAGACAGAGGAAAAGAGGGGACACATATTTGTTTGTCTTACTTGTAGCAGTTGTTGTTGTATTTGTTGTAGCTTGCTAAAGATGACAAACAGCCCGTGCAGACAGCGTAGGAGAACAATATCTGGCTCCCAGCATCCATCCATACCTTTACAAAATATAACGATTGTTTTAGCATATTCTGCCATTTCTTTGCCCCTCTGCTGTAGTGTCTGCTCCCCAAAAGAGCTAGCAGTGGGCATCTAAGTCTAGATGAGCAAGGATCTATGATAAGTGAGAGGTTTCAGTCCCAGAGGGTTTGGAGCAGTGGTCAGAAGTTTGGAAATGTAATGTCCTACCCCCGTTACAATCCTGCATTCTGTTTCATTGTGACTTTTATGAAGACACAGTAGTGACATAAACTATACAGTATAGTGAAGTTTGCATTCATCCCCCACATTTCCTCACCTGCGGATCAGCCAGACGCGTTAAATCAGGGGTAAGGTAAAATCGAATACCATTTATGGCTCCTGGCAACGTCACACCACGGATCAGCAGAGCAATCATCATCACATAAGGAAATGTGGCTGTGAAATAAACAACCTGAAAGAGCAGTAAAGATGTAGGCTGGACAAAATAAAAATGCAGTAAAAATCAACCTGTAATAAATCCGACTTGTTAAGCTCATACAGTACTTAGCTATTGTTGAGAATGTCAAACAGGACTTGATTCAGTCTCTCAGTATTGTCAGACATTATTGTTTGGTAGCTCACCTTTCCAGAGGACTTGATTCCGTTCCAGACACAGAAATAACAAACAATCCAGCTAAGTACAAGACATCCAGCCAGGTCCCAGCGGATACTTCCCATCTGTTCAATGCCTTCAGACAAACCCAAAACTCTCCTCCTGAAACCAACATACTGCATGTTTAGGAACATTTTGCTCTCTAAGACTGTAAAATAATTACTTCAGTTTCAGTATCCAGTGGAGTATTTGTGAGCACATACTGCCAGAATTCTTCAACTGAAGAAGTTGCATTCTGAGAAATGAACCCATTTGATGAATGATTCAGTCCATAATCGACACAGTTCTCTGGTAAAGGGAAAAGTAAGAATAACAGTTTAGAATTGAAGTTTGTGATACAGGAAATTCAAAATCTTGAAACTTTATACATATTGGTCCCCTTGTCATTCTTCCTTGCATCCCTACTTTTCTTTCACTTAGATTTTTGCCTCTTTCGTTCAAATTCCTCGTGCATGGAGAAGTCGCCAACAACTAACGCATCATTCATGAAGCCGTCACCAACATAAGTTGCCCAAAAATACATGGCAGGATAAACGCAGTGAATCAGATGCTAAAGGATATGGCTGCCAATATATGTGTTTTTATATAGTTAATAAAGCCAATGAAAAAATAATAATATTTAATTAGCCCATCTCTCTATCCTTTCCAATAACATGCCTGCCATGCTGCTCATTCTCGAGACCAGTTGTTCCTACTGAATATATAAATCTTTTCAAATGGGACACAAATTAGTACTTTCATTTGTAAGAAAGACAAAGTATCCGTTTCCTTGAACTGAATAATGTCGTAGAGCATTTTGTATACATGCACCTGTGTTCCAGATGTTGTTGCAGCTGGCCCAGGGGAGAACAGTGTGGAAGGAAGAGAAGAGGTAGAGGAAGGCCCAAGCCAGGATGACAATGTAATACATCACAGTGTACAGCATTAGCACTTGACCGCCGTAGCCTAAACCTGAGGAAAAAACATGTTATCTACAAAATAATTGATCAGCACACAACTTTATAATATATCTACTATTTTCCACTTAAATGTTTTCTTGAGCTAGCAGTACCTTCAAATAATGGACATATTTTCCTCCAGCATGTGATTCCACCCTGACCAGTTAACTGTCCCAGAGATACCTCCAGAAAGAAGAGGGGGATTCCACAGGTGAACACGAACAAAGCATAGGGGACTAAGAAAGCTCCTAAAGGGAAGAATTGTGTGAAAAGCAACATGAACTGGAGCACTGAGTCTTACTGATGATGGCAACAGGCCAAGTTAATCCATACTGTGTCTTCTTGTCTTATTCTTTGCATAAATGACACTTTTATTCACGTTCTTACCTCCCCCATTTTTGAAGCACAGATATGGAAATCTCCAAACATTGCCCAGACCAATGATTTCTCCAACTACTGCCAAAATGAACTCCCTCTTGTTGGCCCACTGGCCTCTCTTGTTATGCTTTTCTGGAGCATGATTTGGATTGCTGTCATCTTTCATCAGCATCTTCTCTGGATTAGTCGCTGGCTGCATTTGGACAGGTCGACTGAGCTCAAATATTACATAAAAAAAAAGTGACAGTGTGTGTTATAATCAGGGTTGGCAAGCAACTTTACTCAATGTACTCAAGTACTGTACTTCAATACAAATTTGAAGCACTTGTACTTTTCATGATTACTTCAATTTGTATGTTACTCTGTACTACTTCTACTAAAGTAAAACATTTGACTGTAGGACTTTTTCTTGTTGTATGAGACATTTTACTTAAGCACTTTTCCCACCACTGGTTACTCTTTAAATCGCAACAAAATGCACATTAAAAACTTGGAAATATGTATAGTTGATTTGAAAGGCAAATGTTAAGCAAAATATGAAGTGTCTATTGATAAACAAAAAAACAATCTGGCCTGTGCGCACAAGTTGTTTTGTCTATTGCCAAACCTCCGTAGCTTATACTCATGTATAACCAAGGAGATGTATGTTCAACTCAGCACTAATAATTCTTACTGATTGCTTGGTTTATATTTTGACTAGAAAAATAAGATAAGCGGGAGGTTTCAGCCCCAGAGGGTTTGGAGCAGTGGAAAACAGTTGCATTGCTTAAAGTCCTTATTATGTATTCTTTAGGATATTGCATTATTACTGTATGGTATAATACAGTTAGTATATGTAATAAATATCATTTGTCATAATGCAGAGTAGGTTGGGATGGATCAAAAGTTCAGTCACAATTCACAAATGATCTGAAATCAGCAGCAAGGTACATAAGGGTGGGTCATTACTTACGTGTGCTTCTGGAGCCCGGTTGCGTTGGTTGGATGAAAGTAGTGGTGGAGAATTGATGATTGAAGCTACCAGGATTGGAATCTTGAGTATTGACTCACACACTCAAGATTTGGTCTCCGGTAATAATCTCATGTTATATTTGGTTGACGCCTACAGACAGTATGAAGCCAATGAGAAAGGAGGGTGCTCTCTTCACTAACATGTAGCTAATCTTTCTCTGGCTAGGCAGTTCGTTACATTTAGCTCAGTGCTTGTTCTGCAGAGTGGGCTGCTTTCATAAAGTTTGTTTTGTGGATCACGGCAGATTACAGATTTAGAATGATAGCACACATGAGCTAAATAGCTCTAGGGTTGTACGATCCATGTTTTGATAGTATGTTTATTGGTTTGGGTCCGGTGTGGGACAAGGGAACGACTCATATCTTTGTAAATTCTTCACATTCTGCTGAATGTTTTATACTAAAATTGTTGCCATATCTTACATATTACACCTCACCTTTAATGTTCTTCAGAGCCCTGTTTCAAAAAGTGGGTTTAGTTTAAACTTTGTGTTTGGTAGCACTGAGATGAGGGAAATGTTACAGGTGCTGTAAAGGTGGACCCAAATGCAGTAAACTGACAATGATAACAAAAAGCGAGCTTTAATTAAACAAAGCCAAAAATACAAAAAGGTAACAAGCAAACTGAAAAGACAAACCAGGACAACACGAAGGCTCACGAGGGGAAACATCCAGAAACGAGGTGTAACATGAATGACAAAGGGGCTGGTGTGCTATATAAAGGGAGGAACTAATAAGGGGAGTGACAACAGGTGAGGTGGCTGCAGAATTGATGGGACAGGTGAATGCAATCAGGGCAGGAAGTGAAGTGGGAAGCAAGGAGAGGAGAGTGACAAAATAAAACAGGAAACAGATCAAAATACAACTAGATTGTGAAAGGAAACTCTTTTCTTTCAGTTCTAGGAAGAGAGGTAACTTACAGTAAACTCTCGATGAAACGAATCAGCTAGCTGCCAGTTTTTTCTTCTTCCAACAAACCATGAGTGTCTGTCTGTCTCCTCCCTCTTACAGAGCCACAACGGAGGTTTACTGGATGAGAGCCAAAGTCCTGGTTGGTATTAGTTTGTGACTTTCTAACATTACTGCTTTTATGCAGTAAAAGCCCACGAGCAAACAATCACAATCCAAATCCTAGTCACCACAGAAATTATCTGTGGAATTACAAAATACTGTAGCTGTAAGCTTATAATTTACAATATAGATGAAGTTTGAACTGTATTTCAGGCTGTAGACTCTTTTATGATGCACTCATCTGGTCTTGTGGGGAGCAAAACACAATCAGTTTCTGTGAGGATGGAGAAAAACGGCAATTAGTTCTACGAGACTATTAGTTTACGACTAATATTGCATTGCAGCTATTTTACATATGCATAACAATTTGTAAAATCCTGTATATTTTCTGGGCTAGAACTCCAGTAATGAAAGCCTTTTATAAAATGCTGCTGCTCCCAGGGTAAGAAAAACAAATGTTCAAGTTGCACACATTCTGGTTTACATTCACTAGCTCCCTGCTTAAGCTTCAAAGAGTATATAATTAAGCAATAGCTGACGACAGGCCGTGGTATATGGTAATTATATCACAGTTAAGGGGCGTGGTTACAACCCCCTTAACTGTGATGTAATGAGCATATATCCACGGTCTGAAGTGAGCTATTGCTTTTATAAAACGGTTACCAAGTGTGGCAATATGAAAGAAAAATACACACTTCCAATTTAAATAGTTTTTATTATTAAATAATGATGTTCAAAATAAAATAGTCCCTCTGTTGCCTTCTGCACAAAACATAGTGCGAGGTGGTTGCTATGCAACAACACTAACAGCTCTGCTCTTCACGTAGCTCTCCATGTCGTCTTTTAGGGGCTTTCTTCTCTGGAGATAGGCACTGATCGATCCACTCCTCCAGAGTAAAGCTTTGTAAGTTTGTTTCTTAACGGACGTAATTTAACAGCTGTAGCGGTTGTAGCTTTTTCTCAGACGCGGAGGGATACTGACTTGTTGTGAAAAGTAACTACAATTCTACCCGTGATATACGCTCATTATACCACGGCTAAGAACCAATCAGATTGCTTGATTTGACATGTCCGCTTTATAATGTAAAACATAACCTGAACATGCGTTATTGCATCTATGCAGTTTGATGATCTTGTATGGATGCAGGATGCTGATCACAGGTGACTCACCTTCAGTACTGCCATTCTTTGTTTTTTCAGTTAAAGCACGCAGCTCTGTATCAGAAGGAGAGGTTTCAGGGTGAAGAACATTCTCTGGTGAAGTGTTACACAGGTCTGCTGCTGGAGTGCATAACGTTTTCAGTCTCTGTAAAAACATCAACGTTTGCCAGATCACTTGCATTGTAACATGTCCTCAAAGCATAAACTATCAGACAATAGTGCCCAACTGAAATCCTCAAATTTGACATTTGTAATAGTTCATATTTCGGTCAGTCAGTCCACAGAGAACATATGTAACTACAACGTACGTACAGAGAATAGAAATAAACTTAAATGGAAATAAGTGTATTTCTCAGTGTATCATACAGTTTCCACTGCACATTGGGGGACATGTGCTTGATTAGCGCTTGCAGCCCTCGTTTCCTGGCTATTGCTTGAATCCCATCTGTGCAGATCCCCACACAGTCCTCCCATTTCAGATCAACCTCTTTCATGTAAATGTCAACGATTTTGAATTTGAGTGCAGTGTCTCTGTTATTTATACGTTTGTAGTAAAGAAACAAAAAATATTTATATTTAGCCTCTCACAGTTTGGAAACCACTATTTTAGGCGAACTTGAAAAGAGGTGCTTTAGGTTATCAAATTAGCTTTCAGTCGAAGCTCCATGTAAGCTGCATGTGGGTTTGGTCAGAGAAAGGTCAAGAAATTGACCTTTTACTGCAAATGCGTTTACATGGACTGAGTCTTATCCCTGTTAAGACCGTATTCAGGATATGTTTTTTGCTGTTTACATGAGCACATAAAAATCAGGTTATTCCTACTCCCTGTACAGGCCTACTGGAGATGATAACTATACTAGTATCCCAGTTACTGCATTCTATTTGCCCAGGCGCTGTGATGTTTACAAAAAAAAACTATGAGCGACAGGAAATAACTGCTAATTTATGCTAATTGTTAATAATTTATTCTCTGCTCCATCTTATCTACATTATAACGTCAGCTGACAGAGGCAATGTACAGCCTCTATCATTACTCATTTTATTAATCGCTCTAGAAGTCAAGTGCTTTTGCTGCCGCTTTTGTTTGTATGACTGTCCGCGCCTGCGCAGCTAGTTGGCAGCGCTGAATAACCGAGCTGAGTTGTAGACATGCCACGTATCCCGGTTTCTTTTGGAGTACCCCAGCTCACATATTCGAGTTTCTCATAAACAGGATAAGGACTTAATGGTATATGCTGTTTACATGTGCAAACACATAATCTTTACTCCAAAAACCCGATCATAAATAAGTTATTCATGTAAACACAGTCAGTGATTTAACTGAAATTACATAATATTACCTCTTATTTTATCTTTGGCAGTAACTCTTTTGTGATGGCCGAGATATGCTGTGCTTTCAGTCGACACACTTACCTGTCTCAGTGTTCCCGGGGTTACTGCCATACTATAGAGAATCCACAGAGGGATCAGGAGAACGGAAGATAAAGCAAGAATTATCCCGATGGCAAAGCCCCACCAGGGGTACTGGTAGGTATTGTTGTATTTCAATGGGGTAAACTTTACCAGAGAGAATAGCAATATTACCTATGACATAAAAAGTGAAATGGAGAGAACATGAAAAAACAGCAAACATTTCCAGTTAACATAAATACTGTACAGTATGTGTATACGTATTTTACCATACATTTACTTACAACACAGACAGATGGTGTGATGAACCTCCAACAATATTTCATATACGACGAGGGGTAGTAGCCAATCATTTCCTTTATCTTGACGTAATACCGATCAGCACCTTAGACAGACAGACATGTTAGCTACATTATCATTTAAAGCATATGATCCAACACTGGGCATTCATCCACATTATAATTTGAGGATCATTTATATTATTTTAATAGAGCAGTGCAGTGAGAAACAGTGTAGAAGCAAAGTGGGGGCTTCACCTACTTCCAAGGGGCATGGAGAAGGGAAACCTCTTTTAGATGGAAAAACATTTGCAAAGTGGGTCCCATGATCAAATCTCTATTCACCCTAACCCTATTCAATGTCTTGTTAACATAATTTGTAATACTTTAATGAAAACAACAATGACAATACCACAACTCTTTTGCAATGTCTGATCTAAGTCTTATCTAAATTACCAAGAGGTAGCACTGTTATTAACTAGAATGGCACTTGGAGACCCCTGCCTCATTCCATAAATAAAAAATACTTTTGGATTTGGATCCGCTCTTTCTCTCCCATTCTACACCCTTCCATTAACAGTAGTTTATCCGCAATGCTGCCAACAAAACACAGAGCAAATCAAACTGAAAATATAACCTCCTTGGCGGAGGTAAATATGGCATAGTATAAAGGGTGTACCGCTACTTTAATCCACATTATTGAAGACATTTTTCACTTCTGATTGTTCTTGGTTAAAATAACTTTGTTGCTTACCAAATATCCATCCCACACAAATGGACTCCAAAATGGCAAAACTCATGATTGGTATTCCACTGCAAGCATAGTAGTCAAACAGTAAGCAGAAATACATAAAGTCCTCCCTACAGCACATAATAGAGAAGAAAGAGAGGGGGAGACAAAAGTGATTGGTTTGTTCAAGGAAAAACATATTTAATTAGGAGACTTATTGACAGACAGGTGCAGCATTTGCAGTTTTAAACAAATACACTCTCACCTCAGTCACCAAAACCAGGCCAATAACCAAGGACACAACACAGATGAGCAGCAGAAGTAGTTTACGTCGATGACCAGTGAAAAAGAAGGATGGAAATATGTCTGATATGGATGTCACCAAGCTTTCCAAACACACAAACTGTGGGTAAAAGATGAGTGTTACATTTACATTTTACTATACCGATACTGTTGATGTTGATGTTTTTACTTTTTGATATTATCCTGAACCAACAAGGCAGCAAACATTCTGTCTATGCACTTACTGCAAATAAAGCCTGATTGTTTTCTGTATTTGGCTTCTCTTACGTAAAGGCCCTGTCACACATATCCGTATGACAGAAACGTATGCTGGCGCATACGAACATTTGTCAGAGTCCAAATACGTCCAACTTTTCATCGGATCGGATTGGAAAAGTTAAGTATACAGATACGCATGTCTAACCTAGTGATAGAGTATCACTTACTTATACAAAATGTATCAGACGAATACCCAACGAATGCATAAGATATACAAAAATATGGCGTATACAAAATATCGGCAACACGCTGGTGTACGTTGATATAAGGTAAGGTATAAGTAGTATTCGTTAAGAGCTCACTGTGTTACGCTGGGGTGCGTTGTTGAACGCTGATGTTTTGAGCATGTTCAAAATTACCGGACGTACCTAACGTGTGCTTCATAAGATATGCAGACGTTACACATAAGTTACGTTACGTTAGACATACGTGAATACGGAATACGTAGGTGAATATTTACCTACGTAAATATAGTACGGAAATACCTACGTGAATACAGTACGTAAATACCTACGTGACTACGTTAGAGGAACGTTAGATATAGGCTATGTCGGCTGACGGTGAATCCTACAGCCAATGTATTAATAACGAGTGGATAACCTATTCCTACCCTATGTTAAGATTATGCCTGACGACGGAGTAATTTATTAAACGTGTTTCTACAGTACAGCTAGCGTTCAGCATTGTAGCCGTTCTCCAGCATCAGCATGACGTGAACCAGATGACACTTTTCCAGCTCCGTTGGCCAGACGCTCTGATACGTTTTAAATAGGTAAGTGATACGCTATCAATGTTTGACATATTTGTTATATATACGTCAGCTACAACACCGCTGTGGAAAAGTTGGACGTATTTGGACTCTGACACATTTTGAGCTAATTTTCATAAAAGCCGGCATATGTTTCTGCCATACAGAACTGTGTATGTCTGGCATGTTCGCCGTATCGTCTGTGTCCTTCAAATGATCACAACTTAGCCTTAATTTATATCAACCTATTGCCGATATTTTGTATGCGCCAGCATACGTTTCTGTCATACGGATATGTGCGACAGGGCCTTAATCTCTTATGTAATTGCTTATCACTAAGTGGAACTCACACGACACAATCATTGACAATATGTTATAGTTCATTTGCAAGTACTATGAATCGATACAATTATTAAAAGTGAATGGAAATTGAGATTTTGTGATAATTCAAAGCACAAGAACAGAGGGGCTTAAAACCGAGTGTTATAAACGTCTGATGTATATTTTAAATACAACTGATTGGTAAGACTTTACCTCACTGTCCAGTCCAAGGAAGAGTAGCATAATGAAGAAGAAGGCAGCCCAGAGTTGAGGTAAAGGCATCATGGATACTGCCTGAGGATAGGCAATGAATGCCAGGCCAGGACCTGCAAGTGGTCCAAATTGGATGGCAAAATAGATTAGGCATTTTTACTCTTATAGGTCATAATATATTTATAGTAGTAGGTTTATTTTGATGCTAGCATTAGACCAAAACCTGCTGAGCTTGTGTCGTAAGGTTGTGAGTAGTTAAAACTGAAACCCTTAATTATGGACCCAGCTGCTGCTGGTATTCAGTTGGTTGCCATCTGCAACCCCACCGCTAGCTGCCACTAAATCCTGCACACTGGTCCTTTAAAAAGGTGACAATAGTACAGTATTGTGTTTAAAGCTTGTTACCGCTGCCCTCAAGGCATTTTATGAGCCCCAGTAAACAGCCTAGCACTCAGTTAGCAGTTAGCTTGAGCTTGAGCTTGTTCTGGCTGAGCTCAAGTCTCTTTGGCTGCTGACTGGGGCTCTGACTGACGGAGGCTCGGCCGACCTCTCTCCGACAGGCTGCACTCCTGGATGCGCCGCCACCGGGAAGATAATAATAATAATAATAATAATAATAATAATAATAATAATAATAATAATAATAATAATAATAATAATAATAATAATAAAGAATCCCAAGGTTCTACAGAGTACAAGATAAAAACAACAACAAGAATATATGTATATATATATATATTTTTTTGTTATTATATATATATATTATATAGAGATTATATGGACCCAGTTTAGAGGTGAAATATTGCCCCCTGTTTCTTTGGAGAAGGTGGCTCGGAATTACACATAGAACTTTCAAGGACTCAGCAACACACAGCACTGTGAGGACCCACACATCTGGAGCCAAAATCCGAATGTTGACTCTGACAAGTTTTTACAGTTTAATTTAAGGGTTGAGAACGGAAAGAGTGAATGCAGGTAACTCATTTTATTTTTTTAATCTACAAACAAAACGATGTTGGTAGATATAATACCTACCATACTATACCATGTAGATATGATACTATTTATCATAGGAGCACAACAAGGCTAATATGCAGTACAGTGTTTGTCTACAATTCATTCCATACCTGATTCAGCTACAGAATGGATGTCAACACCCAATTCATACGACATGAAGCCAATCACAGAGAAGACTGCAAAGCCAGCAACAAAGCTGGTTAAACTGTTTAGTGTGCACAAGGCAAAAGTGTCTCTGAAATTTAAAAAAGATGATTATGTATTGTATTCTGCATCACATAAACAGTTAAAGGCATATAAAGTAAGTAGATAGAATAATATGTGTTTTCCTTACTTGTAGCAGTCATTGTTGTATTTGTTGTAGCTTCCCATCGCTTGCAAACTGCCTATGCAGACGTAATAAGAGAATAATATCTGGCTCCCTGCATCCATCCACACCTTAAAACAATTAAATATGCTGTGATTGTTACATGCCTTTTACATATTTATTTATTTGATGTTTATACTTCTGGACAGATCATCAATGTTGCTTTGTGTCTCTGCTGAACCTGAACCCTAATCTGTAACTGCCTGACTGCTACATTCCTTTCAACATTTTGAATGATTAACTACTTCTGATTTGCAAACCTCAACAATAATCTTTATTTATTCATAAAGCAGAGAACTTTTCAAAATCCATGATACAAAGTGCTGCCACGAAGCAGCAGAATATAACAGACAAGTCATAAATAATGCAAATGTGCTCTTCCCTTTAGTTTCCCGCCAGGTCTTTGGAACAGACAAAACACTGCTTTTTGTTGATCTCAAAGTATGTACTATGTCGTACTAAGAGGTAAGAGATATAGCGGGGAGAGAGGCAATACGAAATGTCTTAAAAGTAAGCTGTTGCAGTAATCAGGCGTGGCGAGATGAAGGTGTTATAAGACTAACCCAGCCTCATACACTGCATCCCACGTCATACAAAATGACATATAATCACAACACCATGGAGGAGACAAAACAATGTGTGCAAGGTCTCTTATCATAACCTTGAGACACCCAGAGCCTCCTCACATACTTTACTGCAAGCCAAGTGTGGAGGCCTGAATGCATATTTGTTCTACAACAATGGACTTTCAAAAAGCACACATGATTGAGGAACCCACTGTTGGAGAAGTTAGTAAGTAAAATGTATTATGATTAATAAGTGACCCGATGAGGAAAGTTATCACATTGATGTTTAAAGGTTCAATGTGTAATAATTTCTGACCTTACCATTTCTGACGACCATATGGCTATCACCCTGCACATTGACTCCCCCCCCCCCCCCCCCCTGCTAGACAGATGCACCCCATAACATTCTTTAACCTCAAGTCCATCAACCCCTCTTCTCTCTCCTCCACCCTGGCTGCCACCATCTCTGACTCTGCCCCCACTCCTAACGCCTCCCCCATTGACATGGTTAATATTTACAATGATAGACTCTCCTCTTGTCTTGACATTATTTCCCCCATAAAAACCAACCCTGTCTCCTTCACACATTCCACCCTGTCACACCCAGATTCCTTGCAGTCCGAGTCAGGGGAAACAACAGTGGTGCCGATGTTGATAATAAGGTCTTGGATGGGAGAGCCCTTTACTGGAAGGAAAAGGAGCTTGGTCTTGTCAAGGTTGAGTTTCAAATGATGTGCAGCATCGAGAGATATCAGCCAGACAAGCCGAGATCCGTTCCTCCACCTGGGTTTCAGATCTGGGAAAAGACAGAATCAGTTGAGTGTCATCTGCGTAGCTGTGGTAGGAGAAGCCATGAGAGTGAATGACAGAGCCAATTGAGTTGGTGTACAGAGAAAAGAGGAGGGGAGCTAGGACGGAGCCCTGAGGTACCCCGGTGGTGAGTTGAAAGCGGTCCGACATAGCCCCTCTCCAAGTTACCCTGTAGGTGCGATCCTTTGGGTAGGATTCGAGCAGGGACAGAGCAGAGCCTCCCAGTTCTTGGAGGGTATAGAGGAAGATCTGGTGGTTCACTGTGTCAAACGCAGCAGAAAGGTCCAGAAGGATGACAACAGAGGAGAGGGAGGCTACTCTAGCAGCATGAAGTTCCTCAGTGATATAGGAGGGCAGTCTCAGTTGAGTGGCCTGCCTTGAAACCATATTGGTGCGGAACGAGAAGGTTGTTCTGGTGAAGGTAAGACGAGAGTTGATTAAAGACCGCACGCTCAAGTGTTTTGGAAAGAAAAGAAAGAAGAGAGACAGGTCTGTAGTTGTTGACTTCAGAAGGATCGAGTGAGGGTTTCTTTAAGAGAGGGTTCACTCTTGCCTCCTTAAGATTGTTAGGAAAGCAACCAGTTGTTAAGGAAGTGTTGATGAGATTGGTGAGAAAAGGAAGGAGGTCAGGAGCGATAGACTGGAGAAGGTGAAAAGGGATAGGGTCCAGAGGGCAGGTGGTAGGACGGGCAGAGGTAACGAGAGATAGAACTTCATTTGAATAAAGGGGGAGAAAGAAGTAAGAGTGGGGGAAGTGATGTGGATGGTGAACAGTTGATGTTAGTCGGTAAGAAATGAAGAGCGTATGTCATCTATCTTTTTTTACAAAGTAGTTGACAAAGCGGAACGGTAGGACTGAAGAAGGAGGTGAGGGACTGGGAGGATCGAGGAGGGTAGAGAAGATAGCGAAGAGTTTTTTGAGGTTGGAGAAAGAGGATTTAATTTTTTGTTGGATATAGATATACATTCCACAGTGTCTTCCCTTGAGATTATTGTCATGCACTAGCCTTGAATACTATTCAACCATATATCCAATTTAGTTTTTGTTTGTAACAATGGCTGTAGTCCACAGCCTCAGTAGAGAGGGCAGTGGGCCAACCAATGATCATTCATTTTAGCATTTGCAGGGCAAATCATTGGTCTGAACAATGTTTGGAGATTTATATGGCTATGTTATTATACTCTATTAATTAAGTGTTGTTTGAAATTGTTTTGTTAGGGGTTTTCCTGGTACCATGTATTCTTATGTCTTTCAACTGACCTCAAATGTCACATTACAATATTAACAGTGTGTGTGTTATAAGCAGTGGTGGAAAGTACATTTACTCAAGAACTGTACTTAAGTACACATTTGAAGCACTTGTACTTTACTTGAGTATTTCAATTTAATCTTACTTTATACTTCTACTCCACTGCATGTATTTGATACATTTAGGGCTTTGTAGATTCAGATTATCCATACAAAATATTATCAACAAATCAAATATGATACATTAGAATCCAGCAGTATTTTTTTTTTTATCTGAAGCTATCTCCCAATGAGTAGTACAGGCATGCTGTCTACAGTACAGAGGGATTTTCACAAGGATATGGAGCCGCCTGCTGGTGGAGACAAAGTAACCAACTCCGGGGGTCTGGTGGCATGCACCCACAGAGAATATCCAATATTTGGTGGCCTCTGCCACATTCTAGTGCTACAATTCCATTGTAGCCAATACTGGTCACTGCAACTTTACATTATTACAGAATAGTTTAATTTCTGTAATAGGACAGACCAGCAGAAACTTAAGGAACAATATTAAGATACAAACTGCTCAAGCTTATGACCCCAACCCCTTTTTATGGCCCTTGCACATTCCTGACCAGAGATAAGGAGCAGACACACAGAGACAAACCAGATATTAGTAAAACATTTTATTTTGATGTGGCAATTTTACGATTTTTACGGTTGAATATACGAGAAGAAAATAAAATATCATTTAAAATGGTATTTCAATGTAGTATTACACTACTGGTTTGGGTTATCATGTTATTCCAGCTGTGCTGGCCTGGTGAGGACATTCCAATAGAAAAAAATGCAATCAAACTGATTTTGTGACTGACGCTCACTGGTGTTGTTTCTGTTTGTAGAGAGTTTAGGATATTTTGCTTGTATAAAATATCTTCTTTCAGACTAGTGGAAAGAAAACATCCAAAATACAAATGTTGGTGTTAATTTTACTACACTTTGTCTATTAGCATCTGTATATTCACAGATTGCTCCAAAGATACAGGCTGTGCAGGTGAAGCAATGTAAATCCCAGTGAGTGAGTCATATTAACAAAAGAGTATCAGACCATTTATCAGTATATGCCACAGGGCTATTGGCAATATTATTGGAACTGCAAAGGAAATAAATAACACCGTTATTGCATCTGATAGCTTTTAATTTAGTGTTGCACTAAATGTTTTTTGGGTTCCTGCTTATGTTATTGTGAAGGGAAAAGAGTCGGTAGATGTTTTGGCCAAATAAACACTCAGAATGAAGCATGTAGACCTGCAGGTTCCATTATGCAAAGCTGAATTCAAGACATTCATTAGGAGATCATTATACACAATCAGTATGGCAGGAGTAGGAGTAGTTGGGATGATAATGAAACTGGAACTTTTATATATTATGCAAAGACATGTTGAAGCTGGGAGGACAGTGAGCTGGAAATGAAGGGAAGAAGAAGAAGGTCCTACTTTGTGGTAGAAAATACAGTATAAAGAGTAATCTCCTTCATGGAGGAAAAACGCACTCAAGATATACTGTGATGTTATGTTTTCATGAAACTGATTTAGCTCAAGGAATCTAATGTTTTTTTATTTAAAAGAAATGTCCTTGCATGATCTCTACACTCCTGTCCAGTTGGTGGCGGTAATGCACCTCTAAGCTGGTTGGCTAACCGCCAATAAAAACAAAATAAATAGCTCGAGACGGAAGCGGAACAACCGATGTGTTTAGCTTGAACGTTTAGACAACTTTTAATGTTGTAAATTGTTGCCTTTTTTGCACCCCCGTCAAACACCAATAACCCCCTCAACTCTGTATTCTCTGGTCCAATTTCAAGATGTTTAACAGACAGACGAGCCTGTGGATGGGTGATGTATGTATGAAGTCTCTGTTTCTTTCAGTTAACGTTAGCTTAGCTGCGCGTGCTGGTTGCTAGCTCAGTTACGTTAAATTAGCCTGGAATATGTGACCCTTGTCGTAAAAGGTTAGGCTAAACTCTGTTCTATTGTATTTTGTTGGTAGAAACTTTAGCCGCTAAAATTGGTGGTCAAACGACTCAATAAACACACCTTAACTTACTTTCACATATTCGTTGCACACTAAGCTCCTAATCTTGAAGCAAGTATTAACGTTAGCTAACCAAGTGACTTGTTACGAGCTAACCTGAACTGTACTACTAATTTGTATTCTGGCTCACTTGTATGGCTTATTTGGTATAACGAAATGGAACAGACGGACACCATTAATGTTATAAGCAAGAACCGAGAAACAATTTCAGATATCTAGAATAAGATAAAAATGGGCTTGAACTTTTCCCAACCATATTTGCTAAAACACTCGATGGTTAATTGTGTATCCTCAACTGGTGTTAGAAATGACGCTCGCATTGTAGTAACCTTTTACTTATTCTACAGTTTTTACATTACAAAGATGTATACATACGTCTGTATTATTCTGAACATTTGTTTTTGGCTAAAACTGTACGTGATGCATGTCACATTTCTTTTCATGTGTGTTTAGTTGGACCCATACATGGATGAGAACTTCATCAAGCAGGCATTTAGCGCTATGGGAGAATCCCCGTTTGGAGTCAAGATCATCACTCACAGGATAACTGGGTAAGATATACCATAAGCCATACACCAGCCCCTGTGTTATAGCTTTGAAGACAACTGTTAAATACTAGATGTGCTGGTAGGTTTTCTCATAGAAAAATGTTTAGTAGAGTTGGACAGCTTAGCCCACCTCCACTATACACACCTACAGGAAGCCCTGCAAGTGTTTTAAGGCTAGCACAGGCTTACTCTTAACCAAAATGTGTCTGCAGGGTTTACAGCTAAATAATCTGTCTTGCTTTTAGACTGTTGTTGTAATGCTGTTTTATTGCTTTTATATATATTTAGACTGTTGTAATGCTTTTATTTATTTATTTATTTATTATTTATATATATATATATATATATATATATATATATATATATATATATATATATATATATATATATATATATATATATATATAAATAATAATAAATAAATAAATAAATCTCTCTGTCCTCATGTGCAGTGGTTCAGCAGGATACTGCTTTGTGGAGCTGGCAGATGAAGCAAGTGTCGACCGCTGTGTCCAAAGACTGAACGGAAAACTGGTTCCTGGATCAAACCCGGTCAGTTTTATGGTGTCATTTCAAAATACATACTCGTATACCTTTCATGCAATCCCTACTGCAATTTTGTATCTCCACAAATATACATATACTATTGACAATTTAATACTGCCTTCCTTTTTTTTCCCAGTATTAGACTTATGTTATCAAGCAGTATTTAATTGTTGATTTGACTGTGGATAGTGGAGCTCCACTAGTCTTGGTCCTCCTTTTGTTACGACAGTAACTCATTGCATTAGTATTGAATGTTGTTGAGTCTTTATAATATGAGGCTGTAATTTTGCTTTGTAACACACAAGATTCTTGTTAATACAAGAGATCTGTTCAATTTGCTGTTTGTGGTATTTCCACTGCCACTATGGTGCTTCCCCAGTGAATTTAAATAAGCTGTTACAAATAAGCAATGTTTAATACCAGTAACATATTTTACACTAAGTAAAACTACATTCTATATCGGCTGCAGTGAAAGCAAGCCTACTTAAGGGTCTGGTGATGTAAAAAAAAAAAAAAATGATGCTTGGAAATGTTCCAAGTCTCAAGTGGTGTGTAAAGTTGTGAGCTTTAGCTGCTTGCTACTGAATTTGAAATGCTGTTGGCCCCTGTGAGCTGGCCAAGCTACTGGGCTCCCCTGTCTGCTGGCCTGTACCTACTGCTGAAGGTGGCTGAGAGGCTGCTTGTACATGAATGTACTTTGTTTGAAGCTGGTGAATAGAGTCTCTGGTAGGAACTAACTGAGGAATGGGCTAAAGGCTGGTCTGGGTGGTGGAGGTATGTAAACCCAAATAACAACAACCATAATAACTCCGATCTCTATTTCCAGCAATATCAGTGCTATACTACAAAGCTTTGGTGTTTGTGGTTGGCTAAGTGTGTGTGTGTTCTCTCTCTCCCTGTGCAGCCCCGGAAGTTTAAGCTAAACTATGCCACCTACGGCAAACGGCCAGAGGCAGGGTAAGATATGATTCACATTCAACTTTTGCATGTTACTGTTAAAGTGAATTTAAGTTATGAAATGCTAATTGCTTTTTATGTAAGTATACAAATCAGATATGCTTTCTACTTTAAGTCTCAGTAAACTGATAATCAAAGAACTCAAATAAACTGAGAACAAAGTAAATTAACATGATTTTCCTGAAGTGTTGTTTTAAATTCTTTAGAGTAATAGAACATTGAAGATCTGGCGAGATTAATTAACGGTATAGATTTAGTTTGTTTTTTACATTAGGTTGCCTTACTCTGTGTGTGAATGTGGAAGATGGACAAAATCTTGATAATTTAGGGCTGGGCCAAAATCTTAAAGTTAATTTGATAATGTAAAACGGCAAGCTGTTAATGTTACTTATGCTATTAAAAAATTAAAGATTTTAAGCTTCAAACATTATAGATACTAATTAATTTGTCTAGTTTTAGGTAAACAGGGAATTCCCCACAAACCCAGCTGCTCCTTTAATGCTCGACTGTTATCGCTGTATAAAGAATACTCAACCAGACTGTGTGCTTCTCTCAGGCCCGAGTTCTCAGTGTTTGTGGGCGACTTGGCCTCCGAGGTGGACGACTTCCAACTGCACCAAGTTTTCAAGAAATATCTTTCCTGCAAGGGAGCCAAAGTAGTCACTGACCAGTATGGATACTCCAGGTATGTCGGCCCATAGAGGTGAAGCAGAGAGCGACTTAGCTTCAGAATTGTGGAAAGTATTCAGTTTGACATCAGATGATTTCTTGAACTACATATTACTTTGGTGTTTTGTATAATATTCTGATTTGAATGTTTTTGTAAGAAATGTATAGTAATACAAAAATGTTTCCTGGTTTGTGTGTTGTAATTCTTTTAAACGCAGTGCCATCGACCACCAGTACATCTTCATCAATTTTCGATCAAAGGCTGAAGAAATGTTTACCTGCCGTCTTGCTAAAACTATTGTTTTCCCCATATAGGCTAAGCAAGAGCAACTCACAATTCAAGTGATGCTACCTCATGTTAAAAGTAAAACAACAAGTTTCAGTTCTACCATAATAATACCCATTATATTCTGTTTCTCATTATAAGTGGCTATAAATGCCAAGTATGGAGT
Organism: Cottoperca gobio; assembly: GCF_900634415.1. NCBI lineage: Eukaryota > Metazoa > Chordata > Actinopteri > Perciformes > Bovichtidae > Cottoperca > Cottoperca gobio. The sequence continues at coordinate 15,837,617 of NC_041371.1, forward strand.
GTGTGCTGGAGTGGAGAGGATGTGTAACTGTTGTTTCACCTGCAGAGGTTACGGCTTTGTCAAGTTTGGGGAGGAGGGCGAGCAGAAGAAAGCGATCGAGGAGTGTCAGGGCACGATGCTGGGGGGAAAGCCGCTCAGACTCAGTATTGCTGTCGCAAAGAGGTAAGACACTGACATGAAACACGGCAAAATATCTAGACTGCTCACCTCCCAGGATTATGCTCTGTTTATTTACGGTGCCGTTTTGAGTGTGTTCATGCGCGTTGGGATTGTTGGGGCTATATCTCTTTGTGTAGGGAAAGCCATTAAAAAAATTGACAGACAATTAGGTGATCAACATAATTAAAGGTTAAAGGAACATGGAATATTGCTATGCCTTCATTATCATTACATAAAATAATTATACTGTATTTATTTCTCTCTCATGTTGAAATTTGTTTAAAATGCAGAACTTACCTTTTTATGAAATTTTAATGGCTTCACTAGAAACTTGGATTTCTTTTCTTTTCTTCTGAATTATATAATAAGCCCTTTTTATTCTTATCATGAGTTAAAAGTTTAAACCTACAGTTTTGCACTTTAAAAAACCATTGTTTACATTTTGTTTTGTGCTGCATTATACAATGACATAAATGAAATGAACTAAAAAAATAAAATAAAATAAAAAGCCATGGCTGAACAATGAATCAGATTTTTAGCAAAATCGCAATATGATCTAGTGCAATATCCAAATCACAGGAGGCGTTCCTTGTTGCTATAGCAGTACATCATATTTTAAGACCCTTTCCTGTGTAATATGTTTGTCTACATAGAAGTGGAGTACCAAGTAATTATTTTCTCAGGAGAAACTGAAATTACACAAAATGTTTTTTTTATCCATTTAGATTTCACTGAGACGCATACACATACAGTGAATTACAACTGATGATGGCAGAAGAGATGTATAAACTTCTACACAACCTACATTAACTTTTAAATTAATGTTGAATCAAAGAACTGAGCTTCACCGAGTTCCCTCCAAATGTTAATGAAATGTTGTTTTTCTTGTGTTGCAGCCAGAAGATGAGCAACTACCATGGGGGCCAGGGCCAGAATTTCAATAGCAACTACAACCAGTCCCAGTCTAGTTACTACGGAAGCCAAGGCAGCGGGGGTCAGGGGGGTTACTACCCTCAGTGGGGTGGCTATGACCAGTACAGCGGCTACAACAGCGGCTACAACAGTGGCTATAACAGTGGCTATAACTATAACTATGGGCCCTATGGATACCCCCCACCAGGCCACATGATGCCACCACCTCCCATGGGGGTGCCTCCCATGTCCACTGACATGTCAGGAACTGTAGAGGTGAGGTCAATACTTTGACACCCATGCTTAAAGGAATATAAGTTTTGTATCTGTGCAGTCAGAGAGGTTTGTCCAGGATGTTACCTCGTGGAGTACAAAGCATTTGAGAAGAGGGAAAGCAAGCGGCTTCCACCGATGATGATAAAATCCACCTGGCAGCACCTCCAAAATTGTCTTGTTTACATGTTTTGTTTGGCTATCCAGACATGTTTGGGAAATGTGCTTATTCACTTTCTACCCTGCCTCTGTCCAAATGCAATACTCTACCTACGCATAACGTGTGTTGTGTATAAAAAAGGTAGCCCTAACATTCAGTGTTCCAGAAATAATTCTTGTCTTGTTTCCCAGCAGAGCCACGAGGAGGGTGGAGATATAGATGAGGATAACTCAGAAGGTAAGACTCGCTTTTTTAAATCCTGAAAATGCTCTTTTTTTTGTGTTCCATTATTATCGTACTAGATATGCCGTCAGTAGACGCATTCTTGTGTTGCCAACTTAGATGCTTAATGCTTGGAGCATCTCAAATCAGATGTTCCTATATTTACCATAACTGGTTATGTTTATTTCATATCTAATGGGAATTACTGTGAAACAGCTGATTTTAAGTGTTGTCCTTTGGAGTGGTAGCAGTAAATACCTCACAGATATGACCACAAAGGGGCCCTGTCCATTACTATCTTGTCAGCTAATCATTTGTCAGAAACTATACAGTATTTGCGGTGTTTTGTTTTGCATGCACAGATAAGCTTATACTCTGGATGTGTACAAATCCTTGCTTGGTGTTTTTTTTTCAGAGCCCATCCCTGAATGTGACGTAGAGCAGTGGAATAAAGATTTTATGCAACGCAGCGAGGAGCTCTACGACGCCATGATGAACTGTCACTGGGAACCCCTGGACTCTATTAACTCCCCCATCCCCTCCCTCTCCTGATAAATCATCTTATTCTGATCCCTCCCTAAACCTTTCATTTTTTTATGATTTTGTACGTCCCTTAATCTGCCATGATTTAACCCCCACATTGATACCTTAAAGGTCAGCTTCAGTTCACCGTCTGTCACTGACACTGTTTGCCTAATCCTGACTGAAGGCTGAGAGTACATACAGATGCACTCGTTCCTCTTCCAATACTCCAAGTACACACGAATATTCACTTGATTTTAATGTTTACCATGTTGGTAATATTCAGACAGTTGTTCAATAATCAATGATGTTACTGTAATGCATACTGTTTAGTATGAAGTCCTCTATGAACCAGAGCTGCGAGCTTTGGGATGAAGTGCTGAAGTGTTCCTCTCTGCTGTTGACTGGCACACAGTAGCTGTAGCATTGGAAACTGAATGTCATAATTCATGTTTCACCATTTTATTGATATCACTGAGGAACAAACTCCACTGTCGATTACTTTTGTTGATCCATGTTGAAATGGAGACACCAGCAAAGCTAACTTCGCTCATTGGATATGGCCCTGACTTTTAAAAAGAGATGTCTTGCTGAAGACAAGTTCAAACTATGCTTTAATTGTAATTTGCCACGTACTTCATCTTTGTCTATAATTATCATTAGAATATTTTCCTCCTGTTTTTTAAATTTGTTCTGATAGATGAAGTAAAAGACACACAAATATGAGAAGATGATGACATGTAATTTATCACTGTTTTTCAGACAATGAGCGCAATGTCTTTCTGTATAATAAATGAATGGTACAACCCCCTGACCCTTCAGAGCGCTGTGGAACTGTAATGGTTGTCTGAGGTTGACCGCTGATTTGATCAGATGTCACGGCAGCATTCATTTTCTGCTGTTGGATGATGTTTGATGTTTTGTATATATTTTCTTTGTGGAGATGTTTTATCAATAAAACTGAGGAGGAAAACGGTGTTCCGTCTTTTCTTTATAGGGAAGTGTTTCTCTTGCGGGTGTTAGTTACTGTCGGTCAGCATGTTAGAGTTGGTTCTGTACATTTAAATAAAGATATGTAGGTCTTTTGATTGTAATGAATAAAACGGTGCGAGTGTCAGCAAAGTCGGACACACCCTTACACAACCTTTTCTCAAATTGGTGTAATGTGAGAATCACAAAGTATAATTTGAATTCTTATCCTTATCGTGTCAATCAACAAAGTTGCTTATTGGTTGGCCTGGCAAGCTGAGGTATAAAGTACCAACCGTGAACAGCAACACCCCCAGTTCATGTGTTGCTAAGGACCTTTGTTGCACGTCTTTCATTTCAACCAGCCAACAACTTGAAGAGCTTATGCCATGTCAGCACCTCTGAGGCTGTACTTAAAACCACCAGTGCTTTGAGCTAAATGCTAATGTCACAATTGGGCCGATATTTAGCAGATATAATGTTAACCATGCTCACCATCTTGGTTTAGTGTGTGTTAGCATGCTATCACATGCTAATTAGCACTGAACGTAAGGTGCAGCTGAGTCTGATGACAGTTGTAATGACATCTTCATCTTCAGCTATACTTAGTGTTCCGTGCTAATTAGAATAATAAGCTAAACATTTACATGCTAGCATGAATTGCCTTACCTATATTCTAACACAGCAGAAACTGATTTCTCTGAATTTGGAACATGATTGAGAATATTGTTGAGCAGAAGATGCATGTGAAATCTACGATCAGAGTCTGAACTTGTGTGTCTTCTTTTATGCAACAGCTGGGTGAAAAGTGAAGAGACTTGTGCTAAGGGAACCAGGATTTAGTGAAATTGAAGTTTAAAACACTGCATTTACACTCTTTGAACACAAGTGACAGCAATGCATCTGAACAATAGAGAACATGTGTTTACTTCTCTGTTCAGGTGCTTTGAGACAGTTTTTGTTGTTTATCAAACATGTTACTCGTGCAAAATAAGACACTGATAGAGAAACTCACGGCTGTTTCATAGCATCTGTCCACCATCTTGTCAACAGGCTTTACAGAATTGGAGTCTTTGATTACACAAGTTCTCCATTTATTGGATTTTCAAGTCAAATTTCCATCAAAACATTTCAGTGAGTCCTTTTTCTTTCCGCATTGCGAACAAGCTGTGTTCCAGGTAAATCTGAGTTTCTCAAACATTTCCAGCCTGAATCTAAATGGCAACTGCCCCTCGTTCTGAATTCCTGTCCTGTGGAGAGTCTCCTGTCATCTACTTTGACCCCCTGTTATGATGTCACAGGAAACAAGCCTTTGAATAACTAGAGCATGTATTTGCTTCCTTGGCACATTTGATACATATAGAGTTATACAGATACATTTTTTAATGCCCACTTTGTCCATTTGTTTGTTCCAAGTTTCAACAGGATTTTCTACTGTTAAAAGAAGACAACAAACGCAAATGGACAGGTCATCTCCAAACAACCACCTAGAGCTCATGATTTAAATCATCTTTGTCTCAGAGTTAAAACATATGTATGTTTTATTCAGTTAATTGCAGTGGTCATGGTTCACTTGTGCGTCCTCTGCTTCAGCACTGCTGGTCTTGGTGTTGAGCAGTCCCAGTCCAGGCCTCCCGGGGCAGTACCAGCTGGGCCCCCGGCGATACCAACCCTGGTACAGTCCCCTCCAGCTCAGACACCCCAGAGCGCCTCCTAGCAGCTGAGTGGGGAACTGAGGGAAGTACGCTAAGAGACAGAGCAGCAGAAAGATCCAGAGCCAGAGCAGCAGAACACAGAACAGGAAGAGGATCCTCAGTGGGGCACCTGAGATCCCACCCAGGCTCAGATAAGGGCCGAACACGGCTGTTTCCTCAGCCAACAGCAAGCAGCAGAGACAGAGGAGGAACACATCTTCTGAAACTTCATACCCCCTCCACAGCATCCCAGCTCTGAGGCACACAGACTTACTCTCCCCTTCTCGCAACACCAACAGAGGCTGCCCGTTGGCGACCTCTGGGCCGGTGAGTAAAGGTTCGTAGCAGCTTCCGGTGGTGTTCTCCAGAAGGTCCAGGAGTTTACAGAAACTGAACCACAATCCGCCAGCCACCACGAGCCGGGAGAGGTGACGGATGGAGAGAGAGAGAGAGCGACGGATGGAGAAGGAGAGGAGGAAGACGAAGGAGCCGACAAAGATGCAGGTCCAGCCCCAACCAGAGCGCAAGAACATCCTGGAGGAAGGAGAGGAGAGACAAGAACTGGGTAAGTTAAGTGAGAGATTGGAGGTGAAGTTAAGATCCATTAGATTTTGTCATGTTGAAAATGTGTAATAGTTAAACATCAGGACCTCACTGCCACATTGACATTGGATTTGCTCAAGAATTTTGACTTCACCAACTTTCTATATCATTTTTTGAGTAAAAATGCAGCCATTTAAAATTGTTTACGAACTCATAAACACAAAATAAGTTCAAAGAAGATGTGTTCAGGAAGTAAACAGGAAGCAGCCTCACCTGTAGAGGAAGTGGCTTCTCTTGGCAAAGACGCTGTGCTGGGAGACCCAGAGGCTCAGTGCAGGGCCGAACATCACCATTACTGACAGCAGCAGGTGGAAGTGCTTCCGGAACACAGTGTTACCCATGACCCGGGCCACCAGGTCCGTCAGGACCACGAGCATCGTGTTGAGGAACATCTGGACCCAGGACCAAACCTCTGACCAGATCTAAATGTAACTTAAGATTTCTATATGAAAGACTGCTGCTGGCTCTGAATGCAGCAGCGTATTTGTGTAGATTATCCACTTCAGACTAAATAGCATCCACTGTTTAATGTGATAAATCTGTAATCCTGTAAAGAATGCAGTTAACAATTCAGCATTTTGAGTAATCCAAAAGTCTGGTTGGAATCAATCAATCTATACAAACCAAACAATACTTTTCAAAGTTTGAGAGTGGATCCATTGGCGCATTGAGGGAAGACTAATCCAGATCCAGAAATCCAAAGATGCTGGCTGTGTAGTAAAGATAGTTTAAGTCCATTGGTGTTAGCTGCTAGTGTTCGGCATCCACACGCAGAGTTTACTGTATAACATGAAGGAAGTGACAGCTGGCTGTGAAACCCAACCATGAAATTCTTCAATCCAGAAGGGACTGCTTCTCCGGACTGCAAGTAGCTTCAGTGCACAGTAGTTAAGCCACAGCTAAACAATAAACCAAACCACATAACAGATGCTTTGCTGGGTTTCCTTGCAGCTGCAGAAAATTGAGTTGAGTTTCACTCTTCTCTGATCTTGTATAGCAGGTTTCCCAGTGTTTGTCATTGCTATTTTTCTCTTGTTGTGCAGTGATTGTCACTGGATCACATCTGCAAAAATGAAATAGCCGCCGCCGTGTTTCACTCAGCGATGGTCACCGCTGTGTTACCGTGAGACGTCCAGTGGTTGTAGCTTGAGAATACTTCCCCTGTCCGAACTATCAGAGTGACCGTGGCTGGTCTGCTCACACCCACCTTGTTCTCGCCCTGTCATATGCCTCCTGCGCCTTGAAGGTGTCACATTGCTCCTGCTGAGATGACTAAAGGGTACAGAGAGGTTGAACCAATGACATGGGTTCCTTACTGTTAATATGCATATCGCAAGGTTTCTGACTAACTTAGTCTCGATTGTAGAGAGTAAGCTGAGGAGCGCCAACACAACCAGTGTTACAGAAAAGTCATGAATCAAGTGTCAACAATGATGTGAAACAAGATGTAATGAGTCGAATTGTGTGTGTGTGTGTGTGTGTGTGTGTGTGTGTGTGTGTGTGTGTGTGTGTGTGTGCGTGTGTGTGTGTGTATTAATAGCAATAACCTTTGTACTATATCTGGGCAAATACTCAGCTGTTGCAGCAGTCTGTCTCTGTCAATCACTGAATGGTAACACATACACTACATTTACTGTCCTTTCTCTCCTCTTTGTCTCCTCTCTCTCAGATATCACCCACTTTTATTAAGTTTCTTGATTTGACCCTGACCAGGGCAATTCTATCAACAACCACATAGTCACTGTCAATCCGCAAAGCTCCTCCTGCAAACAAGTTCACTTATAGGCCTACCCTTTGGCCACCAAAATTAGCGCATATATATAGATTTTTAAACAAATGAAAACCTGTTTCAACCAGGCGATACATTCCATTCCTATTTCCAGTAGATGAGCGTTCAGCCACAAAAGAAAAAACTACCAGGAGAAGCTTGTTCGGCCATGTAGACTCAGTTTGCCATAGAAAATTAGACACACTAAAAGGAAAAGTTTGACATTTTGGAAAATATGTTTATTCACTTGCTTGCTGAGAGTTAGCTGAGAAGACGCTTGAAGATCCAGGAGCCAGTTAGCTTAGCTTAGCGTTAAGATTGGAAAATAGGGGAAGCAGCTAGCCTGTCTCTGTCCACAGGTAACAAAATCCACCAAAGCACCTCTTTAAAAAATAAAATAAAATACAAGGTTAAAGACGCTGTTATAGCAAAGAAATCTGTTCTGCAAAAATCTAATATCTATTTTTTTGCTTGCCTACAATATCTGGAGAGGGTACAAGTCCTTCTCGGTGCATATCACTTACACTTGTCCTTTAAATCATTCAGTTTTTATGCTATTTTTATGTTTGTGTTGAAAATAAATATTTTTGAAGGAGTATGATCATTCTTACCAGACAGATGTAGGTCAGTTCAAAAGCTACATGTCATTTTGTAATCTTGCAAAAGCGTAAAAGGTTTGTTATTCAACATTAAGCAGATCCTCTCATTTGGTGCACTAGCCCTTTATTTCTTTATTTGTTACTATAGTCTTATTCTGTCCCTTGCTGTACTTTGTATTTCTGAAATGTCTGAGCTGAACTCTCCTGTCCATCTGTCAGGTTTTGTTTTGAACCTCCCTGTCATCGGTCCAGAAATACAGGCTGACCTGGTAAGTTTTAAATGTCTCCCTGTTCTCTTTCCAACCACGTGCCGAAAGGCTGAACAGCCTAATTAAGATAGAGACTGCATTTAATCCACTAGCTACTACATTTCTTACATCACCTCTGAGTAATATAAATGCCAGGATGACACAGTTACCCTCTTTAAAAATATATATTCTTTAAAGGTTGAAAAAGTGAGGCAATTAGACAACACTTTTTATATTATTTTGTTTGGCCAATCCATAATTAACAATAAATTAGTGTAATAAATTGCATTACTTTTTCAGGGAAGGTGATCATCACATTACAGGAAACCGCACTTCTTACTTGCATTGGATTTTCATGAAAGCTCTTGTTCTGCTATAAGTGATCCTCAGATGTTGACATGGTCTATCCCTATAATTTGTCTCCACTGACTCTCAGCCAGACTTCACATACTATAAATAACAATGTTCACACATTGACCAGATAAATACAAACACTTCTGAAAGGCAATGTAACCGATTACATAGCCCTGCAATAGATCCTAATGATGTGAAGCTAATCATGTTCATAGCTGTGGGAGTACATCAGACAAAAACAGTTTAAGAACCACTTATATGGAGGAAGTTTCTAGAAAGTATTTATGGCTGGATGGTGTTAAACGCTGAAGGGAAAATGAGAGTTGATACAGTTCAGTTGTTGAGAGGATGAGTGTTGCTACCTCTACAAGCCCTGGTCAACTCAAAGTGAAGTGGGTCTAATAGATCACTCACATGCCTCAGAACCTCTCTCTTGAAACTTTTCATCATCTTACAGCGTTCAAAACTTTTATTTAAATCCTGCTGTCAATCACCACATGAACTTTATGAGGTAGGTGACTCCCACTATTTAGAGAAGGGTCTAGCTGCAGAGCTCCAGGCTCAGATCCACCTACTCTGTCAGACTCTTTTGGGTTCCGAGCTTGGCAAAGGAAGTCACGACTGAAATTGTAACTTCTGCAAATTATGTCATGATGCAAAATCAGGCCGGAGGCGTAATTTTGGGGGAAAGGTGGGACTGGGGCTGGGCAAAGGCCCATTGGCCCCCCTTGCTCAGGCCTTCTAACTCAACCTTCATTTTGATCTCAACTACACATCTGTACAGACAGATATTAACAGACAAGCAGAGAGACAGAAATATCAACATCTGGCAAAGTGCTCAATACCTCTTCTGTGGTGGTTCCCGCTCGGTGTCTCCAGGAGCACATTTTGCATGATGATGTGGTGATGATTTGGTGCCAGCGTCAAATTTGGGTCTGAGCCTGGAGCTCTTTAGGAACATTTGCTGCAGGTTTAATTTGGTTCCATACAAATCTTGTTAAGGCCCTGTCACACATATCCGTATGGCAGAAACGTATGCTGGCGTATATGAAAATTTGTCAGAGTCCAAATACGTCCAACCTTCCATCGGATCGGATCAGGAAAAGTGAACGTATACAGATACGCATGTCTAATGCAGTGGCATGCATGTTATTTAAGCAAAGTATTTTAGATCAATATCTATAATAATGATTTTTTAAACTCATAATGATGTATGATAATCAAATGTATGTTATTCTAGGATGAAAGCCATCTATAAGTGTATCCTAGAGGGAGGATTAGGTATTACAGTTTCCTGAGGGAGGGGGGAGAGCAAGAAGAGGTCAATCTGATGGAAGAGTACCAGGTGGGCTATTTAGCCCTCCGCAGGTGTGATAATCACGTGCCGTATCTGAACGAGCTGATGTCATCCCAACCAACAGGATATCATACCAGAGACCTGAGTCAGAGGAATGTGACAAGGGGCCTCTATTTGATTTATAGTTTCAAATGTATATTAACTCGAACACAAGTGTTTGGAACCCAGTGCTTTTCTCCGGAGAATGTATTCAAGAGTTTGCTTTATACATACGTGTAAAATAAACTCCATTTGTATCAAAGACCTCTCCAGTGACTTGTTTTCTTGTTCATTTATTACGCTAAGATTACATAAGACCACAAATACAATAGTTTTAAGAAAGTGATCGTAGGAGGAGATCTTGTTTCTCACCTCTGGCCCAGAGACCATATTTCTTCCATGACACTAACCTATTGATAGAGTATCACTTACATTTCCAAAATGTATCAGACGAATGCCCAACGAATGCATAAGATATACAAAAATATGGTGTATACAAAATATCGGCAACACGCTGGTTTACGTTGATATAAGGTAAGGCATAAGTAGTATTCGTTAAGAGCTTGCGGTGTTATGCTGGGGTGCGTTGTTGAACGCTGATGTTTTGAGCATGTTCAATATTACCGGACGTACCCAATGTGTGCTTCATAAGATATGCAGACGTTACACATAAGTTACGTTACGTTAGACATACGTGAATACGGAATACGTACGTGAATACTTACCTACGTAAATATAGTACGTAAATACCTACGTGAATACATTACGTGAGTACGTTAGAGGTACGTTAGATATAGGCTACGTCGGCTGACGGTGAATCCTACAGCCAATTTATTGATAACGAGTGGATACCCTATTCGTAACCTATGTTAAAGGGCCTACGAAATGATAAACATGAATTTCTACTGATGATAGTAAATGCTATTTGTTGTGTAAAATTATGTGTCATTAATGACACAATGATCGCAGTATTTAATAAATCACGATTTAGTATATCGACCACCGATGTTGACATTAAATAGATCACAAACTATCCTCTATCGAGTCGATAGCTTGGTTTCCTTGAATTGTTATGAAACCCGACTAGTTGTCCGCAAATTGCGGACAACTAGCTAAATATTCAATTATTTCTTTACTTAGACACATCGACGTCTGTAAAGCTTGTTAACTTGATAACTTGATTATTTCTCAAAGTTTCTGCGGTTGAGGTTCTATCTTTGTGTCTGATGTCAAACGTCATATATTACGAGGCTGTATATAAAGCATTTGTTATTAGCAAACAAACAGACCGGAGGACAGCGCTGGTTTATAAAGTATAGTCTGCCTACTGACCGTCTTACGGCTGCCTATAGTAGCCAGAACACTTACCACATTTTCATGGAAGTTACGATGTCGTAACTTTACGAGAATTACGTGAAACGGGTAAAAAGTTGATGCTAGATCAGGGGTGAGCAATTAATTTTAGCAGAGGGCCTCATGAGAAACTGGGACTGTTGTGGAGGGCCGAACCAACAGGCTGATCTATCTGTATTAAAAAAAGAAAATGCTTCAGGAACTCCGACAGATTGATTTCTGGAAATTGACTCGCAGGTCGCACAAAGTGAGGTATAAATGGTATGTCCATTCTGATAATTGTGTTATTAAATATCTGTATTCAGTCAACTAAATCAGCTCCTGAGCAAATACCAGGTGTAATAACTACAGCATAGCACACATTAATATTCATACTGCTCTCTCCTGACACGTCAAAACCTTTTCCAGGGTGAGCAGTAAAGATGAGTTAACCACCCACCAAAACCCAAGCAGCATGCACTATATCTTTTTTATATTTTCTCCTAAGCAGCAGGCAGAGAAAGGTTTACTGTGGAAAGTTCTAGAGAAAGCCAACTTTGAAGGAAATACAAGCGACTTATACAACTGTTGCTTTTCTATATTGCGATTATATAGTTATTGTGAATGTAATGAAAATCTGATATATTGACAGCCCTGATATATATATTATATATATGTATATATATATATATATATATATAAAATAACATATTAATTAAAAAATATATATTATGTTTTAATTTTTAAAATATTCACCCGCTGCTCGTTGAGGACAGTAACTGCAGAATTTCAGAGTCTCCAAAACATCAGAAAAGTCTCCAAAAGTCTCCAATAACACCAGGAAAAGATTTGTCACTAGTTGCTTTTGACAAAAAATGTTGCCAAGAGGGTTTGGAAAATCGCTAGATTTAGCGAGAAAGTTGCCAAGTTGGCAACACTGAATGCGTGTGGTGTGTGGCACGGATTCTGTTTAGTTCCCTCCTCTCCTTTCCTCCGCTCTGTCTCTGACTGTAAGTGTATGCGCAGTGTGTGTGTGTGTGTGTGTGTGTGTCGGGCCCCGTCCTTTGCAAAACTGAGTAAAGAAAGTAAACACTGAAACGTGCACATAAATTAGATAAACATAAGTGTTTAGTTTATTTAATAAAAGAGCAGCTGTTCAATGTGAAAAGTGAGTTGTGAATATATATATATTTTAAAGAAACAACACCTTGAATTTCAGGGGGGCGCGGGGCTCTGTGAAATAATGGTCGGGGAAACACTGCACTATATACAGATACAGTTTGGCTGAGCAGGGAGTCCATGGTGGTGCTTCTGCACTTGGATGGGCTACCAAAATACCCTGGTGTCTTCTGATGGTGGGCATCATCTGGGGTGGTCTCCAGAGTGTATATGGGATACCCATATATCGATTACATGACCGATCACTGTGTTCAATTTCATAGCAATCCATCCAATAGTTGTCACGACATTTGATTAAAACCCAAAAAACCTCATGGTGGCACTAGGGGTAAATTGATGTAATCACCAAAGTCAGTAAGTAACTTACAAATGACTAAAGAAATATAAAACGACTACAAAGACAAGCAAAGCAACTGCAAAAAGACACAAAATAATTAAAAAAAGGAGCAAAACAGCACAATGAGACACAAAATGACTACAAAACATATAGAGCTGGAGTACATACAGTAGTTTTAAAGTATATTGCCTTGTATGGAATTCTATGGACTCAATTCCATTCCAGAATGTTAACTGATGTCATAAAAAGAATTCTCGCACACAGTCTCTGAGTATGTGAGAGAATTCTTCTTCAGTGTATCACTGCAGACGAGCTGGTGTGCACCTTCGATCGTATCTGTGTGACTTTTGTGTGGCTCTCACTCTGTGTGGCTCTGTGTCACTCTGTGGGACTTCTGTGGGACTTTTGTGTGACTCTGTGTGGCTCTGTGTGGCTCTGTGTGACTCTATGTGGCCCTGTTTGGCTCTGTGTGGCTCTGTGTGACTCTATGTGGCCCTGTTTGGCTCTGTGTGGCTCTGTGTGACAGAGTATGGCAGAGTGTGACAGGGTGTGACTGAGTTTGACAGAGTATGGCAGAGTGTGACAGGGTGTGACTGAGTTTGACAAAGTATGGCAGAGTGTGACCAGAGTATGGCAGGGTGGGACTGAGTGTGACAGAATCTGGCAGAGTGTGCCAGAGTATGGCAGAGAATAACAGGGTGTGACTGAGTGTGACAGAATTATTTAAACAAATGGACCCATCTGGGAAGAGGAGCAGCTGCCGCAGAGGAATGTCAGCGGTGTCTGGCGAGCACCTCCACCTACAGCCTCTCCCGGCAACTTGGATGTTCAACACACACACACACACACACACACACACACACACACACACACACACACACACACACACACACACACACACAAACACACACACACACAGACACACACACATACACACACACACACAGACACACACACAGACACACACACGTGCGCACACACCTACAGTCAGTCAGACACAGAGCGGAGGAAAGGAGAGGAGATAAAAGCAGGGATGCTATCGTGGCTCTCTCTTGCTCCGTGCAAAAGCGACCAAAAGTCACTTCAAATGATTGCATCATGTAATTGTAATTGACGCTGTAGGAGAGAGGAATAACGTCGTGGGGGAGACAAAAAGTGACTAAAACACCCTAAATATGTTTAGAACTACAAATTAATTTTCGATATACTTTTAAATGTAAGTATTTGGCTTCAATCAGCTCGAATAGCTAACGATACAAATGTTATAAAATGAAAGGACCTTAAAACATAACATTTTCGCTAAAATTATAGGTTAAGTTACGGGACGTTAGTGGCGATGCTAGTTAAGCTAGCTGTTTTGAGCTACTGTACAATGTTAGCCTTTGAAAATAGAACTTTTAACACCTTAGCTTAAGAGTTGTAAATGTTGATTTATATTTTACATAGATTGTGGCGATTGTATAGATAATGTATACTTCATATTACCTGCTTGGTTTTCTGACAGTTGAATATTACTTAAAAAGTCCAGTGCAATCGTTCGGATTGATTATACATATTTTGTTATTTATAATATGTGTATTATTTTGCCACTTAATCTGCTTTTGTTTAGTGGTGTATAGCTAAACCTGCTCTAACAATTTGTTTTAGGGAGAAGGAGACAGAGGCAGGAGAGAGGAGAGCAGGGAGAGGATGGACAGACTCTTCTCTCTGCTGGAGACACTTGTAAATGTAAACAAATTGAAATAAATAATATATACAATGATGAATATACTGTGTATTTAATTTACATGAACTATAAATGAAAATGAATGAAAACTTAGCAAATGATTGATTAATTGATTTCAAGGTTCAAGAAGAATTTATTTAGTACGTATGTTTTATTAATTTAGAAAATATATTATGAATCAAAGTCAAAATAATCGGAAATGAGATATTTCTTTATATAAATCGTTAATCTCTACTCCATAGGTCTTCAACAGGGGGTCTGAGACCCCCAAGGGGTCCATCTTTTGGCCACACAAAGCTGGATTTGGAGACGGCCCCACATCCCCATACAACACATCACTTCACAATTATCCTTGGCGATCGATTGTTGTCCATTCTTTCTCATAATAATTGACAGCAGTCTTTGCTGGACGCTTCAACGCAGACGAACACTGGCGGTGACTGTATTCTACTTGTGACGTCATCGCCCAAACATTGCCGAAGTGGATGTTCTCGGCGCAGCGATCGATTGTTGTTAGCGGAAGTCATTTTTATGCTGTTATGATCGTGATTTATTACGAATACATCAATATTACAGCTAGCGTTCAGCTAGCGTTTTGGGAGCTTATTGGGGTTTGAATACAGTATATAGGGTCCCTGTGAGTAGCTCATCCTCACTTCTTCACAGCACGTCTTGATGAGCACATCAGCCCATCATCAGAGAGCACGGAGGATGCTGAGAGGCTGCGACAAGAGAACATTCTAGCCGTTCTCCAGCACCAGCATGACGTGAACCAGATGGCACTTTTCCAGCTCCGTTGGCCAGGACGCTCCGATATGTTTTGTATAAGTAAGTGATACACTATCAATGTTTGACATACATATAATAATTTGTTATGTATACGTCAACTACAACACCGCTGTGGAAAAGTTGGAAGTATTTGGACTCTGACTAATGTTGAGCTACTTTTCATATACACCGGCATGTTTCTGTCATACAGAACTGTGTGACAGGGCCGTATGTCTGGCGTGTTCGGCGTATCGTCTGGGTCCTTCGAACGATCACAACTTACCCTTAATTTATATCAACCTATTGCCGATATTTCGTATGCGCCGGGATATGTTTCTGCCATACGGATATGTGTGACAGGGCCTTTAGGCTAAAGGTTTATCTGTGAAGAGAGAGACCCTCACATCATCCTTGAGAAGCAATCCCCTGATTCAGTGTCCAAAAGCAGGAAACCCAGGTTCCTGTTCTGAATCTGAAGCCTGACCTCCCTGTAAAAAGAAAAAGAGAGTTTCCCTAGTGACACCAACACAATATTACTGTAACTTACACTGTAGAGTGTTGTGCTTTCATTTGGTGGTAAACTATTTAGTTTGTTGCCACACTGCAAATGATGTCATCAGGCAGATTTTGCAATGTTAGGACAAAACATGACATTGCATACAATCTGAATTTGCTGTTATGATTCACACATAATACAACCTTTCAGATGTCATAGAAAACCACCAAAGAGAGAACGATGCTGGGCAAATTTGGAGCCAAGATACGGTAAGCGTTGAATTAACTGAGCCTTAAGTTTTGGCGCTCTGATGTGGAGAAATAGTTGAAACATCTAACTCAAGGTAACACAACTGATTATGTGCTCAGGTGATACAACATCTATAAATCCACTCAGTGATTTTAGATCACAGCAGATATATTGTGATCACAAGTGTATTATTTCCATTCCCTTCAGTTTAAACAGGGAATATAAGAGCAGATGAGAATGTTTCTTCCTCCTGAAACCTTTGATGTATTCATGAAAACATACTGCCACAGTGTGGATCAACTGTGACATTACAGTTTACTCCAACACAGAGGGGCTCACGCTCACAGCATGAATCACCGAAAGGGAGTTTATGAGATTCATTCCCACCTGCAAAAATCCTGTGTAGTATTGCAGCATCAAGTATGGATGGAAGTTAATAGAGTGATAATTGGTGCATACTATGCTCTATGGGCGTCAGTGACATACTACCCACAGACACAGACACACACCTTTTCAAGTTGAGAATGCAGACCAGTGAAGAGTCACAGGCGGTGAGGTCTGGCCGGCTAGGCTAGTGGTATTGCATGTATCTACGTATTCACAAAGAGTATCTACAAGGGGGCAATGAAAAATAGATTAGGATAGCATGTCATAAAAAAAGTCATAAAAAGTCATAAAAAAGGTCATCAAAAAACATAGTTTAGTATGCCATACAAAATGTCATCGTATAGTATGTCAAAATGATCTAAATAATGAAATATACTATGGTATGACATAACAATGTGTGTGTGTGTGTCATAATAAATGTCATTTTATTGTCTTATAGTTTATAGTCATAAAAGGTAATAGCTTGTAATAAACAAAACTCATAGTTTAGTATGTAATAAAAAAAAAAGTCATAGTATAGTATGTCATAAAAAAGTCATAGTATAATGTCTTAATAACCTGTACAGTCTGTAAAGCACACTGTAGACAAATGTATCATTTGTGATATTGGGCTATATAAATACATTTGATTTGATCTTAAAAAGGTCATAAAAAAGTCATAATAAGTTACAGTATATATCAAAGTATAGTCTGTCATAAAAACATATCAGAAAATGTAATTTAAAAAGTAATAAAATAATATCATAACATTGTCCTAAGAAATCATAGTATAGTATGTCATAAAGACGAAACAGTATAGTAGGTCATAAAATTGTCATAGAAAATTTAACTGAAATATGTAATTAAAAAAATCAGTGTAGTATGTTATAAAAACATATGTACAAATATAAAAAAATCATAGTATAGTATGTCATAAAGAATATCATTTAAAACATCATACATGTATGCCATTACATTTTGTATTAAAAGTCATACTATAGTATTTCATAAAAACGTCATAGTATAGTATTAAAAACATGTGGATAATATAGTACGCCATAAAAAAAGTAATAGTTTAGAATGTAAAGAAAGTCATAATATAGTATGTTATCAAAGTCATAGTATAGTCACAGTAACATATTCACAAACATAATCATAATATAGTATGTCATAAAAATGGCTAAAAAAATGCCATAAAAACATCATAATTACTTTTACACATCTGAAATATTTGCAGATTCATAAGAGTATTCAACAAAAGGAGAAGATGTATTTTCAAGATATTTTAATAAACAAAACAAGTTTTAATACTATTAAAAAACATTACAAAGAAACATATCATTGATGCATTCTTATATTACAAGAGAACAGTTATAACCAATAGCAATGCAAGTTTCTTGGGGCCAGCATGCATCAGTAACATTGTACCTGTTGTATGTATACACTACTTATTTATCATTAAATATAAGTACTGATATATTTAGGCCCACTGTGTGTAAATATTTGCCTGTGTCCTTCAGCTATTGTTTCTACTTTGACACTCTTAATTGTATTTGTGATATCAGTTAAATGAAGAAGAATATAACACCACATACTCCCCCTCCCTGTGCTGCTCCTCCCAGTGGCGATCTATTAAAGGGCCTGGTGTCTGTGTGGCGCCCAGGAATCCAGAGGGACTGTCAGCTGTAGGATCACACCTCTAATCCTCCACTGACTGTTGTTCTGCTCTGCCCCGCCCTGCTGCTGACAATGTTCCACAACAGATTGCTTAAAGGAAAGACATGGATGGACATGTGGGAGGCCGTGTGTTCATTCCTTCCAAAAGACAAAGAAGTTTTGAATGTTTTTTATTGACTGAATTCAGTATGGGGACATTCACTTGAATTTCATCAATATTTACAAATATTCAGTATCATATTAACATTATTAAACCTTCAGTGTCTGAAGTATACCAGGAATAACATTTGTATCAGTTCAAGTTCTTTATCTCTCCGTTGTGGTTATTTTTTCCCCATGACTGGGACTTCTGAGCATGGTTCATCTCAATTCTTGTAAAAGTGAAGCCTTATCTCCCCTGCTGCTATCAGGCTGAAAATACCACTGATGGTGTGGCCAGTAAACAGGCTCAAACTCAGTTTGTGTGGTATGTCGTGCACAGAAGGCAGTGGGGTCAGGCAATGCATCAAACAAAAGTTTTTTTTTTATATCCACCACACCCAGTTATTAATAAACAGCACACATGCTTAATACCAAAATGATGAGAGAACAAGGGTGAGTGCAGCTTCTTGTGGATGGAGAACTCACTGTTCAGAAGTGGACTGGGAGTTTATTTTCATTTGAACTGAAAAACGTTGGTTTATTGTACAATAGATGCACTTAACAGCAATGTTCACTTAAACAGAAGTGGCTATAACTGTTTACCTTCTGCTAAACATTTGTGTTTCATCTGCTATTTCCTGGGAGAACAGAAGTGTCCATACACTCATGTGTGTGTGTGTGTGTGTGTGTGTGTGTGTGTGTGTGTGTGTGTGTGTGTGTGTGTGTGTGTGTGTGTTGCGCAGACCAAGGAGGCAGCAGGATGACTTCAGTGATTTTATTAGTGAGACAGATTCACAGGCAGTTAATCAAATCAAATTAAATCAAATGTATTTATATAACCCAATATCACAAATTACACATTTGTCTCAGTGGGCTTTACAGACTGTACAAGCATAAGTTAGCTCAATAATAGTTGCTCAAACACAAAAGCACAAAGAAAGAAAGCAACTAGGATGAACTGACCAGTGTTGAACAGAAGGTAACTGCAGGGCTGATGAGAGGTGGGTAGATGGGTGGAACATTCAGGAGATGGGGGAAGGAGGGAACGTTCGAGGGCACCTGGTGGATAGATGGAAAATGGCAATGAAGAGGCCTGGGGAATAGGGAAAGTGGCCAGGGAGGAGGGACGGAGAGACAGACGGTGTGACATTCTTTAACAGCTTACGTGTATGTGATAGAATCTGGAACACATTCTTATTTTCATCACTCAGGATTACTTTCTTTAAAGTCTGTCCATTTGTGTCAGCTGTATTTCATCATGCAGGATGTCATGGCAGAGCTGTCACTTAAGTGTCTGTAGTGGTTGCTAACAGGCTGGCAATCACAGCTGGACCAGCCTATAGTTTATACAATAGACATAACACCTGCCAATGCTTAGCATGTTATAATGAGACCAGTGTTCATTTACAGGTATCACCATACTATTGAACCCTGGTGACAGCACGCCTTTGTATGCCCTCTATGTACCTTCTGCCAAGATCATAGAAGAGGTTTTGCTGCTGAAGCTTTTCCGTACTATACATACATATACATACAATACATAATATATATATATATATATATATATATATATATAATAACACCCAAGTAAGAATTACCTAAAAAAAAGTTCTCAAGAGTGCTTACAAACAGACATCACTAAGGCAGGTGAAGGTTGGGATGGGGAGATTTTCACAGTAACAGCATTTGTAGAGACCAACCAATCAGTCCAAAGATGCACCTTTTTACCACCAAGCATAGCAACTTCCTATGTCCCGCATAAACTCATGATGTTTGTTAGGTATTAAAAATGTCACTATTTTTATCATTATTGCATGTAAATAGAATTGGAACGGAAAGATAGTCACCGTTTGTTTGTGCAGGTCTGTTGTGCTCTTGGCCAGCCTGCTTCCTCCACTTGATAGCTTTGTCCACATGTGGGTTTTAAAATGTCCCCCATGATAGGCATAACTGGCACAACCCTCTGGCACAAGGGAGGATTTGAACAGGGTCCAGTGAGTTTACAAGATCCAATAGAATAGAGGATCATTTTTCTACTGGGTGAAGTTGAAGACTGTGCAGACAGGGTCTCAGTCAGATGTTCCCAGTTCAACCTCAATAAAGTTTTGTGTTTGAGTGACTTGAGATTGAGAGAGATACAGTACCTGGTTGCTCTGTATACACAAACGTAGTTAAAGGATGCTGTTGGAAAACGTGTTGTTACCTGGATCGCCTTTCTGTTAATCACTTTAGAAGTTGTTAACTGACCACCACCTGAGGTGTCACATAACAGCTTTGCTCCTCCCCTTACCCGAGTGTCCAAGACATTTAGCTGCAGAAGTTGATCACAAATCTAAGGCTTAAAGTGTTCTTATCAGATACATTTAGAAACTACCTAATCTCACATAAGGGGTTTGGTATTGACAGTCCATGACCAGGACAGATGTCCAAAAAGAACACTCCACTCAGACATACTGTGGATGTAGACAGTACCTACACCTACCAGAAAAGAGGTGTTCAAGTATCTTGGTGAGCAAAAATCAGGGTAAAGGGAATTCTGAGATAAACAGTTCAGTACAGCTGCTGCTGTGATGCAGACCATGATGGGATCTTCACTTGCCTATGTGGTTTCTCCACAGGTTGTTCAGATATATTGTGAAGGTAAACCCCAATGAGTTGAACCATCTTGTTTTCAGGACAGACTTAATGCAGTATACTGTAAATAGAAGCAGTTGCTCCTATATATTAAAATGTTCTGCTGTGTACAAGATGTTTTTTAAAGGAAAACAAGTTTGCCCTGATCCCACTGGTCACAGTTGCGCACAAACCACATACTGTAGCTTTGTGTGCAGCAACACATTAATGGATACATTGAACATGACATGTGCATTCGATATTAACTACTTTGGCAATTTCAGTCATTTTATTCATTCCTTTTTGACCAATTTTGACTTGTTCCACCTCACAGGCAATAAATAGAATCTGGTTTCTGTCCATGACCAGTCCTCACTTGGAAAAAGTATTTAGCACGAGAGATGACAGAACACAATGTGTGGTAGAATTATAGATAGAGAGGCGGGTGAGTTCCAGACAAGTTATGCAGGAGAAAGTTCCTGGCACTACTCCCGAAAAATCACATTATTAGGACGTGAGCAGAAAGGGCAGCCAAACATCATGAGTGGCATTAGAGAGCCCTGTCGTAAGTGATGAAAGTGATCGTGATTAGCACAATGCGCGTGTGTGAGGGAAAAACGGGTATGTGTGGAAGTAGTGTACCTGTTGTGATGTGATGCGTGTGTGTGTGTGCGTGTGTGTGTGTGTGTGTGTGTGTGTGTGTGTGTTTTGTTAATGGGTCAGGGTGGTGCCCTTGGCCTTGTAAGGCAGGATTATCTGGGGTTATATATTTGATCTCTGCCTTCCCTCCAGCTGTAGAAGCTGCTTCCTCTTCACCTGGCCTCTGTACATCTGCACAA
The DNA here is from genome assembly GCF_900634415.1 of Cottoperca gobio. Taxonomy (NCBI): domain Eukaryota; kingdom Metazoa; phylum Chordata; class Actinopteri; order Perciformes; family Bovichtidae; genus Cottoperca; species Cottoperca gobio. The sequence continues at coordinate 15,859,159 of NC_041371.1, forward strand.
CAGGTTGTATTTTGTATTCATGCTGTATTTTTCTATTGTCTAAATTAAAAGGTAAATCAAGTTAGATATGGTCTCATTTAACAAAATAGATGTGATGGCAAAGGTACTTTTATTTTATTTCTATTTGAAGCATAGCTAACACAATAAAGACATACTGTACATGCTTCACAAGATGTCAGGTATACGTGTACCTTTGAACAAACTAATCATCTAATAATAAACTAATGATCCAAAACACAAGTAACATTTTTATTTTTTTCTACAGATACTGATGTTAGTAAGTAATTCAGATGTTTTACCCTATCCTTAACATTTCCTGCTTATCATTTTCTCTGTCAATTTCAGATCACTGACATACACTGAAGTCCGAGCTCACCTGTCATCTGGGTTGAAGACATCGGTACATTCTCCTTTCCTAAATGCTTTCATAGCAATTCATATAATATGACTGTAAAAAGCAAACATGAAATAGTAAAATCCAAAAATATTCCTTGAAAGTAATAGTAGTAATAGTAGTAATAGTAAAAGTAAATTAAAATATATTAAGGTGAAGTTTGCAATACAGACAGAGTAAACCTTTTATCATGTTTAACTATGTACAATAGAGCAGCCATGGGGGATGCACAGATGGCTGTGTTTGGGCTGGCTGCCTCGTACCTTAGGAAGTCGGATAAGGAGCGTATGGAGGCCTCAACACGTCCCTTCGACATAAAGAAGGAATGCTTTGTCCCGGATGCAGTGGAAGAATTTGTGAAGGCAACCATCACCAGCCGAGAAGAAGAAAAGGTCACTGTAGAGACGCAGAACGGGAAGGTCAGTCGTTAAATCTTTTAACATACTCAGACAAGTAAAAAACAGAAATATGGTTTTCTTATCATAGTTACCTAAAGCCGAACCTTAATATGTCAACATGTGTTAAACTTTAAGTAGATTGCATTTTTTATTATTAATTACACATTTTAATTAACCAGAACTAGGAGGCAGGCTGTGGGCAAAGTTTGTAAATTGTAAATGGAGATAACAATGATGTCTGACTCACAAATATCTATGTGATTGAATTAATTCACAATGAAAAGACAAATAAATGTTTTGTGTCTCAAGTAAAGTGTGTGATGAAACGAGGCATTGCTGCCACCTGGCATTAACAATGTAATGTTACACAAGCAATGTTGAAAATAATATGGTTGCACATGGATGTTAACAAAAACAACAACAGAGACTGTATTCACTTATTGGCTTGCTTACTCATAAAAATATAATTTCTAGGTGAAATTCATGTGATCATTACATTAATCACAAAACTGCTTTCATTTTCTTTAGACTGTGGTGGTCAAAAGTTCAGATATTCTGCAACAGAATCCTCCAAAGTTTGACAAGATCGAGGACATGGCCATGTTGACCTTCCTCCACGAGCCAGCTGTGCTGTTCAACCTCAAAGAGCGTTATGCAGCATGGATGATCTATGTGAGTAGCCTGCAATCCAATGAACAAGATTAATCAATAAACTGTAGTGTGCACACTCATTTAAGTTTGGTTCCACAAACCCAGTCTGTGTTGAATATGCCTTGTTCTAAATGTGACAGTATAGACTGATAGAAAATCTTTCCAGGGTTAATTTTCCCACCTAATTGTAAAGGTTATATTGATTTAAAAAATGTATGTAGACAAATAATTAAACAATATATAACTTACATCTACAAAGCTTTTAGAAAGGTGCAGAATAAAAGCATTGCTTTTCCTAAAAATTGTGATTGTGATTTATTTTTAATGTTGTCGGGTCTGAAATTAATGTTCTGTTTACCTCTGTGTAAGATATCTGTCAGTGTGGGTGGCTGTTGGCGTTGCTAACAGGGCTTGTGAGCCAATAGTATAATGAGAATAGTGTGTCAAGGGAAAAACTACTTGGAATCTTCAATATATCACCACATAACAAAGTTGCAATTTACAAATGGGCAAATGGTTGATGTTAAAACAGTAATAATTTCCTGTGTTTCACAGACCTACTCTGGGCTCTTCTGTGTGACTGTCAACCCCTACAAGGCGCTGCCAGTCTACAACCAAGAGGTGGTTGCTGCCTACAGAGGAAAGAAGAGGGCTGAAGCTCCTCCTCATATCTTCTCCATCTCTGACAATGGCTACCAGTACATGCTGTCAGGTAAAAAGACAGATAATGCTTTGTGTAACTTTTGTTACATGTAATTATGCTGAATCTTGATACTTACAAAAGTGTACTCTCTGCAACCTTGTTTTTGTAGACCGTGAAAACCAGTCAATTTTGATCACGTATGTACTGTCTTATAATTGAAACGCATAAATGACACTATATGATCTAAGAGAAAATCTTATTCTACATTATGCCACTGTAGGTATTGATGATTGGCTTTTTAATTTTCAGTGGAGAATCTGGTGCAGGAAAGACTGTCAACACAAAGCGAGTCATCCAGTATTTTGCAAGTATTGCATCTGGAGGCATGAAGAAAGACCCCAATGCCAAAGACAAGGTAAATAATAAGCTCTGTCAAATGTATGAGTTTTCAGAGAGGACCTGGCTTAAACTCCAGATAACACGGGAATATGACAAACAAACTCTTACCCGCTAAACTGAAATTAAACAGATTTGCCTTACTTGCTCAGTTAAATATAAAGTAACACTGACAAGACATCTTTTTTGTGCACTGGTGACGAATCAAACTTAAATAAATGACAAATTCACCAACAATGTCTAAGACTCCTTCAGCTACTGTTTTACATCATTTGTAAATTAAGAAGTTTTTCAAACTGCCACCAGAGGTTACTAAAGTCTCTTTGTGTAGCTTTAACCAAGTACAAATGACAGACAAAGCATGTTCCTCTTTGACAGGGTTCCCTGGAGGATCAAATCATCCAGGCTAACCCTGCTCTGGAGGCATTTGGTAATGCCAAGACCATCAGGAATGACAATTCCTCCAGATTTGTGAGTGTCCTAATAGTGAATACAATGTATTCAGTTCACATGAAAACACAATCAGTGGCAGTAACAGATATTATGGTTTCTTTAAAAATACAAACTTTATTCTTTCAGGGTAAATTCATTCGAATTCATTTTGATACCAGGGGAAAGTTAGCGTCTGCTGATATTGAAACATGTAAGAACAAAACCCCTTATCCAACATGCACTAATACTGTAAACATTATTTTTATGTTTTATTACATAGTTGATCTGACACATTTCTCTTTTGTATTTGTCACTTTTCAGACCTTCTGGAGAAATCTCGTGTGACCTTCCAGCTCAAGGCTGAGAGAGATTACCACATTTTCTACCAGATTCTGTCCAACAAGAAGCCTGAACTCCTGGGTTAGTGCAAAGATGTGGTTCCTTTGTGTCACCGGAAAACAAAGCGAAGAAAAACCATGGCTGTTAATGGCATTTTATTGCAGTTGTGTGTCCATCTGTCTGACCTTGTCTCACCCTCTCTTTGTGTCCTCCAGAGATGCTGTTGATCACAAATAATCCCTATGACTACGCCTTCATCTCTCAGGGGGAAACCCAAGTGGCCTCTATTGTTGATGCAGATGAACTGATGGCAACAGATGTCAGGCTCTCAATCATTCCTCTGTTTTATAATTTTACATTAAACTCTAATCATAATGATTAAATGAGTTACACAGGATTTATACTGAAAACAACCCTGTGCTAAAACAACGCAGGGGGCTGTTTTGGTCAGGGTACCGGTGAAACAATGAAATACAATTAAGGAAGTTCAGTTAGTTAACACAGCAGCAACTATTTTATCTTTTGTCACAACGATCACAAGGTAGAAATACGATTCAGGATTTATAATTGTATTCAAAACTATATTACCTGCACACATGTTGTAAAGTTATCATGTGCTCCTCCACAGAGTGCCTTTGATGTGTTGGGCTTTACTCAAGAGGAAAAAAACTCTGTGTACAAGCTGACTGGTGCCATCATGCATCATGGCAACATGAAGTTCAAGAACAAGCAGCGTGAAGAGCAGGCAGAGGCTGATGGCACTGAAGGTGAGAGAAGCTCTGTTAATCATGTTGGCTCAGAACCAACCAAGCAAGACTCTGGCCTAAGTAGGCAGTTTTACAGTACTCACTTTCCTTCTTCAGATGTTGACAAAGTTGCATATCTGATGTGCCTGAACTCTGCCGACCTCATCAAAGGCCTCTGTCACCCAAGAGTCAAAGTAGGAAATGAGTGGGTCACCAAGGGACAAAATGTCGCTCAGGTAAGACGCAAAATACTACATTTAAATCTTTATTATACACAAAGGTTCTATACCCAATACAGGGGCACATTATGCCTTTTATGTGACTAATTCTGCCATGGTTGTGCAAAAAAAAAGTAATGTCTATGCTGGGTTTTGAATATATTGCCTGTTTCCCAGGTTACCTATGCTATCGGAGCTCTATCCAAGGCTGTTTATGAAAGGATGTTCCTGTGGATGGTGATAAGAATCAACCAGTCACTGGAGACCAGGCAGCCACGCCAATACTTCATTGGTGTACTGGACATTGCTGGATTTGAGATCTTTGATGTACGTTATCTTAGTCGCTCACAATAGACCAGCCCTCTTCCAATGTGAAATGGATATAAAATCCTTTTTGTTTTGTCTTTGCAGTTGAACACCTTTGAGCAGCTGTGCATCAACTTCACCAATGAAAAACTGCAACAGTTTTTCAACCACCACATGTTTGTGCTGGAGCAGGAAGAGTACAAGAAAGAGGGCATTGAATGGACTTTCATAGATTTTGGAATGGATTTGCAGGCCTGTATTGACCTGATTGAAAAGGTGAGAGACAGGACTTGTACAGCTAACATGTTCATGAATAAATGTATTGTTTAAAGTCATTTAAAACAAGTTATATTTGTGTCCCCTCAGCCCATGGGAATCATGTCCATCCTTGAAGAGGAGTGCATGTTCCCCAAAGCTTCTGATGCCACCTTTAAAGCTAAGCTCTATGACAACCATCTGGGGAAATCTGCTAACTTCCAGAAGCCCAGAAATATCAAGGGGAAACCAGAGGCCCATTTCGCCCTGGTGCACTATGCTGGAACTGTTGATTATAATATCAACAACTGGCTGGTGAAGAACAAGGATCCCCTGAATGAGACCGTTGTTGGACTCTACCAGAAGTCTAATCTCAAACTGTTATCTATCCTGTTTATAAATTACGCAGGAGCAGGAGCAGAAGCAGGTACCCTGCCATGACTATCTTGTTTCGAAATTACAATGTTTCTTTTTGACTAGCAAAAAGGTTACATTTTAAGGGTTATTTTTCTGAAACGCTGCAGGTGATGGAGCTGAAGGCAAAAAAGAGAAGAGGAAGAAGAAGGGGTCATCGTTTCAGACTGTGTCCGCTCTTCATAGGGTATTGTGTATATTTGTTTTTATCCTAGGTATTTTTCATATGGTATTTTGTATGATACTGTATACTTTAACAGCCTGTATTTATAAATGTCTGATTAATCATATTGAAAGGAAAACCTGAACAAGCTGATGACCAACTTGAGGTCTACTCACCCTCACTTTGTACGCTGCATCATCCCCAATGAGACCAAGACTCCTGGGGCCATGGAGAACCCTCTGGTGATGCACCAGCTGCGCTGTAATGGTGTGCTGGAAGGCATCAGGATCTGCAGAAAGGGCTTCCCCAACAGGATCCTCTATGGAGATTTCAAACAGAGGTATTATCTAATTTAATTCAGATACTTCATAATTCCAAACAGTAGTCCAATATTATTCTCCAAGATATTCTTTCCATTTTCCTTTCCAGATATCGCATCCTGAATGCCGCTGCCATCCCTGACGGTCAGTTCATCGACAGCAAGAAGGGAGCTGAGAAACTTCTTGGGTCTCTGGATATTGATCACAATCAGTACAAGTTTGGACATACCAAGGTATTGTCTAAAGCTGTTCTGATATTGGGAAAAGTTAAACATTCCAGTAGGAGTTGAAGAAGGTGGCAAACAAGTTAAAAACCCATTGGTGTTGTTAGGTGTTCTTCAAGGCTGGTTTGCTGGGTCTGCTTGAGGAGATGAGAGACGAGCGTCTCTCCAAAATCATCACTGCGATTCAAGCCAGATCCCGTGGCCTGTTGTCTCGTATTGAGTATCAGAAGATGGTGGAACGCAGGTATCTTTTGTGTACAACTCATGTTGTTGGTAAAAATTTAAATATTATTCGTTTGTGATTTGTAGTTAACTAATAGCCTTCTATTTTATTCAAAACATATTTTAGAGAAGCATTATTAGTGATCCAATGGAATGTCCGTTCATTCATGGGGGTCAAGAATTGGCCCTGGATGAAGCTGTTCTTCAAGATCAAACCTCTGTTGAGATCTGCTGAGTCAGAAAAGGAGATGGCCAACATGAAGGAAGAGTTCCTGAAGTTGAAAGAGGCTTACGCAAAATCTGAAGCTCGTAGAAAGGAACTAGAGGAGAAAATGGTCTCTCTTCTTCAAGAGCAGAACGACCTGCAGCTCCAAGTTCAAGCAGTGAGAATGCTACTGTACTGAAATTTCCTTGTGAATATGTCATTAACGTATGTGTTAATGAAATCAAATGTTTGGCAGGAGCAAGATAATCTCTGTGATGCAGAGGAAAGATGCGAGGGGCTGATCAAAAACAAAATTCAGATGGAGGCAAAATCCAAAGAGCTGTCTGAGAGACTGGAGGATGAGGAGGAGGTGAATGCTGAACTGACTGCTAAGAAGAGGAAGCTGGAAGATGAGTGCTCTGAGCTGAAGAAAGACATTGATGACTTAGAGTTAACTCTGGCTAAAGTGGAGAAGGAGAAGCACGCCACCGAGAACAAGGTATGACATCTATCTTAATCATTTGTTTCAGATCAGCAACTTAATCAGGTATCTAGTAACTCATCTTTTCTTGATTTATAGGTAAAGAACCTGGTCGAAGAGATGGCTGCTCTGGATGACATCATTGCTAAGTTGACCAAAGAAAAGAAAGCCTTACAGGAAGCTCATCAGCAAACACTGGATGATCTGCAGAGTGAAGAAGACAAAGTCAACACTCTGACCAAGGCCAAGTCTAAGCTGGAGCAGCAAGTGGATGATGTAAGAATTCTTATCAAAAGTGTAGTACTTAGATGATGTAAGTATTAACAAATAAACAATTCACAAATGTTGTAATCAAATGTATTTGCATTAAGCTTGAAGGATCTCTTGAGCAAGAGAAGAAGATTCGAATGGACCTTGAGAGAGCCAAGAGAAAGCTGGAGGGAGACTTAAAGTTGACCCAGGAGACTGTTATGGATTTAGAAAATGACAAGCAACAACTGGAGGAGCACCTGAAAAAGTACAAATGCATCATAACATTGTTCATTAAAGGTTCAATGTGTAAAATATGCCAGAATTAAAAATTAAAAAACTTATCCAACATTATCAACAGAATGTGAAGAGGTAACAGTGTTGACATGATGTCAAAGACGTCTATGTATTGCGTTGCAGAGATATCTACTGAAATTAGCATGCTAACTGACTAGCTGCGGCCCGTCCAGTCTTGTAATACCAGTTGTTCCTCTAGAGGCAATAATGAGTCAATGTAGCGCCAGTCGGTCCTCAGTACAGAGAAAGAAGCAGAAGCAGATAGCACTAATTTAGCCAACTCCCCGCCAGATCGTCAAACTTTCTGTTGCTGCAGTAACACAGGTTTGACCCAGCTCTCCATCAGCCCACTGTTACTGCCAGTGCTGGGATATTTGCCGGCCTTTTCCAAGCCGCCGGAGCTGGAGTAAGCTCCCCTCCAAGGAGGCAGTCTTATGTCGGCGCGGAGGATGAAACAAAAACACAAGTAGTTTCCTGGTCTCTGCCGCCCGGACCCAAACCAACATACAAACGACGTACGTAAACGTAACGTTACACGGACCGTACAGCCCCCCGTGTCACAGTGAACACAGATATCTGAGCCCCACTTGAAGATTATAAGATAGCAGTGATATTTAGACTCTCAGAGATCAGCAGTCTGGTTTAATAGACTGACTGACTGACTGACTGACACAGGAGTAACAAATACACAGTAAACAGGTGGTGGTGGTCGAGCGGTTAGGCTTCCAAATAGAACATCGGAAGGTTGTCTGCTAATTGATAAATGTAATGTAATGTAAATATATCAACACTAGAAGAGAGATATATATAGCTGTAGTATACAATACACAACATGAAGAATACATTGAAATACTCTAAAACTTAAAAAATATATATGAAAAGGTAAACATACTGTAGTTTGCTTACTGATTGTTTTGATGATTGATGACTTTAAATTGTATGGACCCAGTAATAGAGGTGAAATACTGCCCCCTATTTCTTTGGAGCAGGTGGCTCGGAATTACACATTGAACCTTTAACTATGGTTATTAAATACTGTGTACTCACTTTTAATTAGCTAACAATGATTAAACAAAATGCTGTAGGAAAGACTTTCAGATCAGCCAACTGAACGGGAAAATTGAAGACGAACAGGCAATGATCATTCAACTCCAGAAGAAGCTGAAAGAGCTGCAAGTACGAATGTGTACTAGTGGGCCTTAATTAGATGTTAATATTTTCCCAAAGTATTGCTACAGTAAACCATGTTGTTCTGATACTAGGCTCGTGTAGAGGAGCTGGAGGAAGAGCTTGAGGCAGAGCGAGCTGCCCGAGCCAAGGTGGAGAAGCAGAGATCAGACTTGGCCAGAGAGCTGGAGGAGATCAGCGAGCGGCTGGAGGAGGCTGGTGGAGCAACATCTCTCCAGATTGAGATGAACAAGAAGCGGGAGGCCGAGTTCCAGAAACTCCGCAGAGACCTTGAAGAGGCCACTCTGCAGCACGAAGCCACTGCTGCCACACTCAGGAAGAAGCAAGCTGACAGTGTGGCTGATCTGGGAGAGCAGATTGACAACCTACAGAGAGTCAAGCAGAAACTTGAGAAGGAGAAGAGTGAGCTCAGGCTGGAGCTGGATGATGTGATCTCCAATATGGAACACATAGTGAAGTCCAAGGTATGTACTTAAAAACCTATTAGTTCACTGAATGATGACAGTTTAATAGCCATGTCTAGTAGAAGTAGAAGACAATGCCTACAAACCATGGTATTTTTATTTTGAAGACTACCTTGGAGAAGACCTGCAGAACTTTGGAGGATCAAATGAATGATTATAGGAGCAGGTGTGATGAAAATCAGCGATCCCTTAATGACTTCACTACCCAGAAAGCCAAGCTTCAAGCTGAGAACGGTCAGTGTTACTCTTTTCACTTAAAATAGTAAACTTCTTTAAAATAGAACAATGTAATTCTAAAACCTACATTTTGCATCTCTAGATGAGTTTTCAAGACAGCTGGAGGAGAAAGAATCTCTTATTTCTCAGCTGACTAGAGGAAAGAATTCCTACAATCAACAACTTGAAGATCTAAAAAGACAACTAGAAGAGGAAGTAAAGGTATGAAAATGGCAAGATTTGTTAATTTATCTTTGTGTTTCAAAAATAGTTGCATGTTCAGGAGAAATACCCACATTATCAATATTTATCTAGGCCAAGAATGCATTAGCCCATGCAGTGCAGTCTGCTCGTCATGACTGTGACCTGCTCAGGGAGCAGTATGAGGAGGAGCAGGAGGCCAAGGCTGAATTGCAGCGCGGCATGTCCAAGGCCAACTCTGAGGTGGCTCAGTGGAGAACTAAGTACGAAACTGATGCCATCCAGAGAACCGAGGAACTGGAGGAGTCCAAGTAAGTCCAGTGCATACAAGAACTACAAACTAAAATATGATGTCAGATAAAGATTTCAAGAGAAGAACACTTCTGGACATCTTTATTCAGGAAAAGTCTGGTATACTAGAGATAGATAGATTGATGCTTTATTGATCCCGAGGGAAATTTAGGAGCCATGTATCACATAAACGTTGTTATTGACGTGGTCATTGTCACTCTATTGGCCATGCTAACTTTGCAATTGTCACCTTCATTGTAGATTTGGAGAAACAAGGACTCCAAACAATGAGAATCTGACCAAAAGTAAACAACGTCAACAAACTGCCGTGCTTGGATAAATATGGCAGCAAGTTGTTGACCCAGTATATAAGCTTAACCCAATATAGGTTTTTTTATTTGAATTGCAATGTCTCCAGTCCGAATAAAGCTGGGCACATTTGATGCATGTGGTTCCACATTTCAACCACCTTAATCTCCTGTACTCTCTCAAATAAAGGCATAAAATGTCCCAAAAATAAAGAGAACTCTTAAGCATCAGTGGATGAGACTTGTTTTGTTTTTCAGAAAGAAGCTGGCTCAGCGTCTGCAGGATGCTGAGGAGGCCGTGGAAGCAATGAATGCTAAATGTTCGTCTCTGGAGAAGACCAAACACAGGCTGCAGAATGAGATTGAAGATCTCATGGTGGATGTGGAGAGATCTAATGCTGCTGCTGCTGCTCTGGACAAGAAGCAAAGAAACTTTGACAAAGTATATCAGTATTTTCTAATCATCAAAAACATGAAGTTTTAAAGAATTGTTACAATGCAAATCTACTCAAATAGCTTAATGTGGTGATTTAAACTTGACATTGTACAACTGGTATCTCTGTTTAGGTCCTGTCTGAGTGGAAGCAGAAGTATGAGGAGTCTCAGTGTGAGCTGGAGAGCTCTCAGAAGGAAGCCAGGTCTCTGAGCACTGAGCTCTTCAAACTTAAAAACTCCTATGAAGAGTCTCTTGACCATCTGGAGACCATCAAGAGAGAGAACAAGAATCTTCAGGGTGATATATCACTGAATGTGTCTAAACAGACAATACATACATATTGCAGGTGCCAAAAAAGTGCATTAAATAAAATTACTTTCATACACAGAGGAGATTTCTGACCTCACTGAGCAACTTGGTGAGGGAGGAAAAACCATTCATGAGTTGGAGAAAGTCCGTAAGGAGCTGGAGCAGGAAAAGAGTGAGATTCAGTCTGCTCTTGAGGAAGCAGAGGTACAGTAAGACTAAAACCTCAATACTCAGCTTCTAACATATGTTCAGTTTCAAAATGAAGCTCTAATTTGCATAATAGTTGGAAATATATATGGTTTGACAAACTCCCGATGTCCATCTTAGGGTTCTCTTGAGCATGAGGAGAGCAAGATTCTAAGAGCCCAGCTTGAGTTCAACCAGATCAAGGCAGACATGGAGCGTAAACTAACAGAGAAAGATGAGGAGATGGAGCAGTCCAAGAGAAACCTGCAGAGGATGATTGACACCCTGCAGAGCTCTCTTGAAGCTGAATGTCGGAGCAGGAATGAGGCTCTCCGTTTGAAGAAGAAGATGGAGGGAGACCTCAATGAGATGGAGATCCAGCTGAGCCAGGCCAACAGGCAGGCAGCTGAGGCTCAGAAACAACTTAAATCTGTCCATGCACATCTGAAGGTAAAGAAGGGGACATACTTCTCATTGTAATTGGCATCATCACTAGGGTATCTTTGTAACCAAAGGCTTCGATCCTTTTCCAGGATGCTCAGCTCCAGCTTGATGACTCTCTTCGATCCAATGAAGATCTTAAGGAAAACAATGCCATTGTTGAGAGACGTAACAACCTGCTGCAGGCCGAAGTGGAGGAGCTCAGGTCTGCTCTGGAGCAAACTGAGAGAGGTCGCAAACTTGCTGAGCAAGAGCTGCTGGATGTTAGTGAACGGGTGCAGCTACTGCACTCACAGGTAACTTACAGAGAATACCAATACTAGCATGTTTGTTTCACATTCATTGCTTTCACAATGCATTTCTACCATTTATGTAAAACTAGAACACTAGCCTGATAAATCACAAGAAGAAGCTGGAGGCTGATACTTCCCAGCTTCAGACTGAAGTGGAGGAAGCAGTGCAGGAGTGCAGAAACGCTGAGGAAAAGGCCAAGAAGGCCATTACTGATGCTGCCATGATGGCAGAGGAGCTGAAGAAAGAGCAGGACACCAGTTCTCACCTGGAGCGTATGAAGAAGAACATGGAGCAAACCATCAAAGACCTGCAGCACCGTCTGGATGAAGCTGAACAGATCGCCATGAAGGGAGGCAAGAAGCAGGTGCAGAAGCTCGAGGCCAGGGTGAGTATTTCTTTCACATTTGTGTTTTGTGTTATTTTTGCTCAGCAGTGATTTTGAAAGTTATTAGGAGAGTTATCTAAAAACTTTGTCCCTGACCAGGTGAGGGAGCTGGAAAATGAGGTGGAAATGGAGCAGAAGAAAAGCAGTGAAGCTGTGAAGGGCGTCCGTAAATATGAACGCCGTATCAAGGAACTTACCTATCAGGTTTGTTGCATGTAGCTGGCTTCATTAATCTGCATGTGCGGTTAAAGGTATTTAAAAGTGGAACTTTGTAACCTTTTCTTATTTCCACAGGCTGAGGAGGACCGCAAGAATATTGCCCGACTCCAAGATCTAGTAGATAAGCTGCAGCTGAAAGTTAAAGCCTACAAGAGAGCTGCCGAGGAGGCTGTAAGTGGGGAAATGTGTGAAGTGAGGTCTGAATGTGGCTTCTTCCCCTGTCAATGTGTAACTATCTTTCTTTTATTGATCAGGGGGAACAGGCTAATGTTCATCTTGGCAAGTTCCGCAAGCTGCAGCACGAGATGGACGAGGCTGAAGAGAGAGCTGACATCGCTGAGACTCAGGTCAACAAGCTACGTGCCAAGACCCGTGATGCTGGCTCCAAGGTTAGAAGCATGCACAATGTGGCAGGTGCCCAACATCTGACACATGCTGCCCTCTGCTGGCTGTATTTAACATGTCGCTCTGCTCTTCAAGTATTAGTACAAATCCATGTTCAGTAGAAAGCCGTGCTTTGGTTTATATTAGTCTGATACATTGCTTTATCTTTTCTTTTACTAATCTGAAGACCTAACAGCTGTTTCTCTTTTTCTTTCTTTCCAACTTCCCCGGCTGTAACAGAAAGGGTTTGAGGAGGAGTGAAGCTTTGGAGACTGCAGAAATTCCTTAACCTGCTGTGTGCCGTAGAGCTACAACAAAGTATTAGGCCCACATTGAGGGGAAAAAATCGGAGATTTCGAGAAAAGTTGTAATATTTTGAGGAAAAAATACATAATATTGCAAGAATAACGTTGTAATTGAATTTAAATTGTAATATTTCAAGAAACAAAGTCGTACTTTTGAAACAAGTAGTGAATACCCTCTCGTAGTCAACGTTTAGGGAGGCGTCTGGGTGCTTCTCTTCACTGGAGGTGTTCAATGGAAAGGATCCTAGAGTAGGGAGACAGTCCCAAACAGGGCATTGTGCCTATAAGCGAGGGGGAAGCAGAGGAGACATGACGCTACAGTCCAAACACAAGATTACAAGTCAAAATAACAGCAGACCGATGGAACTGTCAGGAAATGATAATAAAAAAGCACATGTAAGCAAATAAACTATAAGCATAATATGACTCGAAGCAACTTTTTGGTTTTTTCAAAATGTTATTCTCGAAATCTCAGATCTTTTTCTTTCTAACAGTGATACATTACATATATGTTTAGATTCCCTCTGCTATCACTATTCACAACCTGTAATGCTTAATAAAATCTCATCAAACTGTTGAACAACATTGCATTCTTCCATTTAAAAAAAGAGTGGGTTCATGGAACATTGTTTTGGAAATACTGTGTTCAATGAAACTTAAGTATATTATATTATCCTCATGATTGTTTGCACTTATTGTAAGTTGCTTTGGACAAGAGCGTCAGCTAAATGAACTGTAATGTGATGTAATATTGACTGGTCAGTAGCAACAAAGAAGTTATAGTAGTTATATTTTGAATTAGACATTTTACATTATGGGGTGAATGACACAAATCTACATACATACAGTATATGTATACACAGTATAGAGTAGCACAACACCATCAACATCACCAATCAACATATCTTTTTGTAGCCCATATGCCATATCTTCCTTTTTCATTAGGATAAGTGGAGGGGGATTGATTTAAAAATAAATAAATAATCGGGGTGCATTAGGATGTAAGCCAGGCATCAGTTTGGGAATCAGGAATCAGGAAGAGCAGAGTTAGGCCTAAGCAGAAAACACTGTGGACCAAAGAAGTGTGGCAGAGGGCCTAAACAGAGGGACGTTGAGCTCAGGTGATTGCTAAAAGAGAGAGAGATAAAACAAATCCTTTTTTCTTAAAATAGAGTTGAAGAAATCCCAAGAGCCTGAGCCTCACGGTCAACAATAGACCAATACTCATACGCAGACCCTCCATAACTCCATGCATAATCACTTGCAGCTGCTCAGTAAATATCTGTCCAAGCCTGCCCGTTCCTCCGAAGGACTATGGAGGATTTCAAAGAACCAATAATGAAATATTTAGTTCTTATACTGAATTACCTCAAGATGAAACAACAAATTATAATAATCAATGTTCTTTTTTAAACTGAACTAATAGTGCCATTGTTACCTGTCTGTCTAAAGCTTTGCCTTGGTGCTGCTGCCACGTCTCAGTCACTGCTGCTGCTGCTGGAGACTAAATAATGATTTTGTGCAGGAGGAGGGAGGAGAGGGAGGCCCCAGACACCCATTGTGTGAAATTCAGGGAGTCCCGTCTCTGCTCTTATTACATGTCATGTCCTCAACTCCCCTAGACAACAAGCAGGTATCTATTAGCTAATGTACGCATGTTCGCACCTATGCTTAAAGGAGGTACAGCACATACAGCACGGTGTGTTGAGGATTATCAGCACGATTAACAGGACATCTGAGCCCTCGTTCGATTGAACCCACCAAAAGATGGAACAATTCACTGCCTCTATAATTAGACCATCTTTAACAACATGTATGATCTGCATGGTCTTATCTGAGTTAAGAGTCATATAGCTTGTAAACAAAAAACAGTTTGCCACTACCATAGACTGGTCTAACCCAATGGTGATTTAGCTTATAGCCAGTTTATAAAAGATTTTACACACGGAGGTCTGTCCCAGGTCTCTCCAGGGGAGATTCCTCCGCTACACAGAGTTGTTTGCTTCTTCAGCAGCATCACTGGTTGTTTGGAACAATTAAAACGAGTCATCTACAGAAACTCAAACCAACAGAAGATCCAGGAAGGATGAACTCCTCAAGGTCATATGTGACGCAAATATAAATATTCAAATATTAACATTTAATTGGGATCCAACAAAATGTATGTTTATAAAGAATAGGGGTATGTCTAGGTACATAATTAATCAGTAGTTAATTGCATAAAGGAACTAAACCACTGCTGTACTCAATGTAATTTAATATGCTTAACATGAAACTAAGATACTGTCTCAACAGCTTAGTGACAATAATAATAATGATAATAATAATATACTTTGTGTATACAGCACTTTCATAAGTTCTTTACAGTTAAAAACATGAAAGAACAAAACAATAATTTAAACAATATTTGTTGTGACATAAACAAATCATTTTAATCATGTTTCCTTTAACGAGGAGAAGTTTGACCTGTGAGGTCAGTGTTATCTTCACTTGATCTTTAGCGGGCGCAAGGAATCTCTCACTTCCATTTGGCACCCTGACGCCAGCTGTCAGTAACAGCTTTCAGAATGGAAATAATCTCAGCACTTGTCACCAGCTGTTGACCCTCCTTTTATCTCTTAACCTCTGAAGGGGCTGTGATTACTGGTGCTTGGGACTGATAGTGACTTATAGTTGATAGATATAATCACAATGTGTTTTCCTGTATGTTTCATGAGTTATACATTATTAAATGTTATTAAATAGTGTAGTTTATTAGGTCAATAAAATGTGAATTATAATGTGTTTAGGAGTATAAATCCTTAAGGTCAAACAACAGCACCTAAGCGTGAGCGGTTGGTAGGTGTACACCTACATTTGGAGAAACGTATTTTTAGATTTCCAAGATATTAGAATTATGACTGGAATCAAAGTCTGCTATGAAACTGAAGCTTAGACAGACTCCACATAGGAGTGGCATTTAAAAGGAACATTAAAAGTTGATGGGCTGTGAGATATACCTGTCACTCACAGTATATTTGTGAGACAGAACACAGTGTGGGGCCATCATCTGCTACGACTGATCCCAGATGCAGGGAAGGCAGGATTCTGAAAGCCTCGGTGGCTGATCTCCTCAATCAGTGCCGTGTGCTTAACAGGAATTTCACACAGTTATCTTTGTCCTCAAAGACACAATGCTATGTCAACGGGTTTGTAACTGAGGGGCCAGCTTTCATTAGTTGCTGACTGATAATGGGAGAAAGCTTCCACAGTGACCTTGGTATCACATTGGAGCATGCTATGTTGACATAGCTCTCTATTGTGTGTCATCATTTCTGCATTTCAGTAAATCTCAAGCATGTCACCTGTGGCAGAGCTCTGTCTGTGGTGCCTCGCACTTGTCGCTTGAATAATCCCTCAGACTGATATTCTTTATTTAGACCGACCCATTTGGTATCTGATTTATGTTACCACAATGTACATTCTATGAAAACTAAACACAATATGCTTCCAATGCCTCACTCTGACTCCACCTAAGCCTTCTGGGTAATTGATACCCATACATGACATACTTCTCTGTAATATCTCTCCACATATTTTCTGTGTCTTCCTTTGTGTTTAGACAACAATACCAGTAGTTTACATTGAAGGAATGCTTTGAAATACTGTACATTGTGCAATAATGTAAAATATCCTGGGTTTTTTTGTTGCTGTTCCAAGATGCATTGATAACGTCTACTTATGTGTTTCTCAATCTCCAACTCATTTAGTATTTAACAGTTTATCTTTTGTAAATGCAAAAATATATAGAATTAGATTATGATGATTTCTAAATTATTTTTATAATTATAGAAAACAAAAGAGATGTATAATATGTACCTTCAGCTATTTCCACTCTGGATTTAATGATTAATGTGTTCTTGTCGTCTACCTGCTTTCATTTTGATTTAATCATTATTTTCTTTAACTTTGAGTTTTGTAGAATTTATTTGACCATCATGATAAACAGTAACGTGCAGACCATTAAGGAAAGATTATGGAATTATATATACATTTATTTTAAGATGTTTTCTTTCCCTTTCGTTTATGCTGGTAATATAGACAGTTCCCTCGGACAGCTGTTCGTCCACATTGTCATTTTCTATTACATCAATGAACATTTTTGATCGACCTGCCGAATAAAATAAAAAAAAGATCGTTTCACCATTAAATATGTTAAGCAAAAATAGAATTTAAAATGTTTTGACATCCTTAAATTAAGCATATCACTATCTATTGAAATATCCCCACATCTATTTAATCGCACACTATTTACATACATTTAAACAGTCTTTCCGGTCTTAAGTGAGGATGCTTCTGCCCAGTATAACATGTACTGTTCCTGTAACAGAAGCACACTTGCGGGATGATGAGAAAAGAATTCCTCCCTGTGTCTATTTAAAGATTGAGTCCCCTGGCTGCTTGAGGATACATATGATTAATCACTGCAGTGCATGGAGCTCCTAATATGGCCTCGCCAGGAGACCCCATCACTGATAAGACTCTGACCTGCTGATTTCTATATTGCTCTCCGCAACTCATTAACCCCCTCCCTCCATGTACCCCCAACCCAACGCAGACACAATAACATTCCTGGACCCTGAACGCTCCTCCATATTTGGTAGAGAGGCTTTATTTATAAAGAGAACTCATGGTGAAACGCCCAATAGGTCACCATTCTATCTCAAGGTAAGGTGCAGAGACAATGGCTAACAGATCACAGACAAGACTTTGAATCTAAAGCATTACCTGTGTTGGTGTGGACTGCAGACTAGTCTCATCAGTTTCCATTATTTATTTCCTCAGGACCATTACACCTCAGTCGCATCGGTAGGCATTGGTAAGGTAAGGGCATCTGAAAAATTGTATTTTTTATTTGAAAAAGTTTAAATGAAATATAACATTGATATGATAAATTAAAAACGTGACTATTTATTAGCATATGCATTATTTTTGTACTGCAATTGCCTTAAGATATATGCATAACAGTTAGATTTCAATTGAGATTCTTTTTCCGTAGACAAGGTGAAAAATGGGTGACGCTGCCATGAGAGAGTTTGGGCCAGCAGCCCCGTACCTGAGGAAGTCAGACAGGGAGCGTCTGGAGGCCCAGACCCGTCCCTTTGACATGAAGAAGGAGTGCTTTGTTCCTGATGCTGACGAGGAATATGTGAAGGCTTCCGTCGTCAGCCGTGAGGGGGACAAAGTCACTGCTCTGACTGCGAAAGGGAAGGTCAGTGAGCTGGCCTGGATGCAACTGCTTTCCTAAATAAGACGCAGATGATTCAGGTCGATTTGTCCTTGAGTCATAAATGGCAGAGAAACATTAGAAACCAGAGACTCTAATGCTCCCTCCTACATCCCATTCACAACTCACAGGATTAATAACCGTGTATTAATATTGACTTTCTCCATTTTCAGACCGTCACGGTGAATGAGTGTGATGTACACCCCCAGAACCCGCCAAAGTTTGATAAAATTGAAGACATGGCGATGTTCACTTTCCTCCATGAGCCCGCTGTGCTGTTTAACCTCAAAGAGCGTTATGCAGCATGGATGATCTATGTGAGTTAAAAGCTTTAAAAAAACATTATGAGGCAAAGATTGTAGCCCTCACCTATTACTACATACAACATTCATATATCCGTGGCTGATATACTTGCATCTTAAAAACAGTTTTCTTCCTCTATCTCATTCTCACAGACCTACTCTGGGCTCTTCTGTGTGACTGTCAACCCCTACAAGGCGCTGCCAGTCTACAACCAAGAGGTGGTTTCTGCCTACAGAGGAAAGAAGAGGACTGAAGCTCCTCCTCATATATTCTCCATCTCTGACAATGGCTACCAGTACATGCTGTCAGGTAAATCACCTTCAGCTATCATTTGTTCAGTGTGAAAACGCTATGAATCCTAGAATCTTTAAGTGACTCTCTCTTCTCTTTTCCAGACAGAGAAAACCAGTCAATCCTTATCACGTAAGTTACGTTTTCATGACTTTGTTATATGTTATACTGCAATTGAGAATTTTGGTAAATGGCATTCAGTAGTTTTCCCTGGAGTATTATTTGCTGGTTTTGTGAGTTTTTGCTGATATGCTCCAGTAAATCCCAGTAATATATGTTATTATTTTAAGTGGTATGTTATCAGTGAAGAGTTGTGCATATGAATATGAACATGAATTTAATGGCAAGAAACTTAATAACTAAACAATACTCAGTATGTATTCTTTTGGACAGTTTACATGTGATGACCATTGATGCTGTCACTACTCTACCATTTGCTTTGTTTTATGAGCTACAACATGCCAATATAAAACAATGATGAATGTTTAATTATGTATTAACTGATTGAAACTTATCTGTGTTTTTGTTAATTAATTAATTAGTTGCATACAGTATGTTGCCCATTTGTAAATTTATCAAAACGCAATTTGTGTCTTCAGCGGAGAATCTGGTGCTGGGAAAACTGTCAACACCAAGAGAGTCATCCAGTACTTTGCCAGTATTGCAGCTGCAGGAGGGAAGAAGGACACAGGCTCTGAGAAAAAGGTTATAATGCTTAAATAACACCAAATAGATATTTTAACTGCACATTGTATCATTGTCTTTAGTGTTGTTGACCTCTGTGAACAAATGTTGCACTCCTGTATTCTTTTAGGGGACTCTGGAGGATCAAATCATTCAGGCTAACCCAGCTTTAGAGGCCTTTGGTAATGCAAAGACCATCAGGAATGACAACTCATCCAGATTTGTAAGTTTCTGGTTGTAATGAAATTCCCCTTGGTGCCTATTCTATTTTAACATTTTTATTTTGTCATACATTTTAGGGCAAATTTATCAGAATTCACTTTGCAGCCAGTGGAAAGCTGGCCTCAGCTGATATTGAGACATGTAAGCAGTGTTTTCTCTAAATGTTCATCTTGTCCGTTTATATGTTCACAATGATCACCTTCCTACTTACATAATGCAAATGTCTTTACAGATCTGCTGGAAAAATCCCGTGTCACCTATCAGCTGAAGGCTGAGAGAGATTACCACATCTTCTATCAGATTCTGTCTCAGAAGAAACCTGAGCTGCTTGGTAAATGGAAACGATTTATCTTTGGCACAGAAAGTGCCTAGTAGATGCATTGTTGTTATATCCACAGCATACAACATCTAACATTTCTGTTTTGCCTTTTAGAGATGTTGCTCATCACCAACAACCCCTATGACTACCCCTTCATCTCCCAAGGAGAGACAACAGTAGCCTCCATCAATGATGCTGACGAACTGATGGCCACTGATGTGAGTAGAGATGTGTTGGATTTTCATGAAACAGCCAGTTGCATGAAAACATTTATTGTTAATATGTGGCATCAGCCCAATTGATCTATTTTGGTATTCTAGACATCAAAGAGTTTACTGTGTCCCTAGATGAGGGTGAAATGACTTCAATAGACTGGATTAGATGTCGGATGTCAGATTCAAACTATTTCCCATTGGAATTACTACCTCTTACTCTCCTGTCACTCTACTGCATACCCTGATACAATGCAAAAAGTGAATGACATACCAAAAATAACACCCTTCTTCTCATGCAGGATGCCTTTGATGTGTTGGGCTTTACTCAAGAAGAGAAGAACGGCATTTACAAACTGACTGGTGCCATCATGCATCATGGAAATTTGAAGTTCAAGAACAAGCAGCGTGAAGAGCAGGCAGAGGCTGATGGCACTGAAGGTGAGAGAATCTCTCTAAAGCCCTGAAACATGTTGGCCGGGATGTGAAACATGTCAGTATTTGTTGTGTTTATTGAATGATTTGACATTTACATGTTATTTACTGTATATTCTCAGATATTGACAAAATTGCATATCTGATGGGCCTGAACTCTGCCGACCTCATCAAAGGACTCTGTCACCCAAGAGTCAAAGTAGGAAATGAGTGGGTCACCAAGGGACAAAATGTCCAGCAGGTAAGAATGAGACTTAAGAGTTGAATTCATTGTAAGGTGTCCTTTAACGTACAAAAGACGAAGGAAGCAACACTGTGTGCACAATAAGGGCGATTTACTGTCACTTTTAATTGCTGGACTTTCTTTAGGTAAACTATGCGATTGGTGCACTGGCTAAATCAGTGTATGAGAAGATGTTTCTGTGGATGGTGGTGAGGATAAACCAATCCCTGGACACCAAGCAGCCTCGCCAGTACTTCATTGGTGTACTGGACATAGCTGGATTTGAGATCTTTGAGGTGAGCTTCTTCTACTTATGTTTATATAATCTATATTCTACAGGCACATTCATTTATTCAACTCCATCTTTTTCCAATTTAATGCAGGTAACAAAGATATGTATATGAAAATGACTATATTTTTGTCACATTACAGTTCAACACCTTTGAGCAGCTGTGCATCAACTTCACCAATGAAAAACTGCAACAGTTTTTCAACCACCACATGTTTGTGCTGGAGCAGGAAGAGTACAAGAAAGAGGGCATTGAATGGACTTTCATAGATTTTGGCATGGATTTGCAGGCCTGTATAGACCTGATTGAAAAGGTGAGAGACAGGACTTGTACAGCTAACATGTTCATGAATAAATGTATTGTTTAAAGTCATTTAAAACAAGTTATATTTGTGTCCCCTCAGCCCATGGGAATCATGTCCATCCTTGAAGAGGAGTGCATGTTCCCCAAAGCTTCTGATGCCACCTTTAAAGCTAAGCTCTATGACAACCATCAGGGGAAATCTGCTAACTTCCAGAAGCCCAGAATTGTCAAGGGGAAACCAGAGGCCCATTTCGGCCTGATGCACTATGCTGGAACTGTTGATTATAATATCAACAACTGGCTGGTGAAGAACAAGGATCCCCTGAATGAGACCGTTGTTGGACTCTACCAGAAGTCTAATCTCAAACTGTTATCTATCCTGTTTATAAATTACGCAGGAGCAGAAGCAGGTAAGAACACACTGAATGTACTGCATTAACCTCTGATGATAATGTCAAGACTTTCAAATATTTCAAATGAGAACTGCAAGATTGAACATTTCATGCCAGTAACTGTTCATTTAACCTAATACACTGGTTTATTTGCAGAAGGTGGAAAGGGGGGCAAAGGAGGCAAGAAGAAAGGTTCATCCTTCCAAACTGTGTCTGCCTTGCACAGGGTTAGTAAAAACATAAATATGTGTGTGAATGGATCCTACATATGCAAACTGCTGACTGAGACTTAATTCTATATTGAAACCTAAGATATATATATATATATATATATATATATATATATATATATATATATATATATAAAATCACCGAAACGGGGATTTAAACATAGGGTTTAATTACTTCAACAGGAGAACCTGCACAAGCTGATGACCAACTTGAGGTCTACTCACCCTCACTTTGTACGCTGCCTCATCCCCAATGAGACCAAGACTCCTGGGGCCATGGAGAACCCTCTGGTGATGCACCAGCTGCGCTGTAATGGTGTGGTGGAAGGTATCAGGATCTGCAGAAAGGGCTTCCCCAACAGGATCCTCTATGGAGATTTCAAACAGAGGTATTATCTCATATTTCAAATGTTTAGTCACATGCTTATAATTTCAAAAGAAAACGTAAATATTACACTGCAAAAAATATTTTCTTTTCCAGATATCGCATTCTGAATCCTGCTGCCATTCCTGACGGTCAGTTTATCGACAGCAAGAAGGGAGGTGAGAAACTTCTTGGGTCTCTGGATATCGATCACAGCCAATACAAGTTTGGTCACACTAAGGTAATTAATAAAAGAGAAAAGTCCAAAGCACATTTGTTACATATGACTAATCTATAATCAATCATTACAGAATGATGGTAAATGCAAAAAGTGGCATTGCAGGTCAAATAATAATAGTAAAGAATAATCATCAAGTCAGTAAGCCAATTGAATAATGCCAAATACAGCTTATCTTAACTAATATCTGATATCATAACCTAGTGGTTACACCAGTTCCATGAGTGTGTTTACATTGAACAATAATTTATTTAAGTTCAACTTTTTATTTCTAAGAGGAACAAAGTTATACAGTCTGGATTTAAAGCTACAATGTCCTAATGCACAAGCTCTTTTGTGTAACACCTGGTGGACATTTACATGCTCCTTTAGGTGTTCTTTAAGGCTGGTCTTCTGGGGCAACTGGAGGAGATGAGAGATGACCGTTTGTCACTCATCATCACTGGAATCCAGGCAAGGGCAAGAGGCATGCTGGCAAGAGTGGAATTCCAGAAGATTGTTGAAAGGAGGTCAGAGGAATTTAAATTGAAACCAAGTAAATGCTCACAATGATTTTGTTTTGAGTAAGTGGTAGTAATAACTTTGGTTGATCTTTGACAGAGATGCACTTTTGGTGATCCAGTGGAACATCAGAGCCTTCATGGGGGTCAAGAATTGGCCCTGGATGAAGCTGTTCTTCAAGATCAAACCTCTGTTGAGATCTGCTGAGTCAGAAAAGGAGATGGCCAACATGAAGGAAGAATTCCTGAAGTTGAAAGAGGCTTACGCAAAATCTGAAGCTCGTAGAAAGGAACTAGAGGAGAAAATGGTCTCTCTTCTTCAAGAGAAGAACGACCTGCAGCTCCATGTCCAGGCTGTAAGTCTAATGACAACATTCCTCATATTTCAATGTCAAAATGGTAATATAACCATACAGTTTAGACCATATGAATAGGATTATATAATCATTCATATTGCAACCTACCATATTTTAACAAAGTTTTCGCATAATGAACATTTCAATTTAGGAGCAAGATAATCTTGCAGATGCAGAGGAAAGATGCGAGGGGCTGATCAAAAACAAAATTCAGATGGAGGCAAAATCCAAAGAGCTGTCTGAGAGACTGGAGGATGAGGAGGAGATGAATGCTGAACTGACTGCTAAGAAGAGGAAGCTGGAAGATGAGTGCTCTGAGCTGAAGAAAGACATTGATGACTTAGAGTTAACTCTGGCTAAAGTGGAGAAGGAGAAGCACGCCACCGAGAACAAGGTATGACATCTATCTTAATCATTTGTTTCAGATCAGCAACTTAATCAGGTATCTAGTAACTCATCTTTTCTTGATTTATAGGTAAAGAACCTGGTCGAAGAGATGGCCGCTCTGGATGAAATCATTGCTAAGTTGACCAAAGAAAAGAAAGCCTTACAGGAAGCTCATCAGCAAACACTGGATGATCTGCAGAGTGAAGAAGACAAAGTCAACACTTTGACCAAGGCCAAGTCTAAGCTGGAGCAGCAAGTGGACTGATGTAAGAATTCTACCACCTATTGATGCAAACCTTAATTCAAAGTGTTTCATGAGATCATACGCTATTTGCATATTGGGGAAAACAGTTTGACTTTCTGTAATGCTATTGTCCAGCTTGAAGGTTCACTGGAACAAGAGAAGAAGATTCGGATGGATCTTGAGAGAGCTAAGAGGAAACTAGAGGGAGACTTGAAATTAACCCAGGAGAGCCTGATGGATCTGGAGAATGACAAGCAGCAACTGGAAGAGCATCTAAAAAAGTAATCACATTATTCTACAGTATATACAGTATGTCTGCAAAACAGAACATGTTTTTCTAATTGTAACTACTGTATTTCATCCACAGGAAAGATTTTGAAATCAGTCAGCTCAGCAATAAAATAGAAGATGAGCAAGCCATAACAATTCAGCTTCAAAAGAAACTGAAGGAGCTCCAGGTAATCAACGATTAATGTGAAATGGTTAAAATTTGGGCAAATACTCAAAAGTAAGTAGTGACTAAATAATTCTTCCTTTACAGGCCCGCATTGAGGAGCTGGAGGAAGAGCTTGAGGCAGAGCGAGCTGCCCGAGCCAAGGTGGAGAAGCAGAGATCAGACTTGGCCAGAGAGCTGGAGGAGATCAGCGAGCGGCTGGAGGAGGCTGGTGGAGCAACATCTCTGCAGATTGAGATGAACAAGAAGCGGGAGGCCGAGTTCCAGAAACTCCGCAGAGACCTTGAAGAGGCCACTCTGCAGCACTGAAGCCACTGCTGCCACACTCAGGAAGAAGCAAGCTGACAGTGTGGCTGATCTGGGAGAGCAGATTGACAACCTGCAGAGAGTCAAGCAGAAACTTGAGAAGGAGAAGAGTGAGCTCAGGCTGGAGCTGGATGATGTGATCTCCAATATGGAACACATAGTGAAGACAAAGGTTGGCTAAACCGACACAAACTATTTCTAGCTAATGTTGACATTGCACAGATATGTGGGTATTTGGGTATAATAATAATATTTTAAATGTTTATTTTAAATCTAGACAAATCTAGAGAAGACATGCAGGACAGTGGAAGATCAGATGAATGAATACAAGACCAAATTTGAAGAGGCTCATCGCTGCATCAATGACTTCAATATGCAAAAAGCAAAACTTCAAACGGAAAATGGTACTTTCTTTGCTTTATTACAAACTGATATTTACTTTTTGACTTATTTTTTCAAGTTTTCAAATCATGAATACTGAGAAAACCAAAATGTTTTTAAATAGTACATCTTGGTGATACATGGTTTGCTGGGACAATAAAATGATGCATTTTCCAATACAAGGTGAACTCACAAGGCAGCTGGAGGACAAAGAATCTCTGGTATCTCAACTGACGAGAGGAAAAATGTCCTACACTCAACAGATTGAAGATCTAAAGCGACAACTGGAAGAGGAGAGCAAGGTGAAATTAAGTTTCAGTGCACAGTGACATCACTGGACAGAAGTGTATTACAGTGTTACTCATTCATAGAAGTTTGTTTCGACAGGCCAAGAATGCATTAGCCCATGCAGTGCAGTCTGCTCGTCATGACTGTGACCTGCTCAGGGAGCAGTATGAGGAGGAGCAGGAGGCCAAGGCTGAATTGCAGCGCGGCATGTCCAAGG
The DNA here is from genome assembly GCF_900634415.1 of Cottoperca gobio. Classification (NCBI taxonomy): domain Eukaryota; kingdom Metazoa; phylum Chordata; class Actinopteri; order Perciformes; family Bovichtidae; genus Cottoperca; species Cottoperca gobio. Next base: position 15,885,044 of record NC_041371.1, read on the forward strand.
CCAACTCTGAGGTGGCTCAGTGGAGAACTAAGTACGAAACTGATGCCATCCAGAGAACCGAGGAACTGGAGGAGTCCAAGTAAGACAGTTTGAGATCCAAATTCATGATTTGATGTTAATTCCTAAAGAGACATTGTATTTCGTCTAGAAGATCAGCTTTTTGTTTGTGTTATGTTCCTACTAAAATGTAAGACGAACAAAAAGTTTGTCTTATAGATGACTGAGCAGCAAGTCATATTAGTTGAATTTATTATAATTTATCTAAAAAGCCCAAGTGCAGGAACATTAAATGATTTGAATGATCGATTTCTAAAGGAAGAAGCTGGCTCAGCGTCTGCAGGATGCTGAGGAGGCTGTTGAAGCAATCAATGCTAAATGTTCGTCTCTGGAGAAGACCAAACACAGGCTGCAGAATGAGATAGAAGATCTCATGGTGGATGTGGAGAGATCTAATGCTGCTGCTGCTGCTCTGGACAAGAAGCAAAGGAACTTTGACAAGGTGAAAAACTACCAAGAATTTATGAGCACCAAGAGTATGAATTGGCAGGGTTGCCTCTGAACCTAGTACAATATCAGGAATTCATTTTTTGTTTGACCTTTTAGCATTCTATTTCCAGTAGTGTCCAGCTTTATGTTCACACACATTCACACCTTGGAGGTGCCCAGTACAAATACAGGATACTACAGGGCAAATTCATCGACTCTGCTAGGGGTGAAGTTCATGGCTCAAAGGGACCCTAAGAGGGGAAGTTTAAACAGTCTTAATTTGGTGCCCCCCAGTGGTGGTATCAAAAAAGACACTGCAGTATATAAGGAGATACATGGGATACAATATTGAACACATTTGAACCATAATTCTAATTTTTCCACAAACATAAACTAATGACATCTGTAAAAGATGCACATAGTGGCATTATGAGGGGAAAATTACTCTCCATCGGCCCATATGCCTATTTAACAACCTATTGAGCAAATGTGTTTAGGGATAGTATGAGCTTTATATGTTCTCCACCTTTAAGTGCTGTTTTTGTTAATGGGATCATTTGTTTCATACAAAGGCAAACTCCCCAAGCCTGCCCTTTCTTCATTCACCTGGCACACATATGCTTATTGCTGGCCTTTCTATCCACTGTAGGTCCTGTCTGATTGGAAACAGAAGTATGAGGAGTCTCAGTGTGAGCTGGAGAGCTCCCAAAAGGAAGCCAGGTCTCTGAGCACTGAGCTCTTCAAACTGAAGAACTCTTATGAGGAGTCTCTGGATCATCTGGAGACCATGAAGAGAGAGAACAAGAACTTACAGGGTAACATCTACTGCCAGCATTTGTGTCAAAGCTTCTGTAGACATACATACTTTATACATTTAATTGGAAAGCCATTTTTTAATCACACTGCTTGACATTCCACAGAGGAGATTTCTGACATCACTGAGCAACTTGGTGAGAGTGGAAAGAACCTCCATGAAGTGGAGAAATTACGGAAACAACTGGAACAGGAGAAAATGGAGATCCAGTCTGCTCTTGAGGAAGCTGAGGTACAGGCCCTGAGAATGAAACATTTTGGAGTAAAACCGTCTCCTGCTATGTATGTATAACTCTGTACCCTCCTGTCCATCAGGCCTCCCTGGAGCATGAAGAGGGTAAGATTCTAAGAGCCCAGCTAGAGTTCAATCAAATTAAATCGGATATTGAACGCAAACTAGCAGAGAAAGATGAGGAGATGGAGCAGTCCTAAGAGAAACCTGCAGAGGACGATTGACACCCTGCAAAGCTCTCTTGAAGCTGAATGTCGCAGCAGGAATGAGGCTCTCCGTTTGAAGAAGAAGATGGAGGGAGACCTCAATGAGATGGAGATCCAGCTGAGCCAGGCCAACAGGCAGGCAGCTGAGGCTCAGAAACAACTTAAATCTGTCCATGCACATCTGAAGGTAAAGAAGGGGACATACTTCTCATTGTAATTGGCATCATCACTAGGGTATCTTTGTAACCAAAGGCTTCGATCCTTTTCCAGGATGCTCAGCTCCAGCTTGATGACTCTCTTCGATCCAATGAAGATCTTAAGGAAAACAATGCCATTGTTGAGAGACGTAACAACCTGCTGCAGGCCGAACTGGAGGAGCTCAGGTCTGCTCTGGAGCAAACTGAGAGAGGTCGCAAACTTGCTGAGCAAGAGCTGCTGGATGTTAGTGAACGGGTGCAGCTACTGCACTCACAGGTGAGACCTAATAATGTTTTTCAACAACCGCAGATGGCTGACTGGTTTTACTTGGAAAATACATTGAAATAGTTACTATTTCAAAGTGCAGTAACACACATTTTCTCAAAATATTTAGAACACTAGCCTGATAAATCACAAGAAGAAACTCGAGGTTGACGCTTCCCAGCTTCAGACTGAAGTGGAGGAAGCAGTGCAGGAGTGCAGAAACGCTGAGGAAAAGGCCAAGAAGGCCATTACTGATGCTGCCATGATGGCAGAGGAGCTGAAGAAAGAGCAGGACACCAGTTCTCACCTGGAGCGTATGAAGAAGAACATGGAGCAAACCATCAAAGACCTGCAGCACCGTCTGGATGAAGCTGAACAGATCGCCATGAAGGGAGGCAAGAAGCAGGTGCAGAAGCTCGAGGCCAGGGTAAGAGAATCTTTCCAATATATAAATATCACACACTTTCAAATTCATGTGTGACCAACATTTATTTTATATCTATAAAGCTATAGTATCTCATTTTGAACTCCAAACAATAAAATACTGTGCTGAAATTGGCTAAACATAATGCTCTTGTAATTCAATGTTAAAATAAATTGATTATTGACCAATGAATTTCCAACAAATAATTTTCTGATGTTTTCAGGTGAGGGAGCTGGAGGGTGAGGTGGAGTCGGAGCAGAAGAAGAGCAGTGAAGCAGTGAAGGGAATCCGTAAATATGAGAGACGCATCAAAGAGCTCACATACCAGGTGATCTTTTGCCTATTACCATAACCTATACAAAAAGCAACAACTATATATATTTTTATTCATACAACATACTACTAGCACGTGTCTTCGTAGCCTGCTCACAAACACCGTTTTGTTAATATGCTATATGAAGAGAATACTCCTTATCAAACTTGTGAAACTCTTTCCTATTCCCTTGATTTATACAGACTGATGAAGATCGCAAGAATATGGCGCGTCTGCAGGATCTGGTTGACAAACTGCAGCTGAAAGTCAAATCCTATAAGAGAGTTTCGGAGGAGGCTGTAAGTGTGGGAAAAGTCGTCTCTCATCTGTGTGCTCGCCATCTAGATGCCATTTCTTTATTGATTTCAAAACCAAAACAAAGAGACTATTGTTTCAGCTGTGTTTACCCTTTCAAGTCGATTCCCCCACTGTCACTGCCTCTTGTAGTGAAATTGTGCCCTGTGCTTTTGTTGAATCCTGTAGGAAGAGCAGGCCAACACTCATCTGGGGAAGTTCCGTAAACTGCAGCACGAGCTGGATGAGGCTGAAGAGCGAGCTGACATCGCTGAGTCTCAGGTCAACAAGCTACGTGTCAAGAGCCGTGATGTGGGATCAAAGGTAAGAAGCTTGTCAACACTGCATATACTTTCCTACTGACTTCACAATACTGCACACTATTTCCCCCACACTACTACTTCAGTGTAATCCATTTGAGCTGGGTTTTATTTGTAAACCAAATCAGTAAATATAGAAATGTTCATATGTGAGTATATAAGTAAATAAAACAGACCAGTCGTTGAATAGATCAATTTTATTCAGATTTTTTATTTTTATTGTATTAGTGTAAATTAGTTCAATTGAATAGGTTAGTGCAGGGGTCGGGAACCTTTGGCTGGGAGAGCCATAAAAGCCGAATATTGTTTTATGTATTTCCTTGAGAGCCATATGTTTAATACATTTGAATGCAACTTTATGCATGCATTTTTAAATATAACACGTCTCTTTATTAAATAAACTAAACGCTTACGTTATTTATCTAATGTATGTGCACGTTTCAGTGTTTACTGCACGGGTGTCAAACTCAAGGCAATTATATCCGGCCCGCGAGAAAAAATCATGTCTGTCATAACTGGCCCGCCGGTTTTGGTAATTAAATCAATGCATGGCACAACCACGGGGAAATACATTCGAAGAAGTATCTAAATAGTGTGAATGAAATGAAAGTTTTTGGAAAGCAAAGGGAAACACACCACAGATCTCTGGGACGATGTGAGCTGAACTGTTTGTGCGACATAACTGAAGCATCTCACTGTTAAACCTGCAGCTTCAGGGCCGTGTGATCACGGACATGTATGATGCAGTGAGAGCTTTCCAAGCCAAGCTGCCTGTGGGAGACTCGGATGCAGAAGGAAACTTTGGTCACTACTGTGTTTCCAAACACTGACAAACATCTCCACCTGCTGTGTTTCCGACAGTCCATTCTGCTGATAAACTGAAGCGCATTTGCCGACTTTGCTGCTCAGAAATTTTAATTGAACTGCTCAGCAATCCGTTTGCAGTTGACTTAAATATGTTCCATATCTTTATGCACTTTATCCAATATGTGTATGTGTGATTGAGTTTGACCCCCCCCGGTCTACTGCTTGCTTTATGCAGTTTCTCCTCTGCTCAGTTTCGCGAAGGGCGGGGCTCCACCCCCTACACACACACACACACAGACGTGCGAACACACCTTAACCTACAGCCAGAGACAGAGCGGAGGAAAGGAGAGGGAATAACTAAAAACAAATGTTTTACTTTAAAATGACACAGTATAATTATTTATTACTTGTTAATCATGTTAAAAAATGTCAGCTCAAAATTGTCTGCGAGCCATATCTCGTTATCGAAAGAGCCATAGGTTCCCGACCCCTGGGTTAGTGGCACCATGGAAATTCAAATGCTAACTATAACTTCAAAATCTAAAAAATATTATTACTGTCTTTCTAAAACATTTTTATGGACTTTTTCATGCTTTTATTAGTGAATTGACGGTAAAATATGACAGAAAATGAAGGTAGCGAGAGCTGGGAAACAGCATGCAACAAAGGTCCGCTCACCAGGCTCCGCTTGTAGTGCCTCTAGTTCACCAGGGCGCCCCTAATTGAACATTCTTTATAATAAAAAGTGCATCAGAGTGATGTTTTTGTGAATACAGAGTCTTCGTAAAACATTCAAACAATCAAATGAATATATATAGTACAGTAGTAGAACTTGTGGCTGTGTTGGTATACTTACCCACATTTATGTTCAACTTCCATTTTTAAAGGTTAATGTTTTAAATGCCTAAAAAATGACTAAATGAATTTCACAGAACTCAGGCTCGGAATCATAGTTTTCAGTGTCAAATAAAAAATAGCTTTAAACTTGCTTAGCCTGGCACTAAAAACATCCAGTGCTTCATTGTTTAGATTAATTTAATCCCATACATTCAACATTCCTTTTCAAGCATTTCACATTTGTGTCCGAGCCAATATAATACAGCAGATGAATGCTGACAGTACAATAAACCTTTTTAATTTAGAATTACTGTCAGAAGCACTAACTTGCAACATCTTTAGCAAAGTTACCTTCGGTAACACTTGTGGAGTCTTGTTGGTCCTCTGTCACTAATCCGTCTCTCTTTGTCTACTCTCATCCTTCATCACAGAAAGGGCTAGATGAGGAGTGAAACTCACAGACGGCCACCTAAGACCTTTGAGATCTCCAGTGATGTAGTCTCCATTTGTCTGCAAAGTAACTCTGTAGAATAAAGAAAAGTGCATTTAAATTAACATGCAGAGTGAGTCCTCATTTATTTCAATCAGGGAGACTTCTCCGCATTAACCTGAAGAGGCAGAGGGGAGACCTATCATACAGCATCCTTTGTATGTTGAATTCACCAGCTTTCAAAAAACAAACAAAGAATGTGTGCGCAGCCAATCAATAGCTTACACAAAACAAATGTGTTTACTTCCTGTGGAGGTTTGCAAATGGAGACGAGTCACTAATGTTAGGTAGGTCACTCCTGCCACCTTGTGCTGACACTCTGAACTGCTCTCTGACTTCCTGTTGCAGAGATGTTTTTTGACACTGACAAACATTGTACATATTTCACAGTTTTTACTGACACCCATGAATCCTAATAGTTTAATTTTTCTTTTTCCAGTGTGACTACCTAGGTAGTTATGTGTATGTATGGATTTATGACTCAAGTAATTTAGGCTTAGAATGACACATCAGGTTGACAATATATGAGACCAATATTGTACATCAGTTAGTAAAGGTCCTTTCCTCACCACAGCAATACAACTGTAAACAAATCTTTACATACTTTGTATTTATTAAGAAAAGAGCAGCCAGCCCTCAAGGAAACGCTTTCTGTTAAAAGTAGCTCATGATGGTCTAAATGTCATTTCAGAAGTGTCTTCACCTTTTCCATAATAAACCTCAAGTACAAATGTATTATAATTGTAATTGTTTGGCAGTTACAGTTAAAGTTCATCCATCTTGCCTTGTGTCAAAATAACAACACTTAATTCTAACTGCACTGCATTGTTTGAATATCTGAGTGATAAAGTTAAAACAAATCTTTAGATGTAGTAGATGCTGCAGTATTTCTTTCATGAATGCAATACTTATGGATCTAATATGACTGGTGGAGACATGAAGCTCAAAAAGACCTTCCAAATCAAAAGAGAGCAATTTGGGAATGTCTGATATGACATTCGATACGACATCATAAATCATTTTTTAAGTTAAAGTTCATCCAACATATAAAAAAAATAAAAACTACTGTTTTTTTTTTAAAAACTTTACTTCCTTGATACTTTGCCTGAGGCTGGTGCTGCGTGCACATTGAAATCATGACGGGAAAAATAAATAAATTTAGTCTTAAAAAGAAAAAAACGTAGAATTCTTGAAGACAAAAAATGCAGAAGTTATTAAATCATATAGATATAATGTTCTCATGCTATCGTTCTACACAAGCTGTACAGCTACTGAAGTTTTGGTTTTACACATCATATCATGAGTTTGTTCTTATGTAATGCAGAACTGTGAACATCAGTTCAATGAACATTTGCCACATTGTAGTGATATTTATCAATATTGTAAAAAATAACTTATCTCCCATTTGCATTATGTAATATGTACAAGACTGTAACGTAATGTGTGTTGACTATTGTTGAGTGTAGGCTAGCATGCAATCATTGTAAACAAAACCGTTTTATAAAGTGAAGCATAATAAATACAATATTCAAACTAAATATAATTGCATCAAATACATTTAAAATGTAGTATCTAATAAACCTATGACTTACCGTACTTCATCCAGCAGCTGCACAATGGAGGGATGCTCTGACACAGTGAAAGCTGGATGTCAGCTGGACACTTGTCGAGCACTCGATGCTGACCTTGATCTCACATGGCTCCGTCCTTCCAAGGTTTCCAATATTTGCAGAGAGATTATAAAATAAGAAATGAATTGCAGTGCTATTCTTTGTCGTCCACATGCTAACACTAACAGAACTATGTAAGCCATGGCTTTATTTATTTTGATGCTGACTTTTTAAGACTTAACCTTTTAACATCATTACCTTTGTGCAATAGACTCCTCTGCGTCAATCGCTAAGCTGTTAAATTAGCAGACAATAGCGACCATAGTATATCAAGGTGACCGCATTTGCTCTTTCAATCAAAGATCTTTGCTGCCAACAATTGGCATTACCTTAGAGCAGGGGTGTCAAACATGCGGCCCGGGGGCCAAAACCGGCTCGCCAGAGGGTCCAATCTGGCCCGCGGGATGACTTTGCAAAGTGTAAATATTAGTTGTTTTGATCATAAAGTAAAATACTGCTCCAGATACCTGTGACAAAATGTTTGTGCCTTTGTAGATACACTGTGATCTGTAAGTTGCAATGCACATGTATAAATTATAAACTGAGGCATAATATTGTTGAAATTGCACCTTTTTTTCTTAAGAAATTTCAGGTTGTTCATAATGTTTTGTAAAAAGATCAAATTTGAACATTTTCAGAATGTACGTGTACTTTTTTGCACTAAAACGAAGGGATGGATTTGGAGTTGTCATTATTTCTTGGTTATTATGCTGTGATGTTACTGGTCCGGCCCACTTGAGATCAAATTGTGCTGCATGTGGCCCCTGAACTAAAATTAATTTGACACACCTGCCTTAGAGGATTCTGGTTACAACCCAAACGGCGAGAAGGGGATGAAAGCCAGGAAGGGAACACAAAACAGACGAAGATTTTCCCAGGGATTGGGACAGCTGAGAATGAGTCCAACAATGTGAAAGCAAATTCTGATCAACTCTCACAAGTCCATAGGAAAATTCCTCAGTACTCATCATTCCTATTTTACAGGAGTAAGCAACACTTGTGGACATGAAAGAAGGGCAAAAAAGCAAAATGCATTTTCTTTTTTTGCCCTGCAGTGGTTACTTAAATGTTTTTAATTGACGTTACATAAATGTAGACTGAGAATGTGTATATCCTGCACGGATTCTAACATGATGGAATAGAAATAAAAATGAGTGAAACATGTTGTGTGGAACAAAGAGGTATATCTTCTGTGTCATCCACCTGTTAGCCCTTGTCCGTCACGACATCAGACACTGCTCTTCTCAGAGAAATAATCCAGACAAGAATTTCACAGGGTTATCTTTGTCCTCAAGGCCAAAGGAAAGGGAACTATGCCATGACGACTCCATGAGACAAAGGGTGTCGACAGAACTGTGATGAGTGATCATTTTATGTCCCTGAACTCTCACTTTACAGCTACTCTACACTCTTCTCAGCAGAGCAGAGAACTTGATCTCTTCTGATAACGAATCTTAACATGAAAAGTCCAGAGCTGTTGTCAAAGAGCAAATCAAAAGTTGATCCGGTTGTTTTAATTTACTTTTTGTCTTCACATATAAACAAGTATTTACGTGGATTGTTTGAAACCCTGTAACGTTACATTTGTTTTTCCAGTTTTTCAGTTCTAGTTATCAAAACGTTTCAGCTGCTCGGTAACAAAATCAAATTATACACCCAGGATCGTCTTACCCAAATCAAAATATAGTGTACGGCCATATTTGTATGAAAACACACATAACAGATCTAATCGAATCAAGTCAGTGCCTCTTAAGAATTTAGATAAAATGACCGGATATGATTTATCTGAATAAAATAAGAGTGACTTAACATCAAGCCTGTCCCCGATCCACACCTATTCCCCTCACTTTTCTTTGTGCCATGTGTTGTCACCTGCCGTGTGTGTCACGAGGTAAGAGCAACAAACAGCAGCAGTGCATCATGTTTTAGTGAAGACAATGTAATTCCATGTTGGCTGTTTTCATGAGTCTCTAACAAAAAAAGATCTGTGGCTTCAAACTATTTGTTTTGGAAGAGGGAATATGAACTTCCCCATTTTCTCTTACTACATCTGTTATCATTAGCCAAGTGAATGTAACAGACTTTTCCAAATGTCACTCAGCATCATGACCAGCAATTAGTAGTTAAGAAGGTCGTTGGTAAAGGAGTCGTGCTAAAGGACAACAATTAACTTTTGCATATTGTATTTTGATACTGATAAAACTGCACAGCTGGTAAATAATTAGTGAGGTGTTTATAGTTTTATCTGTATACAAGGGTTACAACTTCATTATTTTTCTTGCAACATGCCAATTCAACACAAATATAGTACATCCCCAAATGAAACACTACTACTGATACATGTTTTTCAAGGTTTCTGGAGTTAAATCATAATGTAAACAGACTGCAGGATGTTGCTGCCTCAGTCCCTCACTGAAAAAGCTGACTAAAGGCAGAGCATACCGCCGATCTTGCAAGAACTTGAGAAGAAATTCCATATTCTCAATATTTAAAATGGGCCCACAGCCAAAGAAACTGCACACATATTTTGACAGAATTTACATGACTAATTAACTACTTAGCAAATCACCTGTTCATAACAGCTTTTCTTGGCAGAATTGTCCACGGCACATTGCATTTTCAGTTTGCAGTATTAGAGGTGGATCTGGGTAGCACGAGTAATATGGAAGCCTACAGAACCGTAGAGGAAACACTTTTTAAAGGTGAACTATGATAGAAACACCACAGCAAAAAGGACTGTTCCCCTACAGTACAAAGGACAATAAAACAACAATCTTGTCAATTACTCGTTTACATCTGCTAAAATAGTATAAAAACTATGACTGCTATGCAAGATAATTCTAACAAAAAACAAAAAATTCCAATTTTGATTTAAAAATCATCTAGTGGGGACTAAATGTTTGCTTTTTACATACTGTAAATGTAACCCATAGCGTTTTCATTTTAATAAGTAAAGTTAAAACTAATAACCTTCATATCAGTAGTGGAGGTCAGTCCTTCTCTAGTAACACACATGTTTTCAAAGCCAGGCAAGGGAGGGACATTTGGAACACAGAGAAGACTTGACAAAGATGTCTGACTGACATCAGATCATCTGAATTTGGTGTATTCAGGAGTTGAGTCCCGAAAGACCTAGTGAACTCAAGCAACACCATTGCATCTCTCAAAATAGAACATTAGTGGTGGGAGTATATTGTGGCAACATTAACTCTTTATCAGTTTTCCAAATTAGCAGATTTTCCAACAGATTAGATGTTTTGCATTCAAAAAAGTAGACCGTAAAATAGAACAGTACAGTACCTTTCCATTATTTTTGCCATGTCCTGGTCATCGTCACATAGGGAGATTTTAGTCCACACAGAGGTCCACAGTCTGAATAAGTGGAAAGAAGACAAGACAAAGAACAGTCAACTCCTTCCCTCCACCAGAGCTCAACAAAGAACACATACTAACAATAGCTTTGCTGGCTCTAGTTTCACACTTAAGTGAAGAAAGGTGCCTCACACCTTCTGTTATGTATTCATGATTGTGAAAGTCACAAGTACTGTGGACAGCTGAGAATGAGACTTTCAATGGACGACTCAGTGCTCTGCTAGAGAGTCTGATAGTATACTGTATACAGTATACTGAGGAATAAGTAAAGGAAATGAGAATTGCAGTTGGAAAGCAAGCAGCGGGAAGACCTGGTGAGATGTGATGCGATAGAAAGGAAGACAGCTGACGGCTCCGGTTGCCTTACTGGCCAGTATGCTTTGTATGATTTCATTTATACCAGAGGGTTTATAACTACATCTACATTTAAATTCATCATCATCCTTGGAAGTTTCATGTTGCTATGCCTCATTTCAGTATGACACACTTGCATCGTTACGTGCGATTTCAAAAATTTGGTTTGAACAGACGGATTTAGCATATTCTTTCTAGAATATAATCAATATAATATCCAGTATTACACTACATATAGTACATACGGTACATAATTGGTTTCTTGTGGGCTAGTCACCTGTTGCTGCTTCACAAATAAAAAATAAAAACTTGTCCTGACTACCTGCGTCACAAGCTGTCCCCAAGCTGCCCTCTGAACAACAAACCCCACAGGAATTTCACAAGTTATCTTTGTGCTCAAGGATAAAGAGAAGAAAACAATGCCATGTCAACAGACGCAGGCCAAGGGCACTCGCAGCACGCAACTTTTGGATAGAGCTTGGCGTATAGGTCACAACACCATGAATTTGTTTCAGTGCACAAACATATATTGAGTATGTAGGTTTTTTAAATGTATTTTTGAAAAAATAAATGATGGGAATTCATCTGTAGACAGTAAAACAGATTATAAAACCAAATTTGAGATTTTTAATGTGGATGTAAAATATGCAATCTTCACAATTTATAGTTTTAAAATGATTTATTTCTCTAATTTCTTTAAATCTTTAATTATAATTAAAAACACAGCAAATTTGAGAAACTTTAAAACATATAAAACCTTCATTTGATCTGATCTTGAACAGATCTGTTCTAATTTAAATATAAAATGACTATTTAAGTTAAGTAATTTCTAACAAAGAAATTGTCGAGTACTTTTCATTTCTTGTTAGCCGATTCTTATGACTGATCTTTTTCACACTTGGCGGGAAGAAGTGTGTCAATAGCATTTCCTGTTCCGACTATAGTGTCCTATTAATATGTTCTACTAATGTTCAATGAGCACATCTATATAAAGCACATAGGACAGGTAAACTGTTGTACCAATGACACGGCATGTTAGGGTTTAAATACAATTATTCAGCTTTCTTACCTTGTACCTTGAGTTTTTTGTTGTTTTGTGCACTATTTGCTTATTTGTTCTAAACCACAGTGTTGGATACGATCTATAAAAGATTGATAGAAGAAAGTAATTGTAGTCTTTCCTTTGCTACATCCAGTTTCCTTGATCAGTGCATTAACTGAAGGGACTGTAGGTATTGCAGACGGCGTCTGTATCGTCATCCTGTCAGCGACAGTTCTTACAGATTTATGATTTTTAACTACTTCAATTGTCTCATTGCTAATCTTTATTGAATTTCAAGCAAATGGACTTTTGGAGTCAAAAGTTCATATGCTTGCCAATCCTGGTCCAGGAAGTTGAAAAGTGTCCATCTCGAAAGGTCAACTCAAGTAACTGAAATGTCATGTATTATGAACATGAGTTGGACTATATAGTGACTGAACATCTTTTACTCCTGGTAAACAAAAGAAAGCAATTCTAAGCATTAGACTTGTATATACAGTATCTGTGAACAGTGATATAAATCTCACAGCTGTGACCTTGTGACGTCTTTCCTATAAACAGCTGCAGCTCTGTATTAAACCCGAGAAATGTATTTCACACATACCACTTCACAGACTATTGTTGAACTTTAGATCGCTAAATGTTTGATGTCACATAAATCCTGCTTGCCCGATAGGCTACTTTATTTAGTTTGAGTGAATGACAATATATATATATATATATATATATATATATATATATATATATATATATATATATATAAAATAAGTATAAGTATAATCATGCCCTTAAAAGTGTGTCAAACATTGACATATGTATAATTAACAAGCACATAAACTTTAATTAATTACATTTCTGGCATTACATTAGTTTTACTACAATTTATTTTATAATCTACTCTGATGATTGATTATTCCAAAACGACTTCATATAACTTAATAGGACAACAGACAATGAATTGATTGCAGCTGTGCCAGTGCTCCCCCACCTCCTGCCTTCCCCTTTCTTTGTCATGTCCAGTTTAGCGTCTGTTGTTCACTAGGTAAGAGCAACAAATAGCAGCCTAAGGCTCTTCCCAATTTGGAGAATGCTTTTTGGGATAGGCAACCTGGATGCCATTTCTCTGATATGCATCCCCATATTTGGTTGACTAACAACCTTTATTAATGGAGAGGCAGCCTGGTGTCAGCGACTGGATCCATTATTTCACTTGACAAAAGGTTGACAGTCGAAGGTAAGAAAAACTTCCACTCAAGTGAGAAACTGCTACGTCGCTGGTTTAAGATGTTAAAATAAGTGCAAGCTAAATATAGAATTTGTCATACATTTTTGGTGGGAAGATTAATTGTGTTTTTACTTTTCACTTGATTTGTCTTAATTAAATAATGATGTAATATGATATTTGGTTTTCTTCTCTAAAAATGATTACCACAGATCCCGATTTCTTGTGGAGTGAATCGTCTCAGGTAAAATTCACAGCGCTGCAGCATTTTCTTTATTATGATGAAGAACAGTTAACCCTAAAGCATCTTTCTTTTCTGTTGATATAAATGGACTTATTTTCTGGCTGCCATTTTTGGGTTTATTGTTATTACATATCAAATTGCCTGATACATCCAATTGAATCTAGATGTGCTTAGATGTGCATCCATTTAAGCATAATTAATGATGTTGTTTTATTTAAGGAAAAAAGCTAAATGATAAAAGGTTTTTAAACAAATACTGGTATGTTAACAAGACAATGATTGTAAATATTGTTTTTTGTATGGGGATATACAAAAGTTCTGTAAATTTTCCAGGTTCATCAACGGTGTATTAAAATAAAAAAGTGTATTTGACCACTTTTTTATTTTAATACACGTTTTTTTTAATTCTTAGAAGGTGGAAAAATGGGTGATGCCGCCATGGCAGAATTTGGGGTCGCTGCTTCTTTTCTGAGGAAGTCAGACAGGGAGCGACTAGAAGCCCAAACTCGTCCATTTGACATGAAGAAGGAATGCTTCGTTCCTCACCCCGAGGTTGAGTACGTCAAGGCATCAGTCACAAGTCGTAACGGTGATAAAGTCACTGTTGATACTGAATTTGGAAAGGTGTGTAAATCATATCAATATAGTTCAGTTTAAATGTATGCTGTGCAAGCCTGGACCTTTGTTTAAGACAGTATAATATCTTTCTGCAGACCGTCACGGTGAATGAGTGTGATGTACACCCTCAGAACCCGCCAAAGTTTGATAAAATTGAAGACATGGCGATGTTCACTTTCCTCCATGAGCCCGCTGTGCTGTTTAACCTCAAAGAGCGTTATGCAGCATGGATGATTTACGTAAGACTTTTGTCTAATCTGTAACTTTCCTTCGTTAATAAGACATCTCAGCATCTGAAACAACTCTTGTCTATGCCTCTCTTAATATGACAGACCTACTCTGGGCTCTTCTGTGTGACTGTCAACCCCTACAAGGCGCTGCCAGTCTACAACCAAGAGGTGGTTATTGCCTACAGAGGAAAGAAGAGGGCTGAAGCTCCTCCTCATATCTTCTCCATCTCTGACAATGCCTACCAGTACATGCTGTCAGGTAAATAATCTAAATTTACTGAAGTCTTCATTTTCATTAAATATTCAACTCAGACGTCATTAAAATGTTTTTACTGATACATTTGAAACCTCTCCTGCTGACAGACAGAGAAAACCAGTCAATCCTTATCACGTAAGTCACAGAGCCAAATAACATCTCTTCAGTAGTTAAGGGTCCTGGATTGTGGACTAAAACTTTCTGTCTCTCTTCAGTGGAGAATCCGGTGCTGGAAAGACTGTCAACACCAAGCGTGTCATTCAGTACTTTGCCAGCATCGCTGCTGCCCCGACCGGCAAGAAAGATCCAGCTGCTGAAAAGAAGGTTTTTGTTACACTCTTAATTTTTAATATTATACAACGAAAATATCATTGGTAAATCAGTCAGTCAAGCTTTTCGTCCTTAAAGCTTTTACAAAATTGGGAGTTAACCTGAAGTTTGTATCTTTAACAAAAACAGGGTACCCTGGAGGATCAAATCATTCAGGCTAACCCAGCTTTGGAGGCCTTCGGGAATGCCAAGACAATCAGGAATGACAACTCCTCTAGATTTGTGAGTATCTGTGTGACTGCAGTTAGCCTATTTGATTATCCTTGACAGAGTTAGTTTTTCACATTAGAAATAAAATGAACACTTTGGTTTCTTAGGGAAAATTTATCAGAATTCATTTTGACAACCGAGGGAAGCTGGCCTCTGCTGACATTGAGACTTGTAAGTAAAACTAAATCCATCCATACATCAATTTTCAAGGGTAGCTATGTGCCACCCATGTAGAATACAAATTAATTCATTTTGTAAAATGTGTTGAATTTGTATTGTTGCATCAAGAAGTGGTAATACACCTAGAACAAATAACTTTATACTGGAACGCAATATTATAACATATATTACACCTGACAGACCTTCTGGAAAAGTCTCGTGTGACCTATCAGCTCAAAGCAGAGAGGGACTACCATATTTTCTACCAGATCTTGTCTCAGGCAAAGCCTGAACTTCTAGGTAAGTGTACAATATAAATGTGATATATGGTTATTACTGTATCATGCATTGTATCATAAAACAAATTTTTTTTTTTTTTAGAAATTATGCTTATCACCAACAACCCCTATGACTACGCCTTCATCTCCCAAGGAGAGACGACAGTAGCCTCCATCAATGATGGTGAAGAGCTGATGGCCACTGATGTGAGCTGAATCTTCTATTCACAACAGCAAACATCAATTTAGAACAAAATAAGGAAATATCAGAATAACATCTTTTTTTATTCAATCAGGATGCCTTTGATGTGCTGGGCTTCACTCAAGAAGAGAAGAACAGTATTTACAAGCTGACAGGTGCCGTCATGCACTATGGTAACACGAAGTTTAAGCAGAAGCAGCGAGAGGAGCAGGCCGAATCTGATGGCACTGAAGGTGAGAGAGATTGTCATATGTAGATCGGTATTATTGTTATTATTATTGTCATCATTAGAGATTTGCTGATCCAGCATTATTAACTTTTCTTAATACATGATAATAATAGTTTGATAAAATAAAACATTTAAATGGTTAGCTACAGCTAATGTAGTCTAATACAACTGTCTTGTAATAAATGCTACCTTTATAAAGATTATAACGTTAACCTTTTGTTGAAACTGTTTTAGAGATTTGTTGATAACATTTCATGGTCAGTTTGAAGAATGTAGTTTGTGGTGATGTTGAACTGTATCACATTATACAGAGAAATGTTTCCGTTATTTAGCCTACCCTTACTGATAAATGGGGTGGACAACAGAACAGAAACACTGTCAGTGTAACGCAATACAATTCAACAGCTTCAACAAAAACTGTACATTATAACCTTCATGATGGTAGGATTTATTGCAGGATGAATGTATTATACTGCATTAGTTTTAGCTAACTGCCCCTAACAAACTGGCAAAATGTATCTACTGTATTATACATAGTCTAGAAACACTAGCTCTTGCTCTCAATATTGAGGGTTTTGCCTGACATTTTGTATTTGCTGCAAAAGACTAAAGACTTAAACAAATGCAAATGAACGAGAGTGACATTGTGAACGATGTTGGCAGGCCATCCATCCATCCATCCATCCATCCATCCATCCATCCATCCATCGTCTACCGCTTATCCGGGGTCAGGTCGCGGGGGCAGCAGCTCCAGTAAGAAACCCAAATCTTCCCTTCTCCGGGCCACATCCGCCAGCTCCGACTGGGGGATCCCGAGGCGTTCCCAGGCCAGTGAGGAGATATAATCTCTCCACCGAGTCCTGGGTCTTCCCCGGGGTCTCCTCCCAGCTGGACGTGCCTGGAACACCTCCCTAGGGAGGCGCCCAGGTGGCATCCTTACTAGATACCCGAACCACCTCAACTGGCTCCTTTCAACGTAAAGGAGCAGCGGCTCTACTCCGAGTCTCTCACGGATGGCTGAACTTCTCTATCTCTAAGGGAGACGCCAGCCACCCGTCTGAGAAAACCCATTTTGGCCGCTTGTAGCCGCGATCTCGTTCTTTCGGTCATGACCCAGCCTTCATGACCATAGTCGAGGGTAGGAACGAAGATCGACCGGTATATTGAGAGCTTTGCCATCTGGCTCAGCTCTCTTTTTGTCACAACGGTGCGGTAAAGTGACTGCAGTACCGCCCCCGCTGCTCCATTTCCATTCCAAAACAAGACCCCGAGGTACTTGAAGTCCTTCACTTGGGGTAAAGGCTCATTCCCTACCCAGAGTAGGCAATTCACCGGTTTCCTGCTGAGAGCCATGGCCTCAGATTTTGAGGTGCTGATCCTCATCCCAACCGCTTTACAGGCCATGCCATCCCAAATTATTTTGCTCCACATGACAACCACAGCTGAGCCACTGCACCAACTTAATACTTGTGCAAGCTTGTGATGTAGAAAATATTTCCTTGGAATACTCCAATTGTTATACATAAATTGGGACAGTATCAAACAAAAACACTTTTTACATTTCTGACAGTATGTTTCCACCTTGTCATGTTCAACCATGTTTGTCACTGGTCAAATAACCCTAAACAGAAAGACAAGAGCTAAAAGAGCATGCCCAATGTCAGGTTGAAGAGACACTTATGTATATTTTCACTTTCTCAGTTGCTGACAAAATTGCATATCTGATGGGCCTGAACTCTGCCGACCTCATCAAAGGCCTCTGTCACCCAAGAGTCAAAGTAGGAAATGAGTGGGTCACCAAGGGACAAAATGTCGCTCAGGTAATGACTTGAAGGGGACTTTTTGAAGATAGTTTAATTGAATAAATAATTGAGTGTTAAAGATATTCCTCATAATGTTTTCCCAAGGTGTACTATGCTGTAAGTGCACTGGCTAAATCAGTGTATGAGAAGATGTTTCTGTGGATGGTGGTGAGGATAAACCAATCCCTGGACACCAAGCAGCCTCGCCAGTACTTCATTGGTGTACTGGACATAGCTGGATTTGAGATCTTTGAAGTAAGTTTGTCATAGAATCTAAAGCTTTTAAACATTAGTAACACGTTTGCTTAACGTTTTCATGTCTGAGTGCATTTTTGCTTACTATTGATGTTATTACAGTTCAACACCTTTGAGCAGCTGTGCATCAACTTCACCAATGAAAAACTGCAACAGTTTTTCAACCACCACATGTTTGTGCTGGAGCAGGAAGAGTACAAGAAAGAGGGCATTGAATGGACTTTCATAGATTTTGGCATGGATTTGCAGGCCTGTATTAGACCTGATTGAAAAGGTGAGAGACAGGACTTGTACAGCTAACATGTTCATGAATAAATGTATTGTTTAAAGTCATTTAAAACAAGTTATATTTGTGTCCCCTCAGCCCATGGGAATCATGTCCATCCTTGAAGAGGAGTGCATGTTCCCCAAAGCTTCTGATGCCACTTTTAAAGCTAAGCTCTATGACAACCATCTGGGGAAATCTGCTAACTTCCAGAAGCCCAGAATTGTCAAGGGGAAACCAGAGGCCGATTTTGCCCTGATGCACTATGCTGGAACTGTTGATTATAATATCAACAACTGGCTGGTGAAGAACAAGGATCCCCTGAATGAGACCGTGGTCACACTTTTCCAGAAATCTACACTTAAGCTTTTATCTATTCTTTTTGCGGCGTATGTAGGAGCTGATTCAGGTATGTTGACACTCATAAGTTAAAATAAATGAATTCAAACCTACAGTAATGGTTCACAGTGATTAACATTGTGATACAGATTCATATATGTGCTTTTTTGTACAGTTTTCTCTTGACTAACTTTGCAATATTTTCATTTATTTATTTAGCTGACTCAGGTGGGAAAGGCAAAGGTAGCAAGAGGAAAGGTTCATCCTTTCAAACTGTATCAGCTTTGCACAGGGTAAGACTTAAAAAATAATTGAATTCACATTTTCAAATAGTTGCTATGGGTCTAAGCTAGGGGTGTCCAAACTACGGCAAACTGCGACCCGTGGTCCATTTTTAATTGGCCCGCAGCAAATTCTAAAAATATAATGGAATATGGCCCAGATAGAAACTTGCATTTGAATGTTTTGTACTTCTTAGTTCTAACACAGAAACACAGTTTTGACTTGTCAGCTAACTTATGTATTCAAAGTTATCTGTTGAAAACTTGCAGGAGAACCTGAACAAGCTGATGACCAACTTGAGGTCTACTCACCCTCACTTTGTACGCTGCCTGATCCCCAATGAGACCAAGACTCCTGGGGCCATGGAGAACCCTCTGGTGATGCACCAGCTGCGCTGTAATGGTGTGCTGGAAGGCATCAGGATCTGCAGAAAGGGCTTCCCCAACAGGATCCTCTATGGAGATTTCAAACAGAGGTTTGCATGTGATGGACAAGCTTACATTTAAAACTAACAATGAAAACAAATCGTTGTCTTGACAGAATTTGACAGCTTTATGATATATTTTCACAACATGCCAAAATTGTATCCGTTTGATTTATTTTAAAGATACCGCATTTTAAACCCTAATGCCATTCCTGAGGGACAGTTTATCGACAACAAGAAGGCTGCCGAGAAACTGTTGGGTTCTCTGGATATTGACCAAAGCCAGTACAAACTGGGGCATACCAAGGTCAGTATTGTATATAGAAAATGCATTTTGTACAACAGATATGTTGTTAATGACGATTTAATATGCCCATATAAAAAAAGGTGTTCTTCAAAGCTGGACTGTTGGGTCTGCTAGAGGAGATGCGAGATGATCGACTAGCACTAGTCATGACTGGCATCCAATCCCGGGCAAGAGGCCTTCTGGCAAGAATCGAATACCAGAAATTCTTTATACACAGGTAACTGCTTACAGCATGGCCAAACTGTTAGGCAAGTCAAGTCAGGTCAGTTTTATACATATAGCCCAAATTTGTGACACAGATCACAAATTCACCTCAAGGGGCTTTACAATCTGTACAGCATACAACACCCCTTATGCCAGGGGTATTCAACTAAAATTCTAAGAGGTCCAGTTAGAGAAGATGTCCGCGAGCAAAGGTCCGGAGCATCATAATGTGTAACGTGCATTATGAATTAGTGTGATATATATTGAAGCAGCCTAGTAGCTGTATCAACGTCAAATCTAATAAAGAAAGTACAATTTTAAAACATTTAGACAATATTTATTGTGACTTAACATTGAACTATACAGATATATATATATATTACTGTAGATATGTTTGTGTTCTTCTCGGGCTGCATTTAAAAATAAAATTGAGAAAATAAATAAAATAGCTTTTGACAAATCGTGCATCTTAAAATAAAGTGCTTAATCTTAGAGAAATAAAATAAAGTAGCAGCAGCTTGAGTTTCCCTTTTTCTTTAACTGTTTCACATCTTGATTTAACTCTCAACCAATGTTAGAATAAATCAGTCTCAACACATCTTAACAATTGAACATTTTAACCCAGGCTAGCACATCCTGAGTTAAACTGTTCTCTGTGGCTGATAATGCTGACAGGTGGCCTGTTTGCTTTATTTTGTCACAAATCAAAATCACATTGGGCTCTGAGTGCTTATTTTCTGTGCCCTCAGTTCAGACTTGAGTGGATATGTTTGGTCAAAAACGTTGTGCTTTGTCTCATAGTGGCGTTTCACATCACCACTTTTAATGAGCACCACGGTCTCTGAGCAGATGAGACAGCTGGTGTTGTGCTCCAGTGGGAAGGATGAACATGAATGAGTCTGTCCATCCTGGGTTGAAAGCTCTGTTGACTTCTCTCTTCTTGGAGAGCGCCATGAGTAGTTATTTTTCTCTCCCTGTCTGCCGCTCACTCGTCTCTTCTTCTGTGTTTCTCTCCCTTTCTCCATCTTCTCTCCTTGTATCGCTAACTCATCTTTCCGTCTGTCACTCGCCTCTCATCTGTCTGTATTCAGAGTCGCAATGTTTGTCAGTTGGAATGCACATATTTGATTGGCTGAGTAGCATCACGTGAGATGGCATGTAATTGGTCTGTGAGTTTCCTGAAACTCTAAACCAGTGCCGTAAAAACGAGAAAAGCTGCGCCGGTTAAAATAGAAAATTGAAAATCCCTTAATAATTTCTTGATTATAGGTCCGGGTCCGTATAGATCGACGTCTGGGTCCGGACTCGGACCGCGGTCCGCCTGTTAGTGACCTATGTTCTATACTGATAGTAGACCCCTTAATTCGGAAATGAAAAACTCAACCTAGGAGAAGTACCTCAAAATGCACATGTACTCTGTTTTACATACAAAATCCAAATAGTACAACTATTATTGAAATAAATATCAAACACAGGAGACCATTGTGAAGGGAGGAAAACAATTTAAGTCATTTTGAAATCATCTCATTGTAGATGTTTTGTGCCTCTTTGTGGTCATATTGCATCTCTTTGTGGTCATATTTAAAGACAAGGATCTGTTGTCTGCAGGGATTCACTATTTGTGATCCAGTGGAACATCCGAGCCTTCATGGGGGTCAAGAATTGGCCGTGGATGAAGATGTTCTTCAAGATTAAACCTCTGTTGAAATCAGCAGAGACTGAGAAGGAGATGGCCATTATGAAGGAAGAGTTTGCCAAACTAAAAGAGGCTTACGCAAAATCTGAGGCTCGCAAGAAGGAACTTGAAGAAAAAATGATCACTCTTCTCCAAGAGAAGAATGACCTGCAGCTCCAAGTTCAATCTGTATGTGTTTAAAATCTGTCAGCATTACAAATAATATTCAAATAAAACCAAGTCTGCCAATGTCAAATGCTGGGTGTTTTACATAATAACAGGAGCAGGATAATCTGGGTGATGCTGAAGAAAGATGCGAGGGGCTAATCAAAAGCAAGATCCAGCTGGAGGCAAAATCCAAAGAGCTGTCTGAGAGACTGGAGGATGAGGAGGAGATGAATGCTGAACTGACTGCTAGGAAGAGGAAGCTGGAAGATGAGTGCTCTGAGCTGAAGAAAGACATTGATGACTTAGAGTTAACTCTGGCTAAAGTGGAGAAGGAGAAGCACGCCACCGAGAACAAGGTACCCCAAACACTAATTATTGTGAAAGTACTCTGTGTGTCTCAACTACAATGTGTGTTGAAGCCCTTGATACAAATGTCTTCTGGCCATAGGTAAAGAACCTGGTCGAAGAGATGGCTGCTCTGGATGAAATCATTGCTAAGTTGACCAAAGAAAAGAAAGCCTTACAGGAAGCTCATCAGCAAACACTGGATGATCTGCAGAGTGAAGAAGACAAAGTCAACACTCTGACCAAGGCCAACTCTAAGCTGGAGCAGCAAGTGGATGATGTAAGAATTTACAAAATCAAGTGGATTTGTTTGTAACATGTAAAATAATGACTGAATAAGAAGTAATTTATTACGATCCACAGCTTGAAGGGTCCCTAGAGCAAGAGAAGAAAGTGCGTATGGACCTTGAGAGAGCAAAGCGGAAGCTTGAAGGAGACCTAAAGTTAGCTCAAGAGAGTATCATGGACCTGGAAAATGACAAGCAGCAAATCGAAGAGAGGCTGAAAAAGTAATGTGAAAACTTCCCCGCTAAAAACTTAAAATGATGTGTCAGCTAGTATGTATATACTTATTTTTTTAAATGTATCCACAGGAAAGATTTTGAAATCAGCCAACTCAATGGCAAAATCGAAGATGAACAATTGATAAGTGTCCAGCTCCAGAAGAAATTGAAGGAGTTACAGGTAATAAATACAATTGGATAAAGAAAGTTGGGTTAGCAGATGCATGAATATGACATTTTAAGACAACAATCAGTAATAAGAGCATTTTTGATTTTATTTTGGTCTAGGCCCGCATTGAGGAGCTGGAGGAAGAGCTTGAGGCAGAGCGAGCTGCACGAGCCAAGGTGGAGAAGCAGAGATCAGACTTGGCTAGAGAGCTGGAGGAGATCAGCGAGAGGCTGGAGGAGGCTGGTGGAGCAACATCTGTCCAGATTGACATGAACAAGAAGCGGGAGGCCGAGTTCCAGAAACTCCGCAGAGACCTTGAAGAGGCCACTCTGCAGCACGAAGCCACTGCTTCCACACTCAGGAAGAAGCAAGCTGACAGTGTGGCTGATCTCGGGAGAGCAGATTGACAACCTACAGAGAGTCAAGCAGAAACTTGAGAAGGAGAAGAGTGAGTTCAGGCTGGAGCTGGATGATGTGGTCTCCAATATGGAACATATTGTGAAGGCTAAGGTAAAATACTTTCTTTCTAAAACAACGTTCATGTCTCTTGAAGTAAGCCATGTGCCAGTGTTGTGCTTTTTGTTTTCAGAATCATTTGGAGAAAATGTGCAGGTCTCTGGAAGACCAGATGAATGAATACAAAACAAAGGCAGAAGAGGGACAGCGCACCATCAATGACATCAACCTACAGAAAGCAAAGCTTCAAACTGAGAATGGTATGCATTTGATTTGAACGATGTGTTTTGTTTGGGATATTACGAAGTCCTTATTGTATTCTTGTATATATATACACTATATAGGTGAATTTGCAAGGCGGCTTGAGGAAAGGGAATCCCTGGTGTCTCAACTAACCAGAGGAAAACAGTCCCACTCTCAACAAATTGAAGACCTTAAAAGACAACTAGAGGAGGAAGTCAAGGTAGCAACCAATTATCAGTTCAAATTAGTTACAGATAGTGGTACATAAAAATGCAAAGATATGCTTTCATTCCAGGCCAAGAATGCATTAGCCCATGCAGTGCAGTCTGCTCGTCATGACTGTGACCTGCTCAGGGAGCAGTATGAGGAGGAGCAGGAGGCCAAGACTGAATTGCAGCGCGGCATGTCCAAGGCCAACTCTGAGGTGGCTCAGTGGAGAACTAAGTACGAAACTGATGCCATCCAGAGAACCGAGGAACTGGAGGAGTCTAAGTGAGTAATTTGTATTTTCATTCAAACAACTCGGCAACGTTTAAAACAATTAACTTGGGATACATTCAATCATAATCCAGAAGAAGCTGGCTCAGCGTCTGCAGGATGCTGAGGAGGCTGTTGAAGCAATCAATGCTAAATGTTCGTCTCTGGAGAAGACCAAACACAGGCTGCAGAATGAGATTGAAGATCTCATGGTGGATGTGGAGAGATCTAATGCTGCTGCTGCTGCTCTGGACAAGAAGCAAAGGAACTTTGACAAGGTTAAATAAAAATAAATAAAAATGTCTTTTAGATTAACAAATAAGAGTATAATTGACCTTTAAGCACCCATATTTCAGGTCTTGGCAGAATGGAAACAGAAGTATGAAGAGTCTCAGTGTGAGCTGGAGAGCTCCCAGAAGGAAGCCAGGTCTCTGAGCACTGAGCTCTTCAAACTGAAGAACTCTTATGAAGAATCTCTTGAACATCTGGAGACCATGAAGAGAGAGAATAAGAATATGCAGGGTAAGGGTAACACCAGTGTACGCCTCTATTGCAGAATGTGTTCTAATGACAAAACCATTGATAATGTTACATTTTGTTTCTCAGAGGAAATAGCTGACCTCACTGAGCAAATTGGTGAGAGTGGAAAGAGTATTCGTGAGCTTGAGAAGATTCGAAAACAGTTGGAACAAGAGAAGTCTGAGATACAAACAGCCCTGGAGGAAGCAGAGGTATGTTGAATGTTCTAACAGTGGATCTTGTGAAACTATTTTGATGATTGGTAATGACGAGTGATATATTTCATTTTAATTCTTTATTTCATGATAGGCCTCACTGGAGCACGAGGAAGGGAAGAATCTCAGAGCCCAGCTGGAGTTCAACCAGATTAAGGCTGATATTGAGCGCAAACTGGCCGAGAAAGATGAAGAGATGGAGCAAGCAAAGAGAAACCAACAGCGTATTGTGGATACTCTTCAGAACTCTCTGGATGCCGAGACTCGCAGCAGGAATGAGGCTCTTCGTTTGAAGAAGAAAATGGAGGGAGACCTCAATGAGATGGAGATCCAGCTGAGCCAGGCCAACAGGCAGGCAGCTGAGGCTCAGAAACAACTTAAGGCTGTTAATGCACATCTGAAGGTATGGATTTATTTTCTTTTTCCTTTAAAAAAGAAAAGAAAAACACATGGACATATTATGTTATCACTTAAGTTGCTTCACAATACATCTCACACTCTTCCAGGATGCTCAGCTCCAGCTTGATGACTCTCTTCGATCCAATGAAGATCTTAAGGAAAACAATGCCATTGTTGAGAGACGTAACAACCTGCTGCAGGCCGAACTGGAGGAGCTCAGGTCTGCTCTGGAGCAAGCTGAGAGAGCTCGCAAACTTGCTGAGCAAGAGCTGCTGGATGTTAGTGAACGGGTGCAGCTACTGCACTCACAGGTAACTTACAGAGAATACCAATACTAGCATGTTTGTTTCACATTCATTGCTTTCACAATGCAAATTCTACCATTTATGTAAAACTAGAACACTAGCCTGATAAATCACAAGAAGAAACTCGAGGTTGACGCTTCCCAGCTTCAGACTGAAGTGGAGGAAGCAGTGCAGGAGTGCAGAAACGCTGAGGAAAAGGCCAAGAAGGCCATTACTGATGCTGCCATGATGGCAGAGGAGCTGAAGAAAGAGCAGGACACCAGCGCTCACCTGGAGCGTATGAAGAAGAACATGGAGCAAACCATCAAAGACCTGCAGCACCGTCTGGATGAAGCTGAACAGATCGCCATGAAGGGAGGCAAGAAGCAGATGCAGAAGCTCGAAGCCAGGGTGAGTGTCGATTATTTCATTAAATCACTAAATCATCAGAATCTGACAATATTAAATATCTTAGAACTGTAACGCTTCCTCATAATAAAAAGGCATTTACAACAATACTAAATATGAAAAACTCAAACATCAAATATTTCCTCTACAGATCAGAGAACTGGAAAGTGAGGTGGAGGCTGAACAAAGAAAGTCCAGTGAATCTGTCAAGGGATTACGAAAATATGAGAGACGAATCAAAGAGTTGACCTATCAGGCAAGTTTCAATTCACTTTGGAAATATTGTGGAACAGTGAGATTGTAATATCTATTGAAAAATTATTTTGTTTATTCTTGTTTTCAGACAGAAGAGGATCGTAAGAATCTTGCCCGTCTGCAAGATCTGGTTGATAAGCTGCAGCTAAAGGTCAAATCCTACAAGAGAGCTACAGAGGAATCTGTAAGTACTTCAGAGAAATGTATATATATATATAGAAAAAGCATAAAACCTATTCTAGCCCACAATGCATCTGTGTTTGTTCATATTCAATATCATGGCCATCTCAATAAAGTAAAAGATACGTGGTAGAGCCTTACATAACTTCAGGATTTTTCTTATCAGTACACTCTAACATTTGAAAGTGGACTGATCAGCCTTTGATAAATTGCATTATATTTGGACAGCCCTGTACTTCAGTACTATCAATGTAATTGGCCACTGGCACATATGAAATGTAATTGAAAAACAGTGGTGTCAGCTGATGAGGATATTGTGTTTCTGCTCTCCAGGAGGAACAGGCCAACAGTAATCTTGGCAAGTTTCGTAAGCTTCAACATGAGTTTGATGAAGCTGAAGAGAGAGCTGACATCGCTGAGTCACAGGTCAACAAGCTACGTGCCAAGAGTCGTGATGTGGGGTCGAAGGTCGGTTATTGATTATCAGTTATTTTTTTATCCTTTTTTGTGTTACATGTGCCCATTTTGGGCTAATTGGGGTTACATTAAAAACAAAATGAATTCTGCAGCAATCTGGATGATGCATCATGATTAAACTTTATAATCATACATAGTATAAATTACTAGAGATGCATTGATTGCATTTTGTTTGGCCGATTCTGAATCCGATTTTGGCCGTTTCCAATTTTCTTTCTTTCTATGACATATAATTGACAGCTGAGTATTCAAAAAACATTTCTGTAACTTTTCTTTAATCGAAAATTCAATTGTATGATTATAATAAAATATTGAATACTTAATAACTTTTACATTTTCTCCAAAACTGCATCAGGTTAAAGGACCTTCTCTCAAAAAAACAAATCTCTAAGTAAATAAGTGTTTCAGGTGATTGAAATGTGCTGTATATTCCACAATTACATATCAGTAACAGAGAAGAATCAGAGAAAATATTATTCATTACTATGTATGTAGGTCTATTATAGTCAACTATTTATTAGTCTGACTGATAGAATATAGACTCTGCATATAAGCCAAAAACAGAATTCTCCTCCCCTTCCACTATCTGTTACCATTTTTTAAATTCCTGTTTCTAAAGAAACAACAAAAAGCTCCAAGCTAGCAACAGCCATCGTCAGTCGGAGTTGATTTGGCACGCACAACTGACATTGACTTGACCAATGTATCGATCCATTCCAGTTCACACAAGCTTCTGTGATATCAGTTTAATAATGTTCTGCAAGAGCCACATGCAGCTATTAAATCATCTGCGTGTTTTAGAGTGCAGTGAGCTCGTCCAGATCTAAATGATAGGCAAGCTTCACATGATCAAGATTTCGGTCACCGGCTGACTGATCATATCTCCATAATTGAAAGTACATTCTAATATTTTTGTCCCATCAAAAGAATGGGATTGCAGAAAAGACAAAACAAAATAAGGCACTGTTTATGAGCCAGTGATGATATTACTAATAGAATATATTAATGCCACCAAATAAATAGTGTACAGTGTGCACAAAACCTTCTCACTAATATGTAGGACAGTGAATCTACAACATTTAAAAGTTTTGATTGCACCATTGCTTAACAAAATCACGATAATGCGTTTTAAAAATAACCCTTTAAATCACATTGTTTAACTGTTTTTTTTCTTATTTCAGAAAGGACACGATGAGGAGTGAAGCTCATGGAAATAATTCCTGTTTCTGAGGCACCCGTGTCTGAATAAAAGTGTCTCCCTAAGCATGTCAGTTTTTCAGTAGAATAAATAAAATTAATCTGCATCTCAAACTGTGCTTTGGCCTTTTTTTTGTAACCTGGCTTTATATCAGTACATTGGAATACAATCTTAGGATACTGCTGACACCACAGCCTAAGTTAACTGCAGGTTTGCAACATATCTACAAAAACATTTAGTTACGGCTGATGTTTCTAATAACTATTACATCATTAAAATGCATTTCCATATTTAAAATGGTATCTATGTCACAATTATAACCTGTACATATAATGCACTATTGTAGCTTAAAACACATCACTGCACAACATCTCCAATCTCAATCTTTGTCTGTGCAAATGATACATTAACATTTGGATTTGAGTTGTTATATGTATGTAGTGACATATTCAGGCAAATCAAGTAGATTGTTTATATATCATACAAACTGTGCATTAGATCCTGGTTATATCTTCTAAATACAAGTTAATTTCAAGGGAACAAACTGGATTATTTTGTTAATGGTTGCAGGATTTCCTCAAGGCAGCTTCAGAATTTTCATTAGTTGGATGCATTTTATGAACAGTTTTATGTCCAATAAAGCGAATAAATCTAATTTACTATACCATAAATATGTATTGGAATCAATAGTTATTGCTGTATATTAAGGATACAGTGATTTGTTATGGATATATTATGTATCAATATGATGTCATTTTGTGTTGCACCTCTGAGCATACCCAGCAACACCGATTGGGGGGACTAGAGTCCTGCTAAACTTTTATTATCTTTACAAAGCGTGATTTCATTGGATGCTGAGCAGTGGATGGCCCTTTCCTACTAATTCATTTTACGGACACAAATAGCCTGCAGATCATAACTGCAGATCACAGTGAGAAGGGTTACAAGGTTTAAATCAATTCATAATAAACAGTATTTTGCTAAATAGGAGACGCTATGTCATCTGACTGTTCATTATTATAGACAGTAGTTACATCCACCACATAATTCATGTTACCAAATAGTATTATTATCATGTTGCAGTGACATTAACATAACAGATACCATTTACAATACGAAGCAGCAATTCTCTCATAGGCTCACCTGTTACACTGTAGACTGTCCTCTTGCAGAGGGTGTCTCAAGATGTGTGTAGTTACACAATAAAAGCCTATGATATTTTGGAAAAGAAAGGAAAAGAAAAGCAAATGTTAAGGAAATTGTGACCCAAGGCGCTTCTGCCCTCTTTCACGTAAATGCATCAAAATAAACATGAAAGACTATATTTAAGTAAGCTCACTAATATAAAATCGAATATCGAATAATATATTGGCAGTATAGCAGACCTATTTTAGAAGTTATCATTTACTACAATATCACCGCCTGTACACATAACAAGGGTCGCAATGAAAGGAAATCCTTTGTCCAAATTTTCCAAATCTTTCACAACAATATCACTCCAATTACACTTTTATTTCATGAAATTGTAATAGTTAATGTGTCTTAATTGCAGATTGTCATATAAAACATTTCACATAGTACATTATTTTTACAAAATTCATTCAAATATAATATAATGCAAACCCTACCTTTTTGCCATTTTTCTCTGTTATGTGCAATGTTCAGTCTTCATCAGCAGAAAAACTTTTTAATCTATAGGAGTCTTCCAGATCTGAGTGCAAATGCACCAACCACTAACTTCATTGTCCGAATGGAGAAGGTTAAGACAAGAGAAGGACACATGGAGGCAGGGTCCGATACTCAACACCTCCTCAAATGACCTTCAGTAAATAACAAGCAATCTAACAATAGCAACCTCATCTGAAACCACCGATGGCTCAGATTTCAAACTTAAGAGACAAGGTGCCTCACACCAAAGTGATTTCAATAGTCAGAGATACAAGGACTGTGGACAGCTGGGAATGGGACCGTTGACGAAGGACTGAGTGCTCCACTAACGCCTGGAATAGAAAGAGCTAAGTAAAGGACCTCAGAATTCGGGTATGAAGGGAAACACATTGTCAACAGTATTTCCACTGTATGGAGGACACTCTAAATAACTTCATTTTGTTGTTGTCAAGTTCAATGATGAGTTACTGGTATATCAGGGCCTGCCTAGTGTTTGACATCTATCATCATCATCAGGCCATTGAGTTACAAATAATATGTTAGTTCCAGTTTGGTTACCTATTGAAAATGTTTGCTAGAAGTACTAGAATTACTTGTCGAGTCAAGTCAACTGAATTACATAGCCCAATATACGAAATTTGCCTCAATTTGCGGCAGTGGCTCAGTCAGTAGGGGCTTGGACTGTGAGCCGTAGGGTTGCTGGTTCAAGTCAGTGTGACTGCTACTTGGAGAGGTCCCAGTTCACCTCCTGCCCTGCCGTGGTGCCCTTGAGCAAGGCACCAGACATCCCCCCTCACTCCCATTGCTCCCCGGGCGCTGTCCTATGAGCTGCCCACTGCTCCTAGTAGTAGACTCCTGGTACTAGGATGGGTTAAAAGCAGAGCACACATTTCACTGTGTGTGCTGTGTGTTCTGCATGTGTGACCATTAAAAAGAGGGTTTCAACCTCGACTTTCCATTTCACCTAGCTCACACAACCAACAAAGTCTGTCCTCCTATGCAGAGGCCTTAAACCTACCTGTCTCTAGGGCTCATGGTAATGTTCCTGAGCGCAGCTGTGCACATAGCAAAAGCTTGTTTTGTATTCAGAATATGCTTGCATTCATTATGTTCATTCCCAACGTTTAAGATTGGAAGCATACTGTGTTGGGTGTGAATTTCTTAACATGGTTCACTTCATAGTTGGTTGAGCTGGTTTGGGAATATACTGTGTATCGCTATAGAGGGATTTTCTGTAATTCAGTGGAGAAAATGTAATGGACGTATACTTACAGTATCAGGACTGTTAAACTTCAGGTGCACCTAGCTGTGGCAGAAGTGGGAATGGTAATTCTTCATGGTACTAAACTTGCTCCCTGTTCACCTTCCTTCCCAATTGCTGCAAGTAAATCACAAATACAATAGAAGATACAGTGTTTTACCCAACCTCACAGATGTGAATGAGCACAGATATCTACTATTATAATAATATTCTTAAGAGGATGTAATTGGAATATAATATACATTTTCCCTGGATAAAAACTGGACTTAAAGAATTACAGAATACAAAATCGTGTTGCCATGGAAGATGCATTAGCTCTCAAGTACAGTATGTCTAAACAAGTTTCATATAAAACCCATAATAATTATATTCATATTAAAGTTTTCTTAAGGTTTTAGTTTAGCTTCTTGTCTAGTTCTTGTCTAGACTGATTTGAGATGGCTGTACAGTGAATTATATACTATTTATCTCTATTGCTTCAACACCTGTTGCTGCTCACCTGTCACCATACTGTCACCACACTGTCCACGTCATCAATTACTGAAGGCAGGCAGCGGGAATTTCACAGGTTATCTTTGTGCTCAAGGATACACAGCCATGCCAGAAGGCAAGGACAAGGGTAGGAGCAAGGGTACCAACCCATTTTAAACATGGCGCTGTAATCCTGATAATAATTCTTCTCATTTTTTCCAGCAAAAGAAAATATTTATCCAGTAATTAGGTTAAATGTTAATGTATTTGTAATTTTTTTAAAGAAGAAAAGGTTATCCCCATATCTAAAATAAATAAAAATGCAAATACATTGAAAGTGGTAAGAAGAGTCATACCTTGTGGACAAGGCACTGACTTAAATTACGTACACTTTAACGCAACGCTAACTCTTTAACTACATAACGTTACGTGGACAAAAAACAAAATGTTGCACCTCAGAAAGTCTCACGTCCAAATGTTGTCTCCTGAATGTGCTGCCTACAGGCTATTACAATGTGAAATGATACAAACAGGTGGGCTGCCGCTGTGCATTTTAGCACATTTGTGGTTTAATAAAGAGTTTACCGTTAACGTTGTGTCTAATATTTTGCTAGCAAGCTAACGTTAGCTAACAACCAGCTGTGCTTGAATATTTAGAATTTAAGTTGCTTGCTTTACACCTTCACAGTGGTGGAAAGTAACTAAGTACATTTATTACAATTGAGTACAATTTTGAGGTACTTGTACTTCGGTCGCGGCATCAGCCCCACATGAACTCCCGTCCCTCCTGCCCATGGACCTCCCCTCCACCTGCCTGTTGCACACCTGCGTGTCATTACCTAATCAGTCATCGTGCCCATTCGCTAGCATCATGTCATTATAGGTCAGCCTTTGTTCTGGATGTATCAAATATTTTTGCATTGTCATAGGGTTAATTAACTAATCAATAGTAACCTATAATTGAATTATTTAATATATAAAGTACAGTAAGTAAGTATCTGAAATCTTCTCCCATCACTGCACAACCATAGACTGTATATATACACTTTATATTCAGTATGTGCTAAACCAAATGTAATATTCAACAGCTGGTACATCAGCAGAAACGCTCACAGCCAGTGGGCCACCTAAAATGCAGTACAAATGCTGTGGCTGGAAAGCACAGCAGTCCAAATAAAAGTATTCTGGCTCAAGCCAACAGGCATTGCTGGTGTGTATGACTAAAGTAAGTAGACCTACCTTCCTTTACTCTAGTGCAGAGGTCTTCAGCAGTAGGTCCGCGACCACCTAGGGGGGGTGGTAAAATGTTTGGTAGATTAGACAATTTGTAATTTTTTATTTAAAAAAAATATATAAAAAATCCACAAATTTAAATGTCTTTAAATATACATTAACATAAATCCAACATATATTAGCGTACGGATAAATGGAGGCAGAAGACGTTATCTTGCACACATTCAGTATTAATTGAATAGCATAGTATTGAATGCACAATAACAGGGTAGCTATGTTTATACATGACACTAGGCCCAGTTTAATATAAAACACAATTTTATACAACATGGTAGGGGGTCCCTGCTCCATCTCTCCATCAGTTTGGGGGTCCTTGGCCTGAAAAACATTGAAGACCCCTGCGCTAGTACTTAAGCAGTCCTATAACTTTGGGCCTTGTTACGGCCACGGCCAATGCCGTCTGCCTCATTAATCTTCGGGGGTATTCTGTGTATGCATGCCCCTTTGTTTCCCTATTATTTATGGTAATTAGGATGAGTCGTACCGGCCCCTGAGTGGCCGCAGCGCTGTTCACCTCCTCCCACCTAGCAAAGACGGGGATGTTGATTGGAGGGTTCTTGTTCTGGCTCTCCAATCCGAGGCGCACCGTGGGGACGAGGAGCTACAGCTGCCTGGCCAGCTCAACAGTCGAGGCTTGTGTTGTCAGCCACCCATGCACAGCGTTGTTTGGTTCTGAGACTCTAACATATTGTATATTGTATCTTGGACTTGTGATATTCAAAACCCTTAGAGCAGGGGTGGGCAATTAATTTTAGCAGAGGGCCTCATGAGAAACTGGGACTGTTGTGGAGGGCCGGACCAACAGGCTGATTTACTATTAAAAAAAGAAAATGCTTCAGGAACTCCGACAGATTGATTTCTGGAAATTGACTCGCGGGCCGCACAAAGTGAGGTATAAATGGTATGTCCAATCTGATCATTGTGTTATTAAATATCTGTATTCAGTCAACTAAATCAGCTCCTGAGCAAATACCAGGTGTAATAACTACAGCACAGCACACATTAATATTCATACTGCTCTCTCCTGACACGTCAAAACCTTTTCCAGGGTGAGCAGTAAAGATGAGTTAACCACCCACCAAAACCCAAGCAGCATGCACTATATCTTTTTTATATTTTCTCCTAAGCAGCAGGCAGAGAAAGTTTTACTGTGGAAAGTTCTAGAGAAAGACAACTTTGAAGGAAATACAAGCGATTTCCTTGACATCTTATACAACTGTTGCTTTTCTATATTGAGATTATAATAATAATAATATATTTTATTTGTAAAGCGCCTTTCAAAGCTAAAAGCAATCTCAAGGCGCTAAAATGCAGGAACAACAACAACAACAGACGTAAGATTTTACAGAAAGGCTTTTTTTGAAAAGAAAAAGATGTTCCGTGAAACAATGGTCGGGGAAACACTGCACTATATACAGATACAGTTTGGCTGAGCAGGGAGTCCATGGTGGTGCTGCTGCACTTGGATTTGCTACCAAAATACCCTGGTGTCTTCTGATGGTGGGCATCATCTGGGGTGGTCTCCAGAGTGTATATGGGATGCCCATATATCGATTACATGGCCGATCACTGTGTTCAATTTCATAGCAATCCATCCAATAGTTGTCACGACATTTGATTAAAACCCAAAAAACCTCATGGTGGCACTAGGGGTAAATTGATGGTAATCACCAAAGTCCCAACATGTATCATTATCGTGGTCCAAAATACACTCGTAGAAGAAACGACACAACTGTGACACTGCCGGATCTTTTGCTCATCTTTTTATTTCATGATTAATATTCACATCACTGGTTAACAATGAATCACAATGAACATCTCTTTCATACCAAATATTCAGAATTGAAGGGAGAGATGAGCTCTATCTAATAGGACAGATGCCTCTAACAACCAGCAGTTTGTTTGTTGTCTTCTGCATGCTCTTGCTATGGTGTTGTGCCCTACAGAATAATAAAGCACACACTACAGTGGATCCACGCCACAGTACTGAAAAGTAAATTTCTTTTGCCGGTTCCCCTCTCAATTTGTAATGACAGATTTGAACATGTAGCTAACAAGTACAGCAGGTAAAACACAAAAATAATCCTATTTTCAAAGCCTATCTAATACAATAAAATCAATACAATATTTATAGTGATGGTACGGTTCTAGTTTTGTGCTCTCCTTGATAAACAGTTTGAATATTGGTTTTACTTCACTACGTGGTAAAGGACACAAGAAGACAAAGCTACTTTTCAGTGCTGTGACGCTGACAAGCCTCTGTAGGTGGGAGACACAGCTATGGGCTCCAGGTGCATATCTACCAACACTCCCTTTTATTCTCAATAACCTTTATCCCCAGTTACATTTTTAAGCAATTAGCCGTCTCTCTTAGAAGTACAGCTACAGTTCAAACTTACTGTATGTTTGAGCTCAGCATTGATTGATTTATCCTATGATTTTAAGGGCAGATTTTTCCAAAATGTTCTTTCAATTGGTCCAAAACATCTCTTAATTCAATCTTGTGTTGGTAGGTATGTCGAGGTGTCTATATAGGAGCTGTCTAATACAGAACATTACATTCTACCACATGCCAAAAGACTAAGTCTGGTTAGTCTAACGGGAGGGGGGTGGCGGTAGGCGAGAGAAGGGGCTGAGCAGTGTGTGCCAGGTGTTACAGTAGTGCATTTCAAACCAATGTGGAAACCAATCGTTTCTTTTTGTTTTAATAAACGAATGACAATCAATTCTAAAGTGTGTTATTTGTGTTATTTAGTTTTCTGTGATTCCATTTTCTGTCTGTAATGCTGGTTAAGTCGTAATCTCAGACCATACCCAAACACGACACACACTGCCTCCCTTCCTGCCCGTCAATTTGAATCTGGCAAATAGTGTTTCCATATGTGATCCATCTTCCAAAACAGAACAGAGACAAACCTCATACATGTATTCATAATCTTGCATCTTTAATACATTTTAAAAACATTCTTGAAACTTCAGCAGCCCTTTTCTTGGCGGAAAAAAAGGCAGACTCTGAAAAAGGAAAAAGTACACTTTTCCTTTCTTATGCTTTCGATCTTATAATAACACCATTATTAACCTTAACGGTAACAGCTTCATGAACGTGAAAGCTCATCTGTCAACATCCACAACACCCTGTTAAGAAGTACGATTTTTTAAACTTTTTTTTTGTTAGATTTTTTATTTATTTTAGTTACTTCTGGAGTGATAAAAACATGGTGGTAACTATATACAAGGGACAGTGTGAGATACTAGTGGAAAGGGGGTGTTCAAGCGCTATAACTGGGGAATCAAACAGTCGTGAACGGACATCAGAGTGAATCTGGTTATTACCTTTTGTCCAAGCTGCAAAGTTGCAACGTTAACTGTATTCCACAAATCACTATACTGGTTATTACTGAGTACTAAAAGCATGACTCTCGTCTTAAATCTGATCATATCCTCTATGATTATATTAACCCTTAACTTAAAGGGATAAGGTGACCCTTTGGTCTTCTTACCGAATATTTGAAGGGTAGCCTGGAACCATAATACTCTCTTTCACAGGGCTTGCATACTGTGTGTAAAGTATAGCTTGACCCATACTAGATTTTTGAGTCAGATACTATATTATATATATATATATATATATATATATATATATATAATATTGATTTTTTATTATTTATGATAACGTATCGATTTGACTGATATTCACTTTTGAACATAAAGACTTAACATAAACAACAGTTTTTCCTAAGTATCCATTACATTTGGTTATTAAAGAGCTGTGACCAAGAGTTGCACTGAGCAGAACATTTTAGATTTGAAATATACACTTTCTGCTGGATAAACTATGCAACACCTGTCACTGCTTCTAAATGACCTCAAACGCAACTTTGTAATTTATGTACAGCTATGCGTTGTTACTTATCAGCCAACAAATACGCTGATAACAAACGACAGACTTGCTTTAAGCTAACACTGGCCGAAATCGACCAGATTCTAATGTAAAGTCACAATAAATCTTCTTACACAACAAGATTCACTGTTGTCTATGCGTCACCCTGGTGGTTTGGGCCTAGCGGTTTGGATGTTGACAATGCCGAGGGTACTTTGTTACATGTCATAACTTATCTAATTTCCTCTCAGTTCTCTCCTGTCTGTGTATCTAATAAAGACACACATGCCCTTCCAAGGAAAAGGAATAATACAATTTCCAAATTCCACTTTTTGGAGAATTGATAGATAAAGTGTGAAACATTAACTAATCTAAATTGAACATTTAAAATTAATATTTTAAGATGACTTCTCCTTAATCCCACATAAGTACAAACATTTACAAAATGTTTTTTTTTTACTTTATGGCCTGTAGATTTATAACTTGTAAAACAGAATTACAATCTTTAACATTATCTACTATCATTAGTAGCTGGCTGGTGAATATCAATCACTTTCTGGCTAAACAAAACAAGCAACGCTTCAAGTCTTGCATGCAAAGTGCAGCATTTTGACCAAACTGTACGTCTGTTTCACAGGTCGCGGGATAAATCTCACAGGTTTGGATCCTTCCCATATTCCCTGTTTTAGGATAATGATAATCACTTACAATTACTTAACATGCTATATGCTAAAGGTGTGAAGTTCATTCATGATAAAACGTTTAGCCAGAGGTAGCTGTGATGGTAGTCCTCTCAAAACATATTAAATAAGGCTCCTCAAAGCTCAGTATTGTCCTTTAAGTGACTATAAACTGACACCTACCCACTGGGGAAATGTGCTTTTGTAGCTTGGTCTGAAAGTAATAACCAGTGAATGTTGACAGGAACAACATGAGGGCAGACTGGAGAGTAGAGTGTAAAACCATCATAGCCAATAGCACAACACCGATGACCAAAGTTCCACTAAAATCCACTAAGCTGACCAAGATAAAGGGGTCCCGATGTTTCATTCAACATACACCACATCAGGTCATCCCGGGAACATGCTCTTACACTGAGCTTCCAACACACATTAAGACTACAACTTGTTCCTCTGTTATATGCACACACCACTATCTACACCAATCAAAGTGCTTTCATCCCTTTGTTCTTCTGTTCCCGAAGAAAGATTCACATTATCGCGTTCACATATGATCCACACATATGTCATGTTTTACTTTTAGGCAACTTATGGGAATGATTTGGAGGGAACATTACAATATTAAATATGCTTGAATGGTGTTTTTAATTGTATTGTTGACTATTTAATCACTTGTTCTTTGATTATCATAACTTTATCTAACTACCAAGACTGTTTTGCTGCCAAACGCACACACGTACAGTACACAGCTGACAATGTTTTACCAATATACAGTAAAGCAACTTTAATCACTTCAGTGCATCAAGAAATGAGCAAGACTGTGTTGAAAGACTTTTGAGTTTTCAGGGGAGCTGCATATAATTAATATGATTCTGATAGTATTTATTGTCCAGGTACAGTAATATAGTATGTCCATCAAAACTAGTTTGAAGGAGAACAGTAAGTAACTCAAGTGAAGCTTCTCTAACGAGGATGTGAGGTTTCTCAGTCAGCCTTTTTTAAGTCTCAGAGCCAGACTATCAGTGTTCTAGAGGCCAAGCAGCGCTCTCTACAGGATGGATGCAGTAGTAACACTTCACACATCTGACAACTACGGCAACACCCGACAAACACGTCACTAATCCTTCATAGTTTTAGCGGAGACCATCTCAGCCTCTGATGCACAATGCATAGAATTACAGTGAGTAGATAGGGATAACTTTAAGATAACTGTTTCTACTCATTTTTCTGGTGTGACAAATTTCAAATCTACCATTGAAGATTTTCTTTTGAACTGAGTGTACTAGCATTTTAATGAAAACATTGCTTAAATTGTGGATCTCTATTTTAAAACTACAGATTTGTCCACTAGAAAGACAATTTCAAACACCACTGGATGGTCCCAACCACAGTATTTGCAGGCCGTTCTTGGTTCGAGCCTGCTTGAATACTGCTGCATTCATGGCATTTTGGAGCTGGGCAATTCATGATGTCCAGTGTAGTACAAATCATTTATAATAATTATTTTTTAAACATTTGAGGATTTTAATAATGTTTATATAACCAGTAGTGTCCTATACAAAACAAATACAAGAAAATGCTGAACAAAAAAGAAAAAAGAAAATGCATTTAAAAAGCTATTTACTTCCATCTATTTACATTACAGATGTTGAGTGAAATATATGCTGGAGAGGCAACTAGAAACTTGATTATCTCAATCATATGTGCAGCAGTCACCTCAAGTGGCTTGGTAGTAGCTCTCAGTAGGCTCAATCTACGAGACAGTCTCTTGTAAATTAATACAAAATTGCAAAGAAAATGCCAGCTTCAGGCTTGCCATGAATGTAACATTATTCCCTTTAATTGACACCTCCATGCTAACTCCTTTAACTACATGTTAACTTCAGTGGTCGATCTCTGTCTCTATGTGCGCGTAACAGGGGACGTTCCCAACTAAGATCACTGTATTGCTGTCAGAGAGTTGGAGTGAAACACAGGACGAGGAAGTAGACAAAAGGGGGCAGGGTGAGGTGAGCCTATGATGAAAATGTCAGACAATGACTATGATAGGAACAAAACACCGACACAAGCTCATCATTGTTTTAACAATATCAGCATAGACCACCAAAATACAATAAAGAGTTGGTTTCAATAACAGAGAAATGCTTCTATGAACAACATACCGTTTTTATTTCAGGGTGCCTATTTGTGTGTATTATACTGTTTGTGTATATGTGCTGATTTCTGTTTCTGTGTGTGTGTGTGTGTGTGTGTGTGTGTGTGTGTGTGTGTGTGTGTGTGTGTGTGTGTGTGTGTGTGTCTTTGTGAGTGCATGCACACTGACAAGCATGTGTGTGCTTGTCCTTGTGTGTGTGAGGAAAGCTAGCAGGTCTGCAAGAGAGGATTCTAAGACGCACCGGCTAGTGGAAGGACTTAAAAAGAGGGTGTGGCTCCATAGCCCCACCCTCTCTCCACTGGGTTAAACAACATGACCAGGAAGTACCACATGCGCAAGAGAAAGAAGGCATTGTCTGTCTGTCTGTCTGTCTGTCTGTCTGTCAGGTTGACTGCTAGGGTTGCTCACAGGAGAATCTATAA
Organism: Cottoperca gobio; assembly: GCF_900634415.1. Classification (NCBI taxonomy): domain Eukaryota; kingdom Metazoa; phylum Chordata; class Actinopteri; order Perciformes; family Bovichtidae; genus Cottoperca; species Cottoperca gobio. The sequence continues at coordinate 15,924,823 of NC_041371.1, forward strand.
GTGTATGACTGGGACTGAAGGATACATGAGGTTTGCGATCAGACAGAGTGGGAACCAAAGAGTTATAGTGTAGGAGAACAGGGTCACACGAAGACTAGCAAAACTCTTTGTGGAAGCTAAGGGGGATCATAATAAAGATTATTGTGTTATAGTGAATTAAGGCCCAGTCACACAAGAAAGTGGCATGGTGAAATTCATCCGCATGTCTTGCCGAATTATGTAGTTTTAGCAACTTGGTGACGTAGGGACTAATCGTAGGGGCTAGTTCCCCCACTCTCTTTAGCAAACAACGTGAGCGAAATCACTGATCATGCTGATTCAATTGTAATACATTGATTTTGCGTTAGAATCTGGCCATTTCAAGTGCCGGCGTGACCAGGTCTTTACCCAGCAGCCTGTGACATTGTGGTTGACACGGTCTGCATTAAGACAAGTGCTACATGCTGTATACTGTGCATTAATGGAAGAGGTGCAGCTGCTAGTAGATTAATTCCAAGGTCACTTATCATAAAGGGTTAAATACTGATCTCGACTTTGGCTTCAAGATCAAATACCTGTGTTCAGTGCAAAATCTTTTTTGAGCCTAGGCTACCCAGAGAAGCCACAGAGCTCCCTTATCCCTTCACGCCTACATTTCTTAATGATTATCATGCTCTAATAACATCATTAAATGATGTTTCTCACTGTAGTAAAAGTCCTCTGCTTTGTTATAGCCTCTAGATTTCTGTACTCTTCTGTCAATGAATGCATCTTTTCTTGAAACATAACAAAGAAATTGTCTGACATCCTTAACACTTCTGCACTTACGTTCTGCACTGATTTTGAACTCTGTCTTTAGATCTACTTCTATTTCCAAACATCTCCAAATGTATCACATCTACTCTACATAAGCCCCGGTCCTCTGCACCGATCACTGCTAAAGGTAAGCATCATGATATCAATAGTCCAGAGATAAAGAAGCATTATTGTAATAAATTTGTGTGAGACAAACTCATGCAATGATGCCTAAGAGATGTAATGTGAGATAATGTTTTATGATAAGCTGTAGAATTACCTATAGTGGGAAAATGTCCAGTCCTGGATTTGGAAGTAATTGCTGGCTGGCTGGGAGGCTGGAAGGTGCAGATTTAAAGCAGACTTGCCAGAGTTTGCCCTGCTGCTGACTGGTAGAGGGCCCTCAGCTGGTTAGTGTGCTCTGGTGGGGCATATAGTAGCGTTAGCATAGGTACGCTAACAAAGGTGTGAAGATCAAAGTGGTTTTGAACTGTGAAGGCCTGCAGGAGGGACTTAGAAACTAAGTTCTGAGGCAGGTGTTTGCGCTATAAGGACTTGTGTTTAAAAAGTATAAAACTCATGGAAATATTCTAAAACTGCCTACGCTCAGCATACTTTCATACAGCATACAGCATTGACTACAATAGTTGGATTATTGCATTGAATTGCGTTAAATTTGGGGTTTGCGGTTGAAGTCCTCTAAATCACTGCCTACAAGGGAATTTTATCAGTCGAAAAGCCAGTGGAAACCAACAGACGGAAACACAGACAAACAGCAAGTGCTCTTCTCTGTGGTAGCAGGGCCAAAGGTCAACCATCGAGAGGTTAAAGGTCAGGGTTGGTAGCAGGAAGCTGGCAGGAGGACCCCAGAGAAACACTGAGAGGCGATCCGTCAGTTCGGTGCAGCGGTGGGCGAGATGAAGGGCGGGGCCAAAGGGAAGTGACTGCGCCGTGGTAGGTTGGTTGGTCGGTTGATTGGCAGGTCGGCGAGTGCCATGCGTGTCCCACCAAAATCTCAAGGTCACTGGGACTCAATCTGTTGAGCGGGGGAAAAACTGGATTAAGAAACAAGGTGTAACCAAATGAAAGAGTGAAGAAGAGTGAAGAAAGGTGGGAAGAAGGTGAGAAAAGGGATACTGAGACAGAGGTAACATTTCTAGGGTTTACATTTTTCCAGCCAGATGGCGTGTTATTTTACCAGCTAACAGGATGTTACTGTGGGGCAGGTGCATATGAATTATGGGCCAAATTATAAAACATTCCTGTTTTTTTTATTGTGTTAGCACTACAGCCATCCATCAATTAGACCGAGGTTGGCAGCCGCATCGGGTGGCAGAAGTCTGTCCCTGTGAACTCAGGGCGTCTGGAGGCCAGCTGCAGCGCCAGAGATGAATTTATCCACTAAGACTGGCTGATCTTTAGTCTGTAGGTCTCTTCATAATTTCATTTAGCAGTTAAGTGTCTGCTATTTTTACCACCTCACTCCATCAGACACGTATCAGAGAGGTGTATACACACACATACATGCACACACAATTTCTATTTATTGTCAAATGTCTCTGAAATTTGAAGTTTGCTAAAATACTTGTTGAGTACTGGAACTTGTTTGCGTGATGAAAATATAATAATCAAAAAAATAATAAGCACAATTAAGCTAACCTAGTGTTACTTGTCCAACTATCTTTTCCATGGTAAGCAAATCATCCAAAGATTATGTTAGAACAAACGGATTATGTTATTTTCCCCATTAACTATAATATAATACTCGGGCTAACTAGCTCTACCATACAATACGAGAACAATGCTGCTTCTTTGTGTCTTCTAAATGGAGCAGCAGCTGGTGAGCATGCTGACTTTCCTGACAGCAGGATATGTAGCTTTATTCTCAGTCTTTCGGCATCATACATCTAACAATTATGTGCATATTGAGCACATTTTACAGGCTTGTCATTTAAATAAAGTGAGCTGAAAACAATGTTGGAGACAGAGGTTTAGCATAAGCTAGCACTAGCTAGTAACAGCTGATCCGCCAGCAACATTTGTAATTTCAGCCGACCAAACCCACGATTGTCCGCTATATAAATGAGAAGCCTGCTTTGGTTTACTTCTGTCCGAAATCAAAGACCATTGAGAATTTAGAGGTGTAAATCTGCCACCGTTAACATACTAAACTGCGTCTGTGCAAAATGGTCATATGGCTACAATAATAGACGAGCGCTTCAATTAATTATATTATATTATTATTATTATTATTATTATTATTATTATTATTATTGTTGTTGTGTTCAAACCCACTTGTCTCAGTGATGCGTTTGTCTATGCTATGCTCCCTCAGGCCGTCTCCCCCAAAAGGAGTAGGTGCGGTCTCCTTCACCCCATTCTCCTTAGCAACACCTGCTGGTCCTGTTGCCTTAGCAACACTTGCTGGTCCTGTTATCGGAGCGCCACTTGGGGGAGAAGATGTCTTCTCCTGTAGCCAAATATAGACACACACACACACACACACACACACACACACACACACACACACACAACGCACACACACACACACACACACACACATACACACACATACACACACACACACACACACACACACACACACACACACAATGAACACTAAGGTTTAAGTACTATCTCATGCTATCACCATCTCGTGGTGTCAGCCACAATGAGTCAGCAGAACCAGACTCATATCATATCAAACTTTTAGCGAACATATCAAACTTTTATCCGTCTATTAACGGATATCATTTGTGATTTAAAGTTTGACCTTGTGTCCGTTGGTCTGTTCGTTGCCCGGCCCCATGTTGTCCATGGATCCAATCTTAGACTTAGTTTTAATGTTTTGCTTATGGGACTCAATCTTCACATCACCTCCACCTGAGGTAAAAAGAAAAAGGGAAAGGTTAGTATGAGACCACTAAAGAGTTGAATTAAAAATCAAAAATAAATAAAATAGAGGAGAATATAAGTATTACTGTAAATCCGACCTGGCTTATACTTGATGTTGTCCTTTGAGCCACATTTGGACGTCACCTTGCTCAAATCAACCTTCTTATTCAGGATCTGCACCTGGGGAGGAGAGATCATAATGTTGCCTCTTTATATTAACTCATAAAGACGCCACATCCAGCACAATGCAGCCATACTTCAGCGTCCACATCATCCAGTTTAGAAAATCACTGCCATCCATTATTATGCACTTGGTGCATTTATAGAAAGGATGACGTTCTGCACAGTATGTGGGAGAATGGATACAACACAGCCCATACTGGACTACCTACCCATGATTCATTCCCTACTTTGACTGGTTTTGTTGTTATAAATGTGCCTTGATTGTTTTGGTAGGCTGGTAAATGATGCTTCATTTATGCATAAAAATTAGGACAGGCTGTAATCTGAGGATGGGAGAAGGCAGTTATTAGACCGTCGCCACATCATGAGAGCGTGTGTTCTGTATCATAAGCAGTAATCTGACGACAGCTGGCACTGATGGATGTTAAGAGCCGGTGACCTGCGTGACAGTGTGATAAGATAAATCATATTTACATATTTGATGACAGGAAGACAAACAGTCGGCTGACTGTGACCCTCGGTGCTGTTAAAGTTTTATTAGCAAACAAGCCATGATCGGTTCTGATTCACATCAGAGCTCTCCCTCGTTAGAGGCTCGCTCGACTTGATTTTATAATACAACCAGAAATATTTGAATGCTTAACAGCTCATTTAAATACACACCCGTGATTTCAGTAAATTGAGTATCGGTGCAAATCAGCCAACTGCAAAACAACCATGAGATTTGAAATAGTACCCTTCATTTTACTTTTACATGTGTTGTACAACAATGTAAAAAGTTAAGATTTCTATAAACTTAACAGCTTTGTCATGGCTACGCTTTAAATTGGTGAAGTGACCCAGAGTCCATATTTCAGAGTCCTTAAGGAAATGAATTCTATGGATTTGTTATACGAGATCAAAGACTTCTTGAGTATTACAACTGAACAGTTGCTGATATTGTGATCCAGCCTGTGGCTTTATTTGATGTCACTTATTGGACATGAGCCATTTCCAGTATACCTTTTGTATTTTGTTTAATTGATCGGAGACAGCATAGTGGTGATTGTGAGGGCAGCCCAGAGATGGAATATGATAGTGCAGCAGGTGTTTGGAGCAAATGGGAAGAACATCTGGAAGGGTGGGCAGAAGGACTTATGGTCAGTTCACTTTGAGTGAAATCCAAAATGCAAACAGAGGGAGCCATTTGCATTGCATTCATTTAAAGTGACTTTGAAAATGATGTTTCTGGGTAAATACAGCCCATTCAGGTGTAAGATATATAATATGCATTCATCCATGGTGAACCAACTGTACATAATAAGAACAAAACAATCCTGATCAGATCTTTTTTTGCTGGGGTAAAAATTAGATTCTCAATCGATCACAATTTTGAGCAAGAGGCTAAATTAGCATTAAATGTGATATGTATCCACCCTATCCAGAGTCTCCTTCCAGCTCCAGCAGTACTTACATTGCCACCTCCAGGGACATGTTTGATATTGTCCTTGGAGCCACAGCGAGACGTGATATGGCTGAAGTCCAGCTTTTTGTGCACTATCTGAACCTAAAGACAAGCAGGCAGACACACAGACAAGCAGGAAAGTGAGGAGATAGAAGTGAAAAGAAAGAAAGAAAGGAAGGAAGAAAGGAAGAAAGAAAGAAAGGAAGAAAGAACAAAAGGAAGGAAGAAAGAAAGAAAGAAAGGAAGAAAGGAAGAAAGAAAGAAAGAACAAAAGGAAGGAAGAAAGAAAGAAAGAAAGGAAGAAAGGAAGAAAGAAAGAACGAAAGGAAGGAAGAAAGAAAGAAAGGAAGGAAGAAAGAAAGGAAGGAAGAAAGGAAGAAAGAACGAAGGAAGAAAGAAAGGAAGAATGAAAGAAAGAAAGAAAGAAAAGAAGGATGAAAGAAAGAACGAAAGAAAGAAAGGAAGAAAGAAAGGAAGAAAGAAAGGAAGAAAGAACGAACGAAAGGAAGAAAGAAAGAAAAGAAGGATGAAAGAAAGAAAGGTAGAAAGAAGAAAGGTAGAAAGAAAGAAAGAAAAGAAGGATGAAAGAAAGAACGAAAGAAAGAAAGGAAGAAAGAAAGAAAGGAAGGAAGAAAGAAAGGTACGACAGAGGCAGACAGACAAGAGCAGCAGAGAAGAGCAGATCAGCTGGCAGCTTGAGTTAACAGGAAACAGAGTAGCCTTGCTCTGTACGTATGGAAGGGGTTCTGTCATTCAAATCAAAAGATTCCTCCTACACATGAGTTCATGGATTATCTGCATTATGTAATATAACTTTATCAGCACATGTAACTATGTTTTTTTGGAACATTATGCAACAAAAATCAAAGAGGGTGCATCTAATTGGATAGATTCTTACAAGAAAGGTTTGAGAATTCCTACAAAAAGCAATGCTGAAGTATCAAAAGATGAGGATGCTGACTGAATAACAATAGAGCGCTTCCATAAACGGCATTAACCAAAACTGATCAAGCACAGAACAAACACTGGAAGGGGAGACAGAGCACATGCAACATAATATTACACAGGACAGTCAGTGGTTTTGTGTTAAGACATGCTGCAGAGAAGCAACTGCAAGCGACTTATACAGGAGGTTGGAAGACAGTTAGTGGACCACTCTACATAAAACCACCAGCTTGTTGTTCTGCCCTGCAGCCAGATTCACAAGTCTAAGATAAATGACTAAAGCACAAACTCTTAGTACATGTTGCAAGGTTGGTTTGGCCAGGATTTCTGGATTTCCTTAAAGCAATACTTGGAGATTTAGAGAGTTCGGCCCGTTGGTCAACCTAAATATTAAGTGATGGCCATGTGGTGCGTGTTGAATGCCATCTCTTTGTCTACAAGCGAGGTGAATCATTACGCAGCAAAGGTTATATCACGAAGACAACAAAAAGAGCCAGTAAAAAAAGGATAAACACAACACAACATAAATGAGTAAGAAAATAAAGTAATCTTGGGTTTCAAAGAGACCCCATAATACAACAAATAGAAAAAATGCAAATCAAGTGACCAGTAGGAGGAAAATGGCATGCAGTTCAGAGATCTGAAGCGTGAATCCGAAAGTTTAATACTTGTATCCCGATCCAAATCTCTCTCAATGCCAAGGCGAGTGTCATAATGTTAGTAGGTACAAGCTTGCAGTTCATCAGTTTTATTGAGAGACTGGGAATAAGTCAGACTAACAGAAGACAGAGGTTGACACCTACTTCCCCCTTTTACTCTCCTTTTACATTTGTTTGATGCAGAGCTCTTTTCAGCCAAAACTAGAGAGTAAACCACAAGATCTGGAAGCGTCAAGGTCTTTAAGAGGTTGAGAAGAAGTCTCAGCTATACTGCGAGATTGGATTCTATGGAGTTGAACCATTTTCAGGTAAAAACATGACAAACGCATCATCATTCATCTCACTTTTGAGATGATGCTAGTTGCAGGATTAAACCAAGGGACGTGGATGATATTAATCTAGTAATTAAGTATTTTAATGTTAATATTAACTGCTTGATGTATTGCTTCAATCCAGCAATCTCACATGTATGTGTCAGGACAGATAACTCCTTCCCATCGTGTTGCGATATCAGTTTTATTGCCTCTGTGGTTGTATTGCAAAATGCTCTGCAGCAGACTTCAGACGCCTTCTTACATTCTCTCCGTCTCTGTCTTAGTCTCTTTCTCCAGAATGAAAGCGGCATGATGACGCAGGTGGCACCAGCAAAGGATGACTCACTGAGCAGTTAGCACGTACACATGTGCTTAACGCAGGAGCGCACACACACAGACACACACATACGCATGCACACGCACACGCACACGCACAGAGAGCAGAAGTTTTCCTATTTCTATTTCAGTACACCTGTAGTAGCTGCTAGGTTATCGTTATTATGTCTCCTCAATGTCGTTGAGGAATGTTGCTAATGCAAAAAAAGGGACACAGCAGGGCTCTGAAAATGTTTCCCCATATTAAGAAAAGGAACAAAGTTAAACTAAACCAGGGTAAGGTGACCATATCTCATGGAGTGCTACAACAATGAAGGCTAGACACAGACATTTCACAGATGAGGACCTTCTCAGGATACCCTTTGTGCCCATGAGCACTCTTCCTCTGTCTACAACCATTGATATAATCATCATCCTAGCAATGTCCTACTGTATATAGTTGGTGCAGTGAGAAGTAAACAAAACCAGTAATTTGTATATACACTGGATTTGCAGCTTATTGTTATTTTATATTTATATTTGCACTCTTTCTGCAACTGCTGCACACAGTTCCCTCAGGATGAATAAGGTACAATATTATCTCATCATAGCTATCCCTTTTAAGTATTAATCTTGTAAAATGGGTCATTAGTGTCCTGTAGAAAGTGTTATGATATATCCATCATGATGATATTGATGAAGTTAGAAAATTGTTCAACAGTATATGAAGCTCAATGGATGTAAACTTCTTATGGACATTAAAATATATACGAGAAGAAATTGTGGAGTTTAGATTTAGTCAGTGAGAGAAAAGCTCTCCGCTGCAGAAAATTAGGCTAAACTGTAAAAACCCATCAGTTTGAGTTGATAGTACCATCATTTGTTTTTGAACAGCAATATATTGTTTTGTTCCCAATATATTTTTCACTTTTTGTTCCATGTTGGGTGACATGATTCCAGCCATAGTACCTAGCGCAGCAACAAGGTCATGATCCACCAACTTACGCAGTGAAAGAAGCGTGGTATTAGGAGCTCCCAGAACCCCTAACTACTCCTCATGACATGCTATAAAGTCCTGGTTCACTTTCATTTAAAAAGAACCTAGTATTAGTGTTAGTATTAGGACTATCCTGAGTTGTGGTGTGTTTGATATGCTTAGATGTTCAAGATAGACACTGATGCATGAAGGTGCATGTATTGTATGTTTTAATTTTACTGCCATGGTCAGCTACAAAACATATATTCCTACAGACTGGCTTCCATACAAAAGGGAACTTCTTCTGATTTTTTCACTTCCAAAAAACGAATCAAAGAATCCAACCAGAGGCTAATGTGAGATAATAGTAGCTACGTTTGGCTAGATGTTGTTGTGTAACTGACATTACTGGCACAGTTGGGTTACTTTGAATCTATAATTCCTGCTTCTCTTACCCAACATGTAACAGATTAACATTTAAATTATTATCACAAGGTAAAAAAAGAGTTAACACACAGTAACTTGCCCATGAATGTATAATAAGAGCTAAATACCAGACTCTAAGATGGCGCCCAATCATTACCATGAATATTGCTCACTGTGTTTCTATCATCCTGGTCTGCTTCAGCTTGCACATTATTATCTCTTTCCCTGCCCTGCTGGGTGTTCCCAAAGACTTAACCCTAACCCTACAAATATTGAACCTTGGTTTTAGAAATGTATAATACAAAGAGCAATAATTGACTTTGTTTACAGTTTGAGATGTCCCGTCGACAGTTTATCTCTTTGGCGGGCAACTGTGGTACTCCAAACAAAGATATATTGGCTGTCTACCGGTAAAATAATGTGTGTTGCAGTACCACAGTTGCCCACTGGGACAACTACCTGTCTACCTCTCAATCAGGTCACCTAATGAATCTTGTCTAGGAATCTATCTATCTAATCTGGGGAATATTGGGGAAAGGTAGGGGAATTCAAAATGCCAGTATTCTGGTATTACTACTTGTGGCCGCTATTAAGCAAACGTTATATCCGCAAAAATCTTGTTTTTAGAAAAGTCGTTTAGATATATTTGGACATATGATATGAACAGAGATGCTCGAGATGTTCCTTTCAGTCTGCTTTTATGAAAGCTGTTGTTCGATAACAATAGTCATAATGAGCGTGGACTGGTATGTACTTCGTTCTTCATGTAGCGTTAACAAGTATAAACAGCAAGAGTGTGACCTGGGTGGATGTAGAATCGGCGGTGTGTGTGGTGAATGCAGAGAAAAGGTGGGAGCATGTATTTGTGTGTGAGGGTGTCGATGGTAGGGACTCACTCTGGCCTTGGCGGTGGGAGTGGATGGGTCTGATGCCTTGTTGTTCTGGGAGGAGACCTGGGGAGACAACCAACAACTGGTCAATACAACCCGCGGCAAACCACACGCCACAACACAACAGAGGTAAATGAGCAGGTGGAGGGGTGGGGACACGATGGGTTAGCAGTTGGACCGATCAGATGAGTATGGGTTATTACAGCCAATCAAAAGTGAAGCATATGATTGTATCAAAAATAACATTACGGATCAAAAAGAAGCAAACCGGACTTTAGAGAGCTCAATAATGACTATCCTTATAAAAAGAGTTTTAAGCATGGAACTAAGCCAATCAACAATGATATGAATCGTGACCTTAACAAATTGGAAAAGGAAAAAAAGACGAAGGTACAAGACACAGGTGACTGGATGAACTACCCAGTCACCATAAAACCAGGGGTCTTCAACGTTTTTCGGGCCAAGGACCCCCAAACTGGTGTAGAGTGGTGCAGGGACCACCCACTGTATATATTGTACACTAGAGGCTGGAGGAGGTCTGTGCGACAATTTTCGCGACCCCCCTGCAGTACCTCCGCGGACCCCCTGGGGTCAGTAATATAAGATAACATTTCCAAACGAGCCGCCACCTTGGTTTGGTTTGAAATCCGGAAGCAGACCATGGAGCAGACACCGTGGACACGCCCTCACTAGCTGTTTCCATGGTAACAGCGAGCTCAACCAATCAGAGACGTTGCTGTTACACTTTATGATTGAGGTCATGACGTTGAACAAGGTTGATATCATACAGGACTTGTGGCCCCTACAGAAGCATACATCATTGTGGTAAGTATAAAATCTTCTACTCAGAATATGAATGGAATTTTCACTTTTGGAACCTCACTGTTAAGCTCTATAATCAAATACACTGTATGCATCAATTATAAAAGCTGTTACTAGTAGCACCAATTAGATTTATGGTGTCATTATGGGCCGATCAAACGGGAAGATAAAAAACAAACATGTGTACATATGTCTGCCAGTTAGAATAACTGTATCAGATGGATATCGGAAAATGAAGCAGATAGAGCACTTTTCAAAACATGACAATGAATTACAGCAGGTTAGTAGCAAAGAAATACGGCTTGTCAGTTAGTGCCAAGAGTCGATGAAAAATCAGCACAAAAAATAATAATTACACAACCAGAAAACAACAGAGAATCAAATTTCACATTATTGTTTTTGTTTAGACAAACAACACCAGTCAAATTCTTAAATACTGAGAATAGAAAGGTTGTTAGACCAATAAGCTGAGTGGAAAATATTAAAATACATATTAGACAAACCAATCACACTGATTGACCACTTGTTGTGATGCAGGGCAGCGATGTATCTGTGTGTATAAAGTGCCTTTACTCTGACAGACTGACAGAGTCGGAGTAAAACATCAGTACATCTGCCTGAAAGAGCGAATAGTGCCCAAAGATTACAGTTGGATGCTGACAACCACAGACTCTGCATCATCTCCCTGTCAACCGCTCTTTTGTTGTGTACAGGAAAATATCAGGTTAGGCCAATTTCACAGAGCTATTTGGAGAGACAGCAGCTTCTTCTCTACACTGATCTAACTTTAATTGGACCATGTGATCATGGCTTAATGATACAGGTTGAGGCAGGGAGGAATCACTGTGAATGTGAAGCAGGGTGATGCTAAAAAAAGGAGCATGCATGCTGTTTCCTGGATAAATAGGTGGAGGGGGCGTCTGTGCTGGGTCTGTATAATCTTAAATGGTTTGCAAAGTCTGTCTACCCAAGCAGCTACTGCTATATGTACTGCTATATGTACTGCTATATGTACTGCTATATGCCCGTTGAAGATGTATAATGGAATAGGACAGGGGTCACTAACAGGCGCACCACGGTCCGAGTCCGGAACCAGGCGCCGACCTATCCGGACCCGGACCTATAATCATAAATTATTAAGGGTTTCGCAATTTTGACGGGGCGCTTCTATTTTAACCGTCGCAGCTATTCTCGTTTTTAAGGCACTCGTTTTTAAGGCACTGGTTTAGCGGTTCAGGAAACTCACAGACCAATTACATGCTAGTTAAGCCATCCCACGTGATGCTACGCAGCCAATCAAATCTGTGCATTCCAGGCGGCAAACATTGCGACTCTGAATACAGACAGATGAGAGGCGAGAGACGAGAAACAGACGGAAAGATGAGTTAGCGATACAGGGAGAGAAGACAGAGAAAGGGAGAGAAACACTGACGAAGAGACGAGTGAGCGGCAGACAGGGAGAGAAAAGCATCTACTCATGGTGCTCTCCAAGAAGAGAGAAGTCAACAGAGCTTTCAACCCAGAATGGACAGACTCATTCATGTTCATCCTTCCTACTGGGAGCACAACATCTGTGTCTCATATGCTCAGAGACCGTGGTGCTCATTAACAGTGGTGATGTGAAACGCCACTATGAGACAAAGCACAACGTTTTTGACCAAACATACTCACTCAAGTCTGAACTGAGGGCACAGAAAATAAGCACTCAGCCCAATGTGATTTTGATTTGTGACTAAATAAAGCAAATAGGCCACCTGTCAGCATTATCAGCCACAGAGAACAGTTTAACTCAGGATGTGCTAGCCTGGGTTAAACTGTTCCATTAAGATGTGTTGAGACTGATTTATTCTAACATTGGTTGAGAGTTAAATCAAGATGTGAAACCGTTACAGAAAAAGGGAAACTCAAGCTGCTGCTACTTTATTTTATTTCTCTAAGATTAAGCACTTTATTCTAAGATGCACAATTTTTTTAAATTTTATTTATTTTCTCAATTTAATTTTTTAAATGCAGCCCGAGAAGAACACAAACATATCTACAGTATTATATATATCTGTATAGTTCAATGTTAAGTCACAATAAATATTGTCTAAATGTTTTTAAATTGCACTTTGTAATTTGACAGTCAGTTGTTGATGACGTGCAGACGTTGATCCAGCTACTAGGCTACTTCATTATATATCACACTAATTCATAACGCAAGTTAGACATTATGATGCTCCGGACCTTTGCTTGCGGATATTTTAGTTGAATACCCCTGGAATAGGATATAGATAAGAAAATGCACCTATTTTAAAAAATAAAATTTGTGTTAGCTAGCTAGCTAGCTAGCTTGTTATCTTATGGTGACTGGATTAATGGAGGATGAAAAGCTGATGCTAATAGATGTCTGCAAGGCTCGAATGTTAGACTACAGGAAGGATGCATTTTGCATTCACCTCAAAAAGAAAAAAAACGTCAAACATCCTCATGAAAACTAATGTCATGATTTGCATCAATGATGCTATCTGCTGCACAACACTGAAATACAATAACCTTCACCTTGTTTTCTCTGTTATGATTTGATTTCAATACGGAATGGAAAAATCATGCCGCAATAAAAACAATTCATTCAGTTTATAAAGACAAAGTAGCAGTGTAGTTGAATAACTGTCCTTTTAACATGTGGTTGTTGCATATACTGTATAATAGGGAAATACATAAACCAATGCATTTTGTATTTCACTTCTTCACTTTGATTTGTTTTAATTTAGACATTTTAAACCTTCCACAGATGTGTTTGTGGCCTATGGGCAGCTCTACCCCTCTCTGTGATCCTTCATTTATATGTGATTATAGCCAATCATGCAGTATAGCTGCTGTCATTAAACTGCATTTATGATTACTTTAGCAGATAATGTTATGATTATAAAATAGTCATTTGATTAATAGTGCAGAGGCAATAAAAAAAAAAAAGAAAACTAGCTAATATTCCTTAAACAAGTTGAGATTCAACCCAGTGTAAGCTTTTCAAGGAGTGATTCATTAGTATTTGTTCCAACAGCAAGTCTGGTCCCAGTGTAGAGGGTTAAACATGTTATTATTATGCTATTTTAATAACAAACCAAAGTGCCAAATCATTTGCTGATACACCATTTCAGAAATCTTGACAGATATATCCCTGTGCTGAATCATTCCTTTCTCGTACTGTCCTACCTTTCCTCCACCTGGCTGGTACTTGATGTTGTCGATGGATCCGATCTTGGAGCGGATGTTCTTCAGGTCAGGTGTTGGAGCGTTGATTGGGCGGGGGGTTCGAGGAGCACGGGGCACCGGCGGCTTCTTCTCCATTGGGGTCTGCTTGGGCACGGGGGGTTTGGTGAGGACACGGCGGCGGTGAGCGGCTTCACCGTTAGTGGAGGCAGCAGGAGTAGTGATGGGGGCCGGGCGAGGACGGGCTACAGAGTAAGGACAAAGGGGTAACATAAAAAAAGTATTGTTCATTTTTGTGAAAATTGAAAAGTAAAGACCAGCCAAAAGAACTTCTGTACCGCATGTAGAGTCAGTATTAACACCAAAGAAATGTAGACATAATGGAGTTTATATATACAACTATGTTTGCACACATAAACAAGTAAACTCGCAATGTCTAGTAAAGAGAAAAGAAGAGGAGCTTGTGGTCTTAGTATTCATCACTGAGGTACTGGTATTAATCAACACATATTGCTTTAATGTAATGTAACACATCAATGATCAATGATATGGTCATTTTGTATAACGGGCAGAAAGAAATTACTCATTGTTCCCTAAAGCCGGGCAGATAGTATACCGATTAAGCCCCATTTAACCGTGAATTAGTAGCATCTGGCTAATATAAGTATCAGGCCAAATTAAATTTGATATGCAGTTTGAGGGGGGACCCAACGCCTGATTAATCGCCTGAGCAATTAACACTGCTGTCTGCAGGTTGAGCAGTTCGATGATCAACATGGCTGCTGTCAAAAGATCTGTTACAAGCTGTAGCTTGTTGCACAAGGGAGGCTAACGTTGCCTTTCTCTCTTTTTCACCTTTTTTTCATCGTAATCGGTCAGCATTAGAGGAGCTTAAAGCAGCTTTTACTGTACCATGTATAGATTTCTATCAATAACTTTTGTTTTATTCTAGAGACAATTAGATTTCCATGAGAATAATATTGAAACAAATTAACTTTTCTTCCGTCTTTTTCTCTTATTTTGTTACCTGTAGTCTTGGGTTTCTTGGCCTCTCCCGTCTTGTTCTCAGTCTTCTCATTCTTGTTCGCTGTAAGCAGGAAATATAGCGCACACGCTTAAAAACACATGAGTGACACATAACACCGGTAGCCTTAATAACTCAAAACTCATGCCACACTGTAGTTTGTTGGTCTATGAATCAGGATGCAAAGTAGTTCTCAGGTAGCTGCACTGCTGGTGTTTGGACAAGTAGCTGGGTTCACCGTATGGGCACAAAGATCTGTTTTACAGTCTGACATACAGTGCAAGCATACTTTGTTGCCATGTGTAGATGTAAACAAAGCAGTGGATGGGTCGCACTATTCTGCCAAATGATAATCTCAGATTTTTAAAATCACATCTACAGTATGAAGCAGTGTGCAGCATGTATTTTACTGCTCTGTCATTGCTTTTGTAAACTTTACTAGTAATTTAACTAAACAATGTTTTCTTTTTAACAATGAATCAGGTTTTTGTAGCTTTTGAGGTCTTTCAGCTCATGGTTTTGGTTTAACAGCACATTAACTGCTTGGTTCATTCTTAGTGCTCTCATCAGCTCTGAGGCTGTTAGCTGTTTTTAGCAAAAGCTCTAAACTGGCAACGCTAGATATTAACTGGTGAAGAGACGAACATTAAGCAGTGAAAGAGCCAGATATTTAACACTTAATCCATAACAACTTTATAAGGTGATAACACATCATAGCTGTGGGGTCGTCAGCTTGTAGAGTTGTTGTGCCCCCATGTGGCTCAACAATTGATGCAACTATTCACCAAACACCGAAATGTTTCATTATTTGATTTTTCATATAAACGCTGTAGAAAACTTTGAACAGCTGGAACTTGTTGTCTCTTTTTCTATTGACACCCATCGCTGTGAACTGGCTGAATGAATCATATTCTCGGAGGGTGCTGAGCTGAAGTGAAACACAAGGCAGAACGCGTGTTTGACTAATATAGCTGTGACTGAGTCATAGCTTCCACTTTTGGAGAGGTGAGATGCTGTTTGTGATGCCAAATAAGAATACCAGTCTCGTGTCTTCAAAAGACAGCTCTTGAATGCAACAAAGTGTAACATATGGTAGGAATTCAGTGAGCTACTGTGCAGAGTTCAGGTCTTGTTTTAGATGTTGCACTTTCAACACTATAAACTAGCCAAAGCAGAGTGCAGATACTGTCTGTGACAACAGCTTTCATATCACACAATCATACACAGATGGCAGGCAGACACTGGAGATGTATTAGAGATGATGTTACTGTGTGTGTTTGCACTTACCAGGAGTTTTACTTGCAGTGGTCGCACGGGGTGTGGGCGTGGCCTTTGAGACAGGTGGCCGCTTCTCATTTTCTGGAGTCTGGAAATCACAACAGACGACAGATGAGGTGTGGGGGTGCTTTTTTTTTTTTGTAAGGATGACAGTTTATCTGTATGTCTTCATGTACTGTTGCCCCTGTGTGCATGAAGGCGACGTTATCCTGTTTTCCAGTTTTGTAAGAGGTCAATTGTGCAACCATGACATAAGCAGAGAATGAGAGCAAACAGAGGGAAGAAGGTGACATACAGGAGGGAGGACGTATTGAGATAGTCATTGCAGTGAAGACATCTGGAACAGTGGCCTGGTCACTGATCTCAAAGGTCTTACACGACTATGCAGGGTTAACAGCTTATAAAGCCACAGTAGGGAAGAGATTTATGAAAACATATTTACATCTTATGGGTCAAAAGTCTAAATCATTGGGAACTAAATGCCTTTCTCAGTATGCCACTTTCCAACTAATGTCCTTGGGAGATAATACGTCACGTCAAGTTCAACCAGGCGGCCACATCCGTTTCTGAAAAGTGAAGCCAATGCATAAGTGCCTTAGACTTGAATTCTTTCTAATGGCCTCCTCTGGTTGCAAAAGGAAGTCCGATTGTATAGAAATCTATGAGAAAATGAACTTGACTGAACCGTATTTTAATAAAATAACAGCATGTTGATAAGTAAAATACCAAAATGATGATTTGGTGACAGAGTAACAGTTGACCAGATGAAAATAAAAACTCATCAGATTGATTCGCATTCTCCAGTGTTGCCTTTGGTTGATTTGACTACTAGGCATTTCAACTAAGCTAAATGCGACTTTGAATTGTGATGATGTTTCACATGTCCACAAGAACACAAGTACAGACAAGAACGCAGACTGAGAAATGCCAATCTTCACTAAAAAGGAACATATTACATTCATCCAATTTGCACAGAAGAAATGTGTATTCTATCCATATGTATTACACTCACCTTGGCAGCCTTGGCGGAGCCAGTTGGCGGCCGCTTGGCAGCGGTGGGTGTGGTCGCCTTGGGTACAGGGCTTTTTTTATTGGCTGAGGCTGTGGTGGGGGAGGGGCGTTTGGCCACGGTGGCCTCGCCATTGGTGGAGAGGGTGGATGGGCGGGATTTGGCTGAGTTTGGTTTAGTTGAACCCGCGTCAGGCTGGTGATAATGGAATTACAAGAAGCCACAATACAGTAAAAAGGGAGAGGAGGGAGGGAAAAAAAGAAAAAGGATGACAGATAGAGATAGAGAGAGAAAAAGCAAAGATGAAATCAGTGATTGCAATGGCAGCGTGATATGGCAGAGAGCCAGCAACCATATGACAATCATAAAACAAAATCTAAAATAAAATGAGCAATTTACAGCCACTTTTGAGAGATAATGAGAAGTAAATTATCAAATAATTTACTCAAATCTGATGAAAGGAGCAGCAGTCCAAAAGTAGCATATGATACCGAACTCATGTCTCAGACGTTGGAGAATCAGCAAACACACAATACACATCCAAAGTGACTAAATGATGGACATAATATATCTAGCACTTCTGAACATGTACTTAAGGCACAGAAATGAATATGCACCTTCACCAAACAGAGGCTGCTGGACGCTTGGTGATCAGTGACAACACACAGGGCTGGCTGGTGAACTTCTGTATCTGGCAAGCTACCAGCTGGGAACATACTAGTGCCAGTGAGTCACAACAACTCTCTGAGCTTCAATCAGTGTATTTTCTCTGTACACAATTTTTACTATTTTCTGGCATGTTATAGAATAATCAAACTTATTTTTTGCAGATGGTTCCATTGGGAAAACTGTGGTTAATTGCAGCCCTAAATTAAAGTGGATGGTGCAACACATTAGCTATATTTTGGACACTCTGGCTTTACATTTCTTCTATATCAGGGGTGTCAAACATGCGGCCCTTGGGCCAAAACCGGCTCGCCAGAGGGTCCAATCCGGCCCGCGGGATGACTTTGCAAAGTGTAAAAATTAGTTGTTTTGATCATAAAGTAAAAGCCTTTGTAGATACACTGTGATCTGTAAGTTGTAACGCACATGTGTAAATGATCTTTTAGGAAGTTTTTCCTTGTGCGATGCGAGGGTCTAAGGACAGAGGGTGTCGTATCCTGTACAGTCTGTAAAGCCCATTGAGTCAAATGTGTCATTTGTGATATTGGGCTATATGAATACATTTGAAATGATAAACTAATACTATTGCTGAAATTGTACCTTTTTTTCTTAAGAAATTTCAGGTTGTTCATAATGTTTTGTAAAAAGATTAAGTTTGAACATTTTCAGAATGCACTTGTACTTTTTTGCACTAAAACGAAGGGAAACATGTGGAGTTGTCATATAGGTTATTATGCTATGATTTTACCCACTTGAGATCAAATTGTGTTGTATGTGGCCCCTGAACTAAAATGAGTTTGACACCCCTGTTTTAGATGGTTAGCTATCGGTCATTGGATTAGAAATTGCATGTTTGCAAAATTAAACTTAACATTAAAGAATTACAAAGATTTAATTCATACCCACTAGCAAATCCTAAGATTGCGGTGATTCCATTTAAAAAATGTAATTACTAGTTTGAACTGGACACGCACACACGCACACACGCACACACACACACACACACCGGTAGATCAGCAGAAGCAGTGCAGTGACTGAAGTGGAAGATGTCTGTGTTATTTCTGCTATCAGCTTGAGCATTGATGTGTGTCTGTTGTGTGTAAACAGGCAGGGGTTTGTGTGTCGTTGGACACACCGGCTGTGGCAGAGGTCAAAGCTGTGACCTTTGGGTGATAGGGCTGTTTCTGTAACCACTGGACACCCCTTTGAGTGTGTGAATCAGTATGCAGGAAATGGGTGTGGACAGCAGTACTCTGTGTCTGTGTGTCTGTGTGTCTGTGTGTGTGTGTGTGTGTGTGTTGTGACCCACCTTGTTCTTGTTGTCAGGGCTTGGCAGGGTCTTGCTGCCATTGCCTGTGGGAGACTTGGCTGTCCCTCCCTTCTCTTCCTTCTTCTCGGCCAGCCTCTTCTCCTCTTCCTTCTTCTCGTCTTTATTGGTCTTCTCAGGCTTGTCCCCCTTCTCTGCCTTCTCCTTGTTTTTCTCCGCGTTCATCTTCTCCATCTTTTCCTCTTCTTTGATGATCTTCTCAGACTTCTGGTTCTTTTCTGGGCCAGCGTCCTTCTTCTGCTGCTCTTCTTTCTCTTTCTTGTCAAAGGTATCTGTCTTTTCCTGCGTGTCCTTGTTGTCAGATTTCACTGTGAGAGAAAGAATATCATTGTCAGCATCAAACTTATTTAAACAAAAATCTGCGGGGAAAAACAGAGCAAAAATTATAACTTGATTCTAATAAATGTCTTCTAAGTCATCACCATACTTCAACATTTGTGACGGTATAAATGAACACAACTCTAGTTGTAAAACTCGTTAACAGCAGGATCTTTGGAAGGCGCTGGAGGCTGTTGTATGAGGAGAAAAAAGGCTCTGAATGCACAATGTGACTTGGTTAAGTAAACCACGTTTATGTAGGTGCAAAATAAGTTATTTTCAAGCAAATAAGCCAATAACTGAAAACAGATATTCTAACCCTCTATAAAAAAACACAAGTTTCACTTTGATTTCAAAAGTATGACGATACATCTGACTTTCTTCTCATCTGCAACAGCCAGGTGTTGTTAGTTTAGGTGCAAACTCTTTATGGCTCAGATTTGGGAAAGATATGTTCATGGTTAAAAGAAAACAGCTTTGCATGTTGGTAGGAGATGGGATGCCAACAGCTTTGTGGACCCAATCCATCCACCCTGACCTTCTCCATTAGAGTTATTTTTTGGTATTATAACAACATTACACTACTTCTGCCACAAAGGTCGTTTTTAGGCATTTTACCAAATTACATCTGTCGACGTTTTAAATCCTGTACATGCTGTTAAACATATAAAGTGACATACAACAGCATGTTTGATTACCTGACAAACAATGAAGCAGACACTTATGAGGCACTGCCTGACACTTCTGAAGACACAGTAGACATATCTCTGAAGTGTAAGAACGTTTTCACGGACAAAATCTATCACATCAAATAAACATTGCTAAATAGAACTGCATTAGAGTTATTTATAGATTTGAATGTCCATGTGGGCGACTTTATGTGGGTCGCACCAGCAGATGATTCTGGGTCTGGTTGGTAAACAAGTTGCCAAGCACAGTTATTCCATTGCTCTGCATTATGCAAGTGCCCGCAATGGTGACGCTGTATCTTTAAAATATCCAACACTGATAGGAGGTGAACTGACCGTTTTATAAGTTGTTGTTTATCCTTTCTCTTTCCTAGGCCGTCTGTAAATTCAGACTTTGAACTATACATTAACATATAGCTCAATACCTATTTATGTCTGGTGTCTTATTACAAGTCAACTTAATTCGGCTAAGCCTGAAAGGGCTTTACAATTTGTTAAACACACGATACCCTTTATCCTTAGACCCCCTATAACAACAGTGGTGCATACTCTCACGTGTGTGTATATAAAAAATAACTTTAGCCTAATGTGCCATTTTGTTTCACTACATTATTACATTGTGCTCATGTTAGCCTTTTTTCTGTTTGGAGGGCATTGTTATCTTGTCCTAGTCAATCAGTAGTGACTGACATCCCCACCATCCCATCCCCCCGCAGAGTCAAAGGACACCATTCCCTCATAACATTCTCAGTCTACACAGAAGCGACAGTGGTTACAGTTAATTTGATGTTTTTCACAAGAACTAATCAATTTAGTAGGATACTTGCACAGCTGAGTCTGTCTATTCTACTCTTCTTGTGGTTTTTGTAGGAGTTTTTCTGTCGCACAGAGAGATGACATACCTATTCCTAATCGTAAAATTACTTTTATTATCATGAGGAAAGCTGGGGTTTGGTCAATAACACACCTTCTGATGATTAAGTACATTGAATATCATACTTCTTAAAGGGGTACTCCAGTGATTTAATTGGTGAACTTGTGGAGAAAGATTAAAAAAGGAGCGGTCAAAAAGGTTGATGCAGCAGATGCTGAGCTATTAAGTCCCTAGTATGGGTCAAATATGCTGATTCTACTATTCCCCTAATGCATCTCAATAGCATATTTCCCTAAGACCCTCTCTGCATGTCCCAGTATTTCAAACCCCTCATTCCCAGTGTGCATACAGGCTTTCTGTTACAAATCTGTACACTTCAAGCCTAATCCATAACCATGATGACATAAAGCTCTTCCAGCACCAAAGAAAACATTATACAACTGTTTCCAAAGGGTCAGTAGTTCTCCTCATGATCAGTAAACTCAACTTCATGGGACGTATATGTGGAGTTCCCCTTTTAGATGCTTTCTGTATTCCCATGATGTGTATAGTAAGTCCATTATAGTTATGTTAAGTTATCATTTTATTTAACTTATGTATGCAACTGAGAATTATTATTATTATTATTTATTTATAAACTATATAAAAGTTTTCTTTTAATTTGATAAATAAAAACTGACTTAAAGTGCATGTCCTTGGATCTGTTTGCCAGGATTACGTAAACACCATACAGCGACATCTATTCTACTCAGACGAAGCACAAGGTCAACTAGGATGCAGCACAAATGTTGCAAACAGCTGATTCATGGGGTGAGCACAGCATGAGAGAATATAATTGAAAGCAAGAGCGAACGTATGAGAGGGAAACGTGAGCCAAGGGAGACAGACACAGAAGGAGTTTGGGGAGGTTGATGGGGTTAAGGACAGACAGCCGGCGGGGCTGAGGGATGGGGGACGGAAAGAGACAGGGGCTCTTTGTAGCCAACAAGACATCTCTTGCATAACAGTGACACCGGACAGGCCTATGTTGTGCCCTAATGTACCCTCATTACCCCCTGTGCTGACGTTTGCTGTGTTATATCTGCTCCACCTCCTCTGAAACGCCGCCAATTTGCTGCTGTTGCATTTTCTCCAGCAATCAAGCCGGCGACATTGAGTGTGTCCCTCTAGAACAGGGGTCGGCAACCTTTACTATCAAAGTCAGGTGCGGCTTATAGTCCGAAAATTACGGTAGTTATACTATACTTGTTGCATTTATGAAGTTACAGAATGACAATAAAGGAAACTGTTGAGATCGTATCGCTATTTTTACCTGTTTCAACAAAGGAAAACACCAAACTCTTTAGAAGAGAAGGAAAGAATACACTGGCATGTTTAGGCCGACTTTGAAAATAATTAAACACAGAACTATGCAGACGTATTTGAGTCCTCCACATATTTGTTGAATCAAATAAAAAATTAATTAATATAATGTGAAAATACACAAAACAATAAGAAACACAATATAAAAATGAAATGAATACAAAAAAGTATCCCACTTTGAAATAAAAAAAACATATAGTTGCAGCCTAATAGCTTAGAAGGAGTGAACGTGGAAAGAAATAGGCCAGTTTGTATATAATTATATCCGTTTCAGTGTGTTTTCATCCACATGGTGGTGGTGTTCATTTCTTTGGCTTTTAAACAATTCACAACAACCTCACAAATGCCCCCCCCCCCCCCCCCATATCACAATATCACCTTTGAAAGATTGTCCACGGTGCAACAAAAAATACATAAAAATAAATATTTAGTTCCATGTTTGCTTTTGTCTAAGCCACAGGGAGCCACTACAGAGGGGTTAAATAGCGTACAGAGTTAAAGAGCCACAAGATACATTTTGTTAAGTTACTTTAAACTGTGGTTGCAAACTAACTCAGCCCGGAGCCCAAAATCAGAAACAGGCTATGACTCTGAGAGAATTCTCTTAAGAAGGGCTCATGTGTGGTCATGCAAGCAATTGAAAAAGCTAAAGTATGTTAAGAGTCTCTCTCATTTGGGGTTTGGTTATCCTCCTGCATTCCTGTTCTCACTATTCGTCTAACACTAGTGTTTTGTCGTGCTTCATCAAGCTAGACTGAAGTTAGTTCTTGCCTTGCAATGTCCCGCTGATGTTAATGTGAACTCATCACTTGCTGCAGCTGCTTCACAAAGCCTCTCAGTGACACCGACTTGTTTCATGCATTTTAATGCGATTGATTCCAAGTTTCCTTGCTGTGTTTTGGTCCTGGTGTTTGACAGAGACAATATGCATCATTATTATCTGTTTCATTTTCAGGAAGGAATTCAAAAAAGGTCTGTAGTTTATAATGCTCAATACAACTGTAGTTCTCTGCCTTTTTCTGAAGAAAACTAAGGCGCTCTGTCCTTAATCTACTCTGGGTGGTGTGGCAATTACTACGTTATTTCTTCCACAGACAATGAAAATGCAGGTAATAAAAGAACACCACTGATTTAGCATAGCACTCCTTACATTGTAAGTACAGTGTATCTACATTGTCGGACTCACGAATGACAGTTTTAAAAAAACACATCAAAATTGGTGCAGGGATATTGTCAGACAGAGATATGGCAAGACAAAACAACCTGTTTGTTTTCTGGTTGCTCATGCTTCTTGCCCCGCCAGACTTTACTCTAGTGATGTTGTCATATTCCCAAATCTCAGCAAAAACACTGTTGCTATAATCGATAGAAACAATGGCTGCAATGTAAAAAAAAAAGATGTCCAATAAACTAAATCATCCTTAAACTTTGCAAGTATTTGAATTGCACATTGAGCATAGAAAGATGGTATATTAGTACCTTTCTGTCTGGGAAATCAAACTCAATGAAACCTTTGGAAACTGACCAACAATAGTGTTCAACAACATGGGACAAGGAAGAATGAAGGGCTGAAAGCACTCACAACAGATCTATATATACAGTAGGGGCTTTAATATTCGAATAGACTTTATCCATCTTTAGGCTTTATCGCTCATGCTACAGTAGTTTACATCACTGTATTGCTGCAGCCTGCGACACCAGCAATATGACTCATCCAATATGAAACTGCTGGCTGTGAACACAGAGGTCTTCTAATACCATGCAACAATACACAGCTGCCGGCAACCAGCTGTGTCTGTGTGTGTCTGTGTGTGTGTGTGTGTGTTTGTGAATGACAGAAATAGAGATAGAGTTGACTGCCGCGTAAATCAGAGCATGACTAACCTACACAGACATGGAACTGGTGCAAGGATATTTTACTGCAGGCGGCCTTCTACACACACACACACACACACACACACACACACACACACACACACACACACACTAATTTGAGTATTGACCGCTATAGCTCCTGCTTGCTAGCATGTTAGCTATCAAGCTACCACACTGACAAACATGACAATCAATAGATAGTCTGACAGACACAGTAATAATCCACATGACTTTGCACTGACTGTGTACACACAAACTGATTGTATGCTCAGTGACATTGCTATAGTGTATGAGAAAAAACATGTTTAGGTTTTATATAGCCGTCTTTATGCAATAATAATGAATGTTAGTATTATTAACAAGGAGTTTATGTTCTCGGCTCGGTTTGTCCGTCTGTTTGTCTGTCAACAGGATTACAGAAAACCTACTGGCCTGATTTTCCTGACACTGGGTGGAAGGGTGTAGCAACAGCTATTTGCACTGTAAACAGATACACCTGTTGCTATTCTGTCATATTTCTGTGTAGTGGCCTAAGGAGTTGCTCTGGTTTTAGAGCACACTTATCACAAGCAACCACGGTAGCCAAATCACAGAGGAGGGACATCTTGAGGATTATAAAGTCAGCTTTTTTGAACTGAATGCAAAACCTCACAGGGTACAATGGGTAATATATTGTCAGTAATTCAGCCCACATGCAGCTGGTGCACCTGTTTGCCTCCCCTCTCCTGCAACCACTCATTCATGATCTACAAGCTGAAAGTTAATGTTATAAATCCAGAGTTCATTTTTTAATCTTTTAATTTTTCCCTCTGGATTTGCGGTCTCCTCACCACTGTCCCCAAGCCCCCAGAGACAACATTACAGGAAGGATTTTTGATTGCCCATGACTGCAGGTAACGGAGCCCATCTGTTTAATGATTGGTTGTGAAATCACTGATTGTGTTCCCTGTTAGCTCAAGCTTCAAGACTCACACTTGCCTACATCCCCCTCCCCATACAGCTGTGTACTTCTTTGTGCATGTATGTGTATTGGTGTGCAGCTGTTATTGATTTTTCTATCTATTTGTGCTAAATGAACATGCTGTCTACTGTCATTGTGTCTGTGGGGGCGTGTGATTTTTAAATCTGTAAGATTCACGTCAGTGGAAGCTGTTCACCTACACACGTACCCATGCGCGTATGCTCACACGCACACAATGCTGGAAATAGCTGCTCTATATTTGAATGAGTACAGCAGAGTCAATGTCTAATCAATGTCCCAGCTTTTCTCTGCCAACTGCAGTCTGAAAAACAGGACACATGGCTAGATGGATGGGTATATTATTACATCGGCAGAGAAACATACACTGTAAAAGAAGGTAAAATGGATAGAAGATATCCGTATGAGGGGAATAGGGAGTGACTGCATATATGCATGGTTCCATTCTTATCAACTTTGTTGAAAGACATCCATAATCCAAACCAGCGTTCATTTTTTGTTGAAGTTTTAAGCCCTGGGTTGGTCCTCCCATAATCTTCTGCCAGCTCCCTTTACACATTTTCCCTGTATTTTTTCTTTTACATCACAAGTAACCACAATTTGAACAAATCTCCTTTGCATTTGAATTCATCAAAGGGTAATTTCATAGAATGCAATAGAATGTGAGGATATGATAATATATGTATGATATTCATAAAATGAAATAATCTAATATGGCGTGAAACCTGGCAGAATCTATTTTCTCATGTGGATTTACCTAATTAAAATCCCTATTATAGGAGGCGATGACAATTAAAAGAGGTTTAACCTTTGACATAATGGAAATGAAGAAGGCAGCAGTAGCTCAGTCTGTAGGCTCAGGAGGGTGGCCCTGTGCGGACCAAGTACGACGTGTAGACCGGTAGCTAGAGAGTCTACTTCACCTCCTAGGCACTTACAAGGTGCCCCTGAGAAGGGCACTAAACCCAAACTGCTTAGAGCGCCGACTATGTGGCAGCCCCCTCTGACAACAAAGTGTAAAAACTGAATTTAACCAATGATTGCTTTTTTTGCATATTGGGTGTGTATCTATTGTTGTTTTTAGCTTAGATGAGAGTAGAATGCACCTACAGAAGCCTATAAGTAAACAGGCCCATTTACACCCAGTGTTAGCTGCTATTACATGTACTGACATACATCCCTAATCAAATGAACTTTCATCAAATTTAAAGAACTTCAGATGGTGGATGTGACCTGAAGATATTGTAAAGATGCACCTCATATACCTTCATTACTGACCCCCATACAACACCCATACACTCCTTTTAACTCAGCTCATCAACTATCTTAAATTAGCATGGCATGTCAACCAGTTGATTTGCTATCAAACTGTGGCTGAAAAACTTCACAGAGAGTAGAAAACATGAAATAGATAAATAACTATAAATAGATGGTATTTTGACAGCAAGGCTTTCCCTGTAAGTGAAATGTAAAGCTTGTAAAATTGAGAGGAGGGAGAATCAATGCAACTCTGCCAAAGAGAAAGACAAAGAAGCTGAATGGATATCCACAGGTGGATAATGATGCTGGGCAGCAGTGGATGTTGTCTCATCATGACTTAAAGGATGCAGGTAAAGAATATTCAGTTCCACTAACTGCCACAGCATGTTGCATGCATAGTGCATGTGCTTTCTATTGAAGTGGCAACCAGCAGTGTGGCAGCCTCCTATTGATATTCTAAAATACACCTATTTCAGGCATAGCTTATGTTGGAAAAGAAGGCACAGCGAACATCCTATACTTAGCTAAATGCAACTGAGCTGTAATGCCATGGTTGTGCTCAAGTGAAGTGCAGCGGCAGGATAGACAAAGAAAGAGCTGCAGGAACTCATAAGCTGAGCTCTATAATCAAGACATTCACCTGATGCACACCCCCTTACAAAGATGAAGGCAGCGCAACATAACAGCTGGAAAAGTCCAATGGTCCAATCTGTTGGAGCTGTGACTTTTCTGTATCATCGTAACTCCGTATGAATTACAAAAATACAAGTCACTGCAGGTACTTTAAGTTTGTCGGTTTGGTCGGTTGCGTGCAAGAGCCTGGAATTTAAAGCTTGATTTACAGTTGCAAGTAACGGGGAACGGCATAGCAGCAGAGCCTAGGCACATCACTTGGCTAAACTGTGGCTAATGTACATCCTTCTCAAAAATACACTTCTGGGCTACGTTGGATACAGAGAAACCACTTTAAGAGACCGGAAGAACTTTGACTGGTTGGCTTAAGTTGCTCCTACAAGTTTCTGATGCTGGTGGAGATTGTTGATGGTGATGACAACATCTAGCAAGCTTAAGTAAAAGTCTATATCCTTCCCTTTTCGGGAGTCCATCCAACAGCCATTTTGACTGCAAACCCTCTGCTTCTCATGATCAATGCTCCATACCACATTAAATGGAAGAACATAAACCGGATCACTGTCATTCACGATAACATGGCAGGTAGCTTAATGTTTGATCGAGTAAATAATGTCAATGTTAGAGTTTTTATTTCTGCAACTTGGACTTACAAACCAGACCTTAATGAATCTCTGAACAAATCAAAGATCTGCAAGGTGGATTGGGAAACATTACCTGGAAATATCTAATTTCTCATATCCATCCCAACAGACAGTACGCACACAAGGAGAAACTCTTACCCTTTATGTCCAGTTTACTATCTTGGGTGCTGTTAATAGACATTCCTGCAGGCAGTGGAACAGGAAGTAAGAAATTGGTCTCGCAGCTCCCATGATGTCTCTTAGGAGGTGGGGATGATGGCAATACAGCTGACGTCATTAATGGGGGAGACATCATTGTCGCCATTGCAGCTGCAGCTTCTGTGCCATATGAGACAGTGAGCGAGCGTCTTACAGCCACGTGTGGGTAGGGAGACCTTGGTAGGCATGCTGTTCCCATCAGGGCAAAATTTGTTACGTTGGGTATCATCAATGGCGAGCCTCCCATACACTTTGGGTATGCGCCGGCCATGACCATGGGAACAGACAGATGTGAACAGTCAGACATTGCCCGTCTCACTGCAGTCCGCTGTGGCAGTTCCCTGCTTTGGCTAGGTTTTGTCTCTCTACCTACGATAGCACATGATCCCATTTTCCCAGCCTCAACGCAACTTAAATCCTGTGTTGACAGGCCAGTTACGCCTCTTGTAGGAGGATCACATGACCCCATCCTCCCTTTTTCAGTATGACTTAAACTTTCTCTTTCCAACGTACTCTCTCCTACACCACCTACCGCAACACCAATGTTGGCTGAGGGTGGAGGTAGGCCTGCACTAGGCCGTGCAGTGGCAGCATCTTTACTTCCTGTTAGGTCAACAGGAGCAGTACCAGTAGGTTGTGGATCAACACTTTGCTTTCCTAAAGATGGCTTGAGCATTTGAGTAGTTAGAACTGCAACTGAATTTTCTTTCAAACTTCCGAGTAGCCCTTTAGATGTAGAGGACGTATCAGATTTCCTCTCATCCTCTTTATTTCCAGGACTTGATATTGAACTTCCAGTGAAGCAAAGGTTCAATGTGTTTCCCTGCCCAAGCCCTGAGGCCTGTTTTGGAGGAGGAAGCAAGCCCTGGTCTTGGGTAGACACTTGAGATCCCTGGATGTAAAATCCATCTTTGCTGCCAGTATAGTTTTGTTGCAGAATATTTTGTCCAAAGTTAGAGTTTGGTGTGAGTTTATAGTCTAGCGCAGAATTCGGGAAGGATCTCCCAGGTGAGACAGAAGGGGAAGGTAATGAAGAGGAAGGAGAAGAGTGGGAAGACAGGGGGCTGCTGGGGCTTTGTCCTGTACTCCCTAATGATACCCCTTCCCCTCCCACCCTATGTTCGTCCTCCCTTGGCCTCTCCCCTCTGGACCCCTCATCCACTATCTTCAGCGCTGGCATCTTGAAGCTCTGCATTCCTGGTGCTTCGGCCACCATCCCAGACAACGTCCCCTCGGTCCTGCCCCGCCCTAATTTTGCCTCGTCTTCCATCAAAGTTATTTTAGACCCCCCTTGTGTAGCAGCCTGACCCCCCGGTGCCAGCTGGCCTTGGCAGTGCCAGTCACTGCGCCGGTCAGAGTCCAGGCTGGAGGGTGACAGTGGAGAGGAGGCCAGGACCACAGGGATGTTGGCACCAGGAGGTTTGTGTTGCTGCTGATGCTGCTGTTGATGCCCACTGGAAGGTTGTGCGTACCCGCTGCTACCACTAATAATGCCAGGCTGCTGCCAGGGCGAGCCAGACAGGAAGGACATTCTCCCGCTTTGTTGTCAGGTTTAATTGTCTTGCTCTTTTTCTGGATAGGTCTCTTGTCAATCTCTTCTTTTCTCTCCTCTTTACTCCTTCTTTGTCTTTGTTTGTATTTCTTGTTCTTCTTTCTCTCTGTCTTCAGTTTTTCCTCCCGTCTTTATCTCCAGTAAGTGTCCTTTTACTCTTGTCCAGGAGGCAGAAATGTCCTCAGTATCCAAAGTGCTATGAGCTTGGAAAGTAGAGGAAGCAATGCATCTTTTCTTTTCTTAAGGTGATGCCTCAGAGTTGTCTGCGTGTACTACTGTGCTAATGTGTGTGAAGTGCATGTGTGTACGTGTGTTTATAGGCAAGGCAAAAAAGAGTGTGTGAGAGTGAGAGTGTGTGCGTCTGGTCGTCTCGGCTTCTCTCTCAGCACTGCACGGTTCAGCTGTGAGGCTAAATTGCACCTTGCTCTCTCTCTCGCTCTGTATCTCTGTTTTCTTTCTCTCTCTCTGACATCACACAGTCACATGACAGCCCGGAATATTTCCTCATTCGCTGGAGCAAAATTTCAGCATCCAGCCCCTAGTGACAAACGTGCACAGGCATACACACATGATCACACACAAACGCAATTATAGTTACAAACATGCACGCAGACAGATCAATGGCTGTCACAGTTTCTCAGCTACCATATGACAGCCAGTGTTCACATGTTGACACAGACTGAGAGACACAAGCGAGATTAGCGAGACATCACTGAAGACTGTAATCATCCTGACTAGATGATGCTGATTTTGATTGGAGTCCTTGTATCAGCCCATCACTGGCTACAGAAATAAAGGAAACAAAAAAAATAAATATATATATATATATATACTGTATATAATTTAGCACATGTTGTGCTCTCCTCTTGATTAATTTGTGCCTTCCCTGAAATTATTTTGTGCGTTCCATATTTCAACTTTGCAAACTTCCTATTTCCCCCTGCTTACCATAAATACCTTCACTGGTTTAGTTGATAACAATGATTAATTTGATTAAATAAAGATATATTCCATTGGACAAATCTAACTTCATTGTAACATTTTCAAACGTGTCAAAGATGGGTGCAGAATGGAAACATTAACACTGACTGCTGGCTATGTAAGCTCTTGAACTGAGATAAACATCCTCCATCTGGGATTTGTTCATCTTTTAGTGAAAAACTGGGTGAAGCTTAGTCTGCTAAAAAGATACAGAGGCCTACAGTGCAAGGTGTTGATAAAGACAATGAGAACTAATGAATGCTCTCAAATTCAAATTTGAGCTATAGTTTATAATGAATTACATCGACTGAACTTTTTAAAACCAAATTTAAAACCAAATCTCAACTACATTAGCATGTTAGCTAACATGTAGCACAAAGTTAGTTTTTGCTAGCTCACTTTACATTTGTTCTCAGGACTAAAGGACCGAACCAGGTATAAAACCCAAGCGATCACTAGATTTCTAGTGAATTGTCAGGAGGCAAAGAAGATGGCAAAGAGATGAACTGTTTGATACCCAGCAGGCACCCATAACAATTTAATAAGCTAATAGCCAATAATACATTTGATGCGTTTAGTTTGTTTTAGAGACGTTCTGCCACATAGTAGTCAGAGATCACTCATTCAAAACCACTGCTCATCATTACCTTCATCAAGTTTATGTGGCTAAATTGTTAGCAAACTGTTGCTTATTTACATATGCAGTAGACACAGAGCAACTATATGTTTCTGCCCACCTGATGAATCCAAGTCCAAAAGTCCCTCTCTTTTAGCTCTATTTCTGGTCTCTACGGTCATTTGATACATTGCTCTTATTATGGAAATTGTAGCATGTTTTAATTATAGCTGCTCTAAAAAAAATTCTAAGAATATACCAAACATAGACAAACTGCAAAGAACTGGCATAAGTTGAAGCTCACCAGCAGGAGAAAGAACCATTTTAATTTTTGGTCATAGTGGGAAAAGCACAGGTGTAGCTATAACATTAATAATGGTTGCATCCCTGTTGCGTGTGCAAGTTCTAGGGCTCTTGTATTGTATGTGTTGTCTCATGGGCATGGCTACTGGGACAATCAAATAGAACGGTTTCATCATTAATTGTATCTATTGCCTGTTGTGTCCTTCCACAGAAGTACAGCCTTGAAAATGAGCACAGTCTAAAACTGGTTATTAAAGCACTGCTGCCATTTGTAAAACATCTGAATCAAAAGCTGGGGCAGAGCAATGCATGCAAGCTGCACCTGTTAGCTGTGAAATAAAGAAATATTAACATTGACTCTCTTTCTTATATCCTCTGGCCTTCAACTGACTATGTGCATTGCACACTGTTACACATGGTCTGCGATGGTATGAAGAGTCATCTGTTGCGATTCATTAGGTTTGATTACTCTGTATTATTGTCAAGGCATAAAGCAATGGCGCCCCCATTGTAATGATGCCCCTATATCACACGACTAATTAAATTAGGTCAAAGTCTAACCGCTTGCCTAGGCCCCCTAGTTCAATATATAGAACATGACTATAGAAAGCTATGGTGAGCTGAGTGTAGAGTTCTACCTCCTCCATCCTGAGAAGAAATGGAGCCTTAAAGAATGCTGCAATATCTCACTCCTCTCAGGATTTGCACTACAGCTTTGCAGGGAGGATTAAAACCTTTCTGACGGCAAAGAGTCTCTAGTCCGCCCAGCCTCATCTATCTCCACATTTTTGCCTAGCATTGACTTTCTAGACTTTACTGAGAAATTGTGTGTGGGAGCAAAATAATACTGATAGTTTTGTGTACTTTACCTCTACCTAAAAGTGTAGGCCTACGCAGTACAAGATACAATGTTTAGCTACATTTAACTGATGATATTTTCCAGGGTGACCTAATGATGTTATGTGCAGCACTCGTATCATCAACTCCATGCTCGATGCAGAGCTAAAATTGCTTAAAGCATTGAGCAACCTTTCTCAAAGACCAAGGTCATGTTGAAAATGGGATACTGCTCTCCAAATATGGTGCATATTTACGTATAGTGAAATAAAGGGTGAGTAACACTACCTGTCTCTATCTCAAACATGTATTTACAATCAAACATTATCTCTATTGTGTGTATTTTAGAAAAACAAATAAGAAATGGATTTGTGTGGAATTCATTTGTTTAAACTTAAAGCCAAATCACATACAGAAGTGAACCCAGTGTTTCCCAACGGAGCCCTGCTCCCCTCCTGAAATTCAAGGCTTGTTTTTTTTCTCGAGTAAAAATAATAATATATATTTTTATTCACAACTCACTTTTCAAACATTACCAATACAATGGAATAGTTGTTGTATCATGTTAGTACTTGTGTTAGAACATATGTCAATCATTTTGTAACAGGTTCCAATCTTGTGTTTTGAATTTATTTGTAATTAGATTATGCCTTATAAAATCTATACATAGTGTGCCCTCTCACAATTTATAGTCTACATGTCTCTCTAACACCTGCTTCTTTCTTATCGTCCTTCATCTGATCAGTAGATCTTGAGTCAGTTGCACTTTCTTTAGTTCCTTCATGTTTCTGTCTCCATTGTTCAAAAACAAAGAAAGAGGGAGCACAGATCTAGCACACTAACAGGTGAAAAGAGATGTGAAGTGTGCGTAAATGCTTTTTACAGAATTTGTGAGGTAGGTAAAACGATGCCTGTACGCAACTCTATAGTTGTGTTTCCATTCAATTTTGCATCAACTGGTTTGAAGTGATTAAACTAAGCTAAGTAAAGCGTAGTTTCCGTCAGAAGTTGGACACATTGCAGACAATGGAAACAGCTGATCATTCATGTGTGTGAAATGCTTGCTACGTCAGAACTTATTCGGCAGAAAAACACCTTAAGCAAGCTCAAATCTTGTTTGTGCAATTGAGGAAGTTTTTTTCTATTTTTTTAGTTTCCATCCAGCTTTTCTAATGCGATACCTAAAATGCGAATAAAAATATGTTTATGGAAAAATGTATGGTAGTACCGTGAGAGTGGTAGTAATCTGTTCTCAAAGTCAAAAGCATCGCAAGTTAATGACCCAAAATTGGTATCTTGGAGCCCTAACAATGTTAGAAGTGACGCTACAACAGAAAGTGTTCGGTGCTTCCTGAAGACAAAAGGTAGAAAGATAGCTAGTGTAGACAGCGGTGAATATATCTAAATTAATTTGGACACCTCTGGGACTCAACTGTCAGGGACCAGTTTACAGTCTCGACCCTGCCTTTGAAGTACAATTTTAAACAAATGCCTGATGACGAACCCTGACATCTATTTAAAGTTTTTCACTGCACATAACAGCTCACTGTCTCCCACCAATCCCAATTTACCACCAACACACCCCGGGGCCTGTGCCAAAATAACAAGAGCAGCTTGTCAAGCATGAGTGAAAATGAATGAGTGTTATTACATAATCCTCCATAAACAATTTGTCTACTGTAAGCACAGAGGGTGAGACAGCCAGATAGAGGAAGAGGAAGACATTAGGGTGTTGTTCAGTTTCAATTGACTCAGAAAGGGTGGGCATTATGCAAGAAATCCAGGCGATGCTTCTGTTAAAGTTTGTGTCGGGCTCTGTCTTTTGGTAACATTAAAACGGGTCTCAGGTTAAAGCAGAGAAACTTGTAGATTTGACAGCTGAGCTTTTGGCATTTCAAAGAAATTGACCCCTCTGTATTCAATTATCTCCTCCACAAACTGTATTCACTTCCATGTGATAATGATCAAATCAGATAGAAAGAATGTAGTCTAGAATTTGTAGTTTGTTCATTGTCTTTGTTGAACCGTCATGTCTGAAAGCCTGTGGTAGTGACTTGTAGCTGATACCAGTGCGTTGAGATATGTCATCATTTCTCTTTGCAGTTCACACTGCTGTGGAAATGTTTGCTCAGCTAGCACAAGTTTCAGTTCAGCAGAAAAAAAACTATGAAAATATCATTTTGAAATGATAAAAACAAAAAAATGTAAAATCCACTTTTCCGTCAGTATAATCTTAACACTCATCTTCCAAATAAAGTATGCAATGTTTCCCCTAGGTGTATTGCTTTGGGAGGACGGGGTGCGAGTGGCGAGGTTTTATTTTTAGTTCGCTCCTCTCCTTTCCTCCGCTCTGTCTCTGACTAGTTGTGTGCGCACGTGTGTGTGTGTGTGTGTGTGTCGGGAGCACAAAACAGAGCGGAGGAGAGAATGTGAATGCGCAAAGTAGAGACTACACACTGAAACGTGCACATACATAACATAAGTGTTTAGTTTATTTAATAGAAGAGCATCTGTTCAATGTGAAAAGTGAGTTGTGAATATAAAAAATATAAAAATCCAGAAAAAAATAAAACATCTTGAATTTCAGAGGGGGCGTTTGTATGGCAAAAAAGATTTTTCAGTGTGAAAACGGATGTAATAATATGTCTAATATTGCTTTTATTTCTTCCTCTTCATTGGTATTTTTTTCCATTATGTTTTGATTTTATCCCCTAATTTAACTCTATGTTTTTCTATTGTCAACTAATCCTATGTGCAAGTGCAAAAAAACAATGAATGTTTCCAACTAACAAGTATTGTGAGATCAAAACCGGATATATCTTGTGCCTCTGTCCGAAAAACAAATCACTGAGCCACACTGTTGTACTGTGTGATATGTTCCTTCATTACCATGAACACACACACACACACACACACACACACACACACACACACACACACACACACACACACACACACACACACACACAGTATATGCGTGCAAGCACAGTCAGAACCCAATAGTTCAACAGTACAATAGTTAATTTTGACTAAACCCCACATACACAGTCATGCTGCCCCAACTACTGACTGTAACACCAAATGTGGATTAATCTGCAGATGAAAATAGTCCCCAAAAAATTATCTATTTCTTCCTGCTTGAGTAATGTATGATAACAACTCTAGTGGCCACCTGTTTTAGGAAAATGTTGAGTTTTTTGTAAAAATGTGCATCTTCAGTAGGAACCAATGGGATTGGGTAAGAGTGCAACCGACAAGTGGATGGACCAACATATTGTTGTTTTTGTGTCCAATCAAGGAATTTGTTGATAATACAAATATATATAATATACATTTTTATATTACCATTTGTATTTGAGCTATTTTGTCATATTATATAAGATAGTTATATTTAAAATGTACTTTGGATAAGAAAATGTTTCCAAAATAGGCTGTAATATAGAAGTAGAAATGTTAGCCCTTTTCCTAATTCCCTTACTCCAGCTTTTTCCCTTTTCAGATGCAGTACTTCTTTTCATTAGTATGCTAATGATAGATGACTGTACTTTGCCTATGAAAGGATCACTATAGCTTTAAAAAGTCTGGTGTAGATCATATCTGAAAACTTTAATGATTATAAATGTGAGGTAGTTAAATATGGCTCAGGTGAAACTGTAGAAATCCATAAAACTAAAACTTTCGCAACCTTGCAACGAGACCACACAGACACTCTGGGATACAAATAGAGAAGGACAAATAAAGTTCAAAAGCAGGAGAGCAAAATAACATGTCATATATTTAGAAAAAGCGTCGATTGGTCAAATTAAATGTGAAACTCTTGTGGCTTTCTGCTCAGGCAAAAAGCGACAGAGGTCACTGTTAGTCTTCCTTTCGAAGGTCACAGATTGTTGAACATCAGCTGAAGATGGAGGAAACAGAGAGATAGGATGCTACAGCTGGTTGCCCATGGCGCTGGGCAGAGAGAGAGCGAGAGAGAGTGAGAGAGAAGGGTGGGGGAGAGGGGGAGGGGAGGAAGAGAAGGAGGGTTGGAGTATCTTGTCAGAGCGTTTCTATTTTTACTCTTCGACCTCACTGACTGTCACACCCAGTCCACCCCTTCTCGATCCCTCGATCCCTCACTCGCTGAGTCTCTTTGTTTCCACGGCAACCGCCTCCCATGTCACCCTGACAACGCGCACCCCCCCCCCCACCAAACCCACCAATCTCCATTGCAGTGATTATTACGGTGCCGCAGCGACACAGAGAGTCTGAGCAGGAGAGGGGAAGACGTGACGTGGATAAAG
This sequence comes from Cottoperca gobio, assembly GCF_900634415.1. NCBI lineage: Eukaryota > Metazoa > Chordata > Actinopteri > Perciformes > Bovichtidae > Cottoperca > Cottoperca gobio. Next base: position 15,961,363 of record NC_041371.1, read on the forward strand.
GAGACAGAAAGGGCAAAGAGATGGAGGGAGAGGAAAAAGAGAGGGATGGAGGGGGGGAGAAAAGGGCAAAGAGAGAGGGGAAGAACGAGTAAGATGGAGGAGGGCGGACAGAGGTGCTGAGAAAGGCAGAGGAATCCGGGAATAGATAAAGATGAGATATGATGAAGGGCAACAGATGAAGGAAGAAGGGGAGGAAAGGGGAAAGCAAGGTGGAAGTAGGGAAGTGGGGGCAAAGGGAGATTATAATGAAGTGAATACAGAGATGAAGGAGTCTAAAGCGGAATGGGAGTGGAGATAAAGATAGAGATTGGGGGGGGGGGAAAGGAGGGAGAAAAGGAGGACAAGTAGAAATAAATAATTTCTAAAAAAAACTTTCCACTAGCCCATTTATTACTTCCATCACTTTAATCTGGTCTGAAATTGGTTAAAAAGGCACACGTATAGTATCCAACTAGAGGAGTTAGGATTAAAGAAAAGGTGTAGTGACCTAATGTTGCTAAATTCACGAAAACATCAGTTATAAGAGCTACATAACTACTTCAAACTAAAAAAGAGAAGATTGGCAGCTTCTCCTAGCTTCTCTAATATGCTACGTGTCAATAATTCAGATTTGGCAGGAAAGCAGGAGGAATGCAGAAGAACTTTAAGGCATTCTGGGAACAGCAGATGGGAAGCAGCAAAAGACAAAATAATCACTATAAAAATACAGTAAAGAGGAAAGACAAGGAATAGGGCAAAAGATGTGATGAAGAAAATAAAATAGATAGATACAGGTGCCCTGTATGAGATCCTGCTGTGTGCAGTGCTCGAGTTGGGCTCACTCATGAAGAAAATTACGCTTTAAAAGAGATCGTAAAGCAGGATTCCATTAACCCAGCAGACACCGGCCTCATGCAGGGAGAAGATACCGTACAGAGCCATTACAAGCAGTACAATTAAATGAGCCCTCATCACGAATGCTCAGTCTAGTATCTAAGGAGAGAATAACGTGATGACAGACAGAACTGACTCGTGGGGTTTTTCATTATCCTGCTAAGGCTATGATGATGAATACTCCTATAGACCTGTTACAGATGTCATGCACCTTAAAGGAACACATCTCCTACAATCCTGTCATTATTTATTTATTCCTCTAAGACATTTTAAGACATCACCTTTTTTCACTATTTTCTGACATTTTATAGACCAAACGATTAAGCAATTAATAATGAATGAATGACAATGATCGTAAATGTCTGCCCTAATATTGATAATTGGAATGTTACAAAGATAACAATATACCAACAGAGAGCAATTTATTTGAACATAAACATATAACATTAACAAACAATGTTGTTTCTTGATGTTATATATGTTGTATTCTCTGTTACACACAGTTGTGACACTATTTCTAAGTGACCTCAAATCTAGTTTGGTTTCTCTGTATTGAAATGTCTTTGTACTTATCTGCCAACATATACTGATACCAATATATCTGCAATAAGCTAGTGTCTGTATGATTCATGCTGTATGTACAACATTCAGCAGAAGGGCAGCAACTAATGCTAATTTTTTATTATTGATGGTAACTCTTGATCATTTCTTCGATTTATGCAAAGTCAAGCTGACGTCTGAGAAATGTGTCAGAGAAATGTGATTTTTAATTTACCACACTACCATTTCCTCGCAGGAACAAGCTCAAGCAGAAATAAAGAATCTTTACATGAAACTCATCACTGTAACCAAATACTCGATTAGGATTTGGAGACATTCCTAATCCTGTCTCATGCTCCACAGTTACTTTCCTTAGCCACCAGATGCCATTTGTTTCTGCTCAGCTTTAGCTACAGTAGTTTGTGTTCAGAGCTGCAGTTCTCCCAGCAGACACCTGATGGAGCCAACGGTCAGGGCTGAGACTCAACAACACCCAAATGCTTTACAACCGACACACACTGCAACACAATTATTTCTGCAACGTTAGACAGCCGACCACAACACACGTTCGTCCCCAGTGATTATCTCAATTTGAAGTATCACTTTGATTCAATCTCACTGGGTCGCTCTCAAAGACAAAACCAGGTTATTGCGTCGTGTGTGTGTGTGTGTGTGTGTGTGTGTGTGTGTGTGTGTGTGTGTGTGTGTGTGTGTGTGTGTGTGTGTGTATTCCAGATTTCACTCACAGGAAAACTCCTTTGCTACTCCTTTGCTTTGATTACATGAATGTTTTCTCTCTCTCTCTCACACACATGTGCACAGTTTATCTGGCTGATTGCTGACCATGCAGCAGGACACCCACACACACCCACACACATCCACACTCACACCCACAGACACGGAAGCTTCTAAATATACATAGACACAGGCATGACAGCCCATTTTACAGGCCACACACGCCTGCATGGTAAAAAGTGAGGGTGCCCTTGCCTTATGTAAGGGTGAAATAACCCCAGACATCAATATTGTATGTGAGAGAAGATAGGGAGATGTGAAGGCAGAAAGCAAGTTTATAAATAGAGACACAGCCGGAAGAAAGAAATAGACGCAGGTAGAAAAGCAGAGGGGCCGAGCAGATGTATACCAGACATGACACCAAGGAAGCAGTCAGCTGTCAATACCTCTATTACAGTCCAGCCACTGATTCCCAGTCTCACTGGGCAACAAAAGCACTACATCTGCACTGTTGACTCCACATGTGTGCCTTATGATGCTTGAAGTCTCACTAACTGCTGGTTTATATGGTACAACATTTTAGCGCAAATGGCTGCCATCACTGTGCAGGAGTTATTATGTGGATTTTGCTATTGAACTAATAGATCAGACTAAGTGTATGGCTGCATATCCAAAAGCCAAAAGACAATGATTTCATTAGATATCAATAAATGTCTACGTTACAAGAGAATAAAATCTCTTTTTAAAAGTGGTGCAACACATCTGCTACAACTTCCATAGAAAATATTTTAATGTTTGTGGTTTATGTGCAATTAACACAGTTATTCAAACTTAATCAACAATGTTTGGGAATTGGGCTGCAGAAACGCTACAGCAATGAGCAGCAAGTTTAAAAGAGTATGAGTATTAGAAAGATCCACAAACTTAGTGATTCCAACTTCATGGGCTAATGAATATTAAAAGCTCAATGTGTGCTAGTACGGTTTGAAAAATAGCACACTGGACTGTGTTAATAAGCTCCATTTGTCAAATCCCGTGAAGTTTGGGTGACTGTGCTGTAGCAGCACCATCTGAGTCAAGTCCAGCACTGAGGGAGGACCGGCTATAGAGCAACATATTCACCCTGGGACAACTTAGTGCCTGACTGAATACACAGAGTAGACAGCCAGGGTGGTGCTGTCCTCTGCAACAGAAAAAGCATTTCAACAAACACAAAGACGCACAGACTGAAAGCTCTGAGGTGAATGAAGAGCCGCAGAGTTTCTCTCGGAGTTTCTCTTATTGCGACAGTTAAATATAAATCTATTTGTTAAAACTGCATTTGCCAATGCCTCACATATCCCTGAACTGAGAATAGTCCAACACCATTTCATGTGGTGTGAAGTATATCGTCATACTTTTCCAAACAAGGCCATCTGGTCGACACTGGAAGGCATGTTGTGTTGAAAACAGCTTACTAACATAATGGCAATGATATTAGTCTCATTTATTTGCAGCTTTCACTGGGTGTAAAGCGATAGTAATAAAATGACAATTCCTTAACCGTAACTGACTGATAGTGTCGGAAATGCTGACCCATAAAAACCATAACGAGAGACTGTGATGAAATATTCACATATTCCTTACATAGCTGCACCAGATGTGCATGGCATCTGGGATAGCTGCAGCAGTATAGCGCCATGCCCTTTTCCATTTATAAAATGGTTTTCACAACATTATGTATGCAAAACCAGCATTGGCAAAGTAGTCTCAAGATTTTCATCTAAGAAAAACAAACCAGGGGTCAAACCCGTTCATGGAAGATAAATGTTAACAGTTAGAAAAGTGTTATTTTTGCAACAAAAAAAAACTTGACCTCAATGGAACATAGACAAGTTTGACTGGTCAAAGCAGGAAAAGCACAAGTGTAAATAATGATATTAACAATGGCTCCATTCAATTAAGTGTCCCAGTAAGCCATGGGCTAGTGAGGACCATCAGGACCATGGAGCCACCATTAATAGAATTAATTCTAAATTTGCTTTTCCTGCTTTGACAAGTCAAAATGTCTTCCAAAAAATATAACTGAAAAACATTTGCCGTTTTATATAAATAATTCCCATTTGTTTAACTGTCATCACATTTGGAATGCAATTCCAGAGTCCTCAAATAGTGTCACAAAAGTTGGTGCAAAATCAACTTTAGAGGGTGACATACTTTTGATATGAATAATTGATGATAATATTTCAGCTCCAGGTCACTAATACATTATAGTGACCTTCAGTATGTCCTTATGCACAGCATAACTTGCTGACATCCCGGGTGGCCCCTAACGGGCGGCTTGTGAATGGAAGTTTATATATAATAAAATAAATATTACATTAGTATTACATGTGTTATAAAGAAGTTCAGAAATAGTAGTTTTGAAGAATTTTACAGTTTTTCTCACTTTCCCAGAGTCAGAAACTAATAAAGGCCTACAGTTTGACAAACCTGCAGTTTTGTCAAACAGCAATATTACAGTATCTTGGCTCAATTGTTCATTCTACGGGATCCACTAACATAATCATGAAGCTTTGTCCCAGGGGAGGCCCACAGTCTCGTACTTTATAAAACCCTAACTCTAAAGTGTAATTACATGGCCTTACAAGGGTTAGTTCCAAAACGACATCCTTGGGTTAATACAGCTTCGCTCCAAGTAACATCAGGTGCCACGACCCCAGTACACCGGCTGACAAGTCCAGGTCATTTTCTAATGCAAGCACATTTCACCTACTGAGACTTACATTTAGGATGTAGGTTGTACCAGAATAAGATAATATGATGATTTATGTTCTGCTATCAACTTAAATGAAGACACAAAATGCATTTCAACATTAAAGCCACATTAGACAGTTCCAAAAACTCAATTGACTCTATTATTTATATGCAAATCCTTCACTGCCTTATTTGTTGAAAACACACAGGAATGTGTAAATATATGAAATATCTATTCACCACACAATCACAGTACTATCACCGTGGGGTCAGGGATATCAATCCCCAACAAAGTTCAAATATGAGAATAAAATATGCAAACTGTAAAAAGAGAAAACTTGTCTTACCTGTTGTTTAAGGTCACATGATTGGCGGCATTATGAAACAGAAAAAAAGGAAGGGGTAGAGAAAGAAAAAGATCATGTTCAGCCAGTTCAGAATCAGCTTCAATGCATTAAAGACATCAAGTCAAACAATACCTCAGCGTTAGAACTTATAATACAATATGTAAATCATGAATGTGCTTCAAAACACCAGTTACAATTTCTGAAAGTTACAGGACGTTTTAAAGACTACAGGATATTTTAGAGATGCTACTATGTCAAAATAAAAGCCTACTATGGTGTTGAGTATTTGGGCGGGTTTTAGTGGTGAGAAAAGGCTGAGGAGAAGCATAGAGAGAGAATCACACTGGAAAATAAAGCTTCATTCAGAAGCCTGTGGGATGTCGACATTATTCAGGATTGAAACCCAGCATTATCAGGAGGAAGAAGCATTAGACTGACCCCAGTGTACAAGAGGTCAGGCAGGCCGAGAGGGCAGACATCAGACTGCTGGTTACTACATGGTTGCTACACTCATGGGGGAAGTTATGTCATACACATGATTCTTTTAGTCTGCAGTTCTGTCTGTTGTAATAACGACTGGGGGAAACCCTGATTTAAGGTGATTTAATTTGTTTGATTTAGGATAACATATCAGACAAGCACACTAATTGAGGACTATGTTTTAAACAGGCACAAAACACAGATTATTATTTTTTTTACTTATAAACTGCTCTGTATCTTAGCTTGAAGGTTTTGTTCTTAACCTTGAACATACACTCAGTGGCCACTACTTTAGGTACAATGATGATGTTGCAAAGGGCTGCATTATATTCAGAGATATTTCTAATCCTCTGCCCCTCTCATGTACACGTGTAAATGGGGAGGACAAACAATTAGAAACACAAGATAATCAAGTCAAGATAATGTAGTTCACTCCGAACACCACTTTTAACTTTGACCTCAATAATAAACATATAATTGAATTTACACATTTCCGTCAAGGTCACCACAAACTGATCAACATAAAGTCATGTCAGAGCTGTTGTGGCACAATATTGTACAGGCTCACCAAATAAAATGGCCACTGAGTGTAATAGTTTGACAAAACATATCTTAACTCAAAGCCCTCTAATAAGGGGGCTTTGAGTTAAGATATTTTTTTGCCACATCTTGCAGCCTTAACCTTTGCATAGGGTTTAGTTAGTTTCATGGAGTTTTCTTCACGTGGCTTATGCAAGGAACTACGGTCCCTGACAGGTGGTTGTATATTGGTGGGGGAAGATATCTTGCAAAGGGAAAATTGAGTTAAGAGATATATTTAAACTGTAACTATTATCTAAGGGGTTCAAATACAGCTAACTACTTAAGAATTCACATAACAGCTGACTGGAGTGTTTGGGAAATATTATCTTACTGTAATCTGGTCTTTAGTGGGTAGCATGTGTCAGATTTGCTGCCTAAATCTGAATGTCCTACAATCTCTTACAATGAGAATCAATCAAACTCTAACTGTGGTCACATACATTGTAACAGTTGCAAAAGAAACACAAAATATAGACACAATAAACCCGAAAAGCATCAAGATAATTGCAGGTTGCACCATGTTTTACATTATTGGTAAACCAATCCACTTTTCTTATTCACAGCCATGTCTACTTTTAAGTTATCTACTACTACACTCATTTTTCTCAATGCAGTTGATAAACTACAACAACTATAGCGTTGACTTTATAAAGCTAAAAGGCATTAGCAAACTAGCTTTGCCATGCAAGGACCCAGGTCATGTGTGTCTTTCTATAGACAGAGAGGAGACAGTGTAGGAGATTACACAGGCAGCTGACAATCAGATGAAACAGTAGACAAGTGGAGCAAGCAAAGATAGTAGAGCTATCAGAAGCAGGTCAGTTGATACAATTGTTATGATCATGGTAACAGATACACAGAGGCAGGCAGAGGGAAATCAAATCAGACAACTTATCGGTTTACCCTCGCAGTTTTGTTAATATAGGGCCCGAGCAGCAAAGTACATTTGTGTCCCATAGTCATGCCAACAGTCAACAGTTAGTAAGAGTGATATATCTGGACACAAATGTTTCTCTGGTACATTTTTGAGATTTCTTAGGGGTTTAGAATGGTGATAAAGAGCAGATTTGTGAGTATGAATATCTTAAAAACAGATTCAAACTTGAGCTGCTGTATATTTATGTCCTGGTTATTACAAATACATAGAGGAAAGGATCAAGCACCAAGCAGGCCTGGTGCTCAATCCACAAACAGAGAGCCATGCATACAGGAAGACAGACAGTAGCTACTTCCTGCTATCCAAGCCTACAATAATTGTTCAAATTTGCCCCATGTTATTCATAATCTTCCCTGTAGTTCACCAACCTTCCAGTGGGGGGAGCTGTGGCGACGAGGACTCCTGGTGCTCTGAGTGTGCAGGGAGAGAAGGAGGGGCTGCGGGGGTGATGGGTGGAGGGGGAGTGGCTGCTGCTGAGCTAAAGGGCGTGGCTACACTTTTAGGGGGAGTGTTTGATGATGGTGTGGGAGTGGCATCGTTCTTACAGGGGGAAGCTGGGGATCTAAGGGGTGTGGCTGAGGTGGTAGCGGACGCAGTAGCTGCGCTTCCCGTGGAGGCTGCTGCTGCTGTACTAACAACAGGAGTGGCTGCAATTGTGCTGGGTGTGGCTGTAGAGGACATGAGTGTGGCTGAGGGGACGAAAGGCTTGGCGTCAACGTTGAGGGCTGATCTGACTGCAATTGTTGGAGCAAGCGTGTCTGCGGCAGCTAACGGTGATGGGCTGGTGGACAGAGCGGAAGTATGAGGAAGGTCTGAAGTAATCTTGGAGGGGTTGAAAACAGAAGTGGCTTGTGAAGCAGGGATGCCGATATCTGATGGGATGGACTTATTCAGGGGAGCCGTAGCAAGGGAGGGGGTGTTGGTGATAGGGGTGGTGGTCTGTGAGTCAGGAGTGGAGCCTGGAGGGGTCTGCAGGACTGAATCCAGGAATGAGAAGGTCTGGGAGACTGGGCTCAAATTGTCCCCTGTCATCAATGCTAGACTAGCACTAACATCCCCAACTAAACTACTCTTGCTAGGAACACTAGTCGCTGCGCTTATGTTAGGTTCAGGTTTGCTAATCGGAACTTTCTCTTCGTTTGTCTTTTGACCATCTTTAGCAGATGAAGGGAAATCGTCTACACACATCGGCTCGTAAGAGCGTGGAGATGAATCAGTTACAAGGCTAACATTGGAAAGGTTGATGAAACTTGTGGGTAATTGTGAAGGGGCAGAGGCCAAAACAGGGCTGGGGTTGGAGTCGGCAGTAGCCCAGGTAGGAGCGACCGTAGCCAGCGCGGGAGAGACGGGCTGCTGGGGCACTCCCCACTGCTCAGGAAGTTTTGCCCGACTCTTATTCTTCTTGCCTTTCACTCTACCTCCTCCTCCACTCTCTCTGATTCCCCACTCCCAGTTCTCCTCCTCGTCCTCGTCCTCCTCTGCCTCCAGTCCGCCTTTATCCTGCATCCCATGCTTGAGTGATTGGCCAAAGTTATTCTCCTGGCCATCCAAGAAGTCGTAGACCTGGTCGTGGCCCTTCCTCTTCTTCTTCCGCCGCCTCTGCTGTTGCTTGTCAGCCTCCCCCCCCGGCCCCACTCTCTTAGGGCTGAGGGGTTCGGAGGCGGAGGAAGTGGGACTGCTGTCTTCCATTGAGCCGGTGGGAGAGAGGACGGGAGCTGCTGAGGGGGGAGGGTTTTATAAGAGGAGGAACCAATCACATACTGTGTCAGAGCCAAAAAGCCATCAGATTGTGGTTACCATAGGTGGTTTTCACTACTTTTTGTCTAAATTGTTTACTAAATTGTTTCATGGCAGTAAATGAGTGCAATGACAGATCTCATCGGAAGTGTAATGTCCATACCAGTTGAAGTGATATGTTGAAGGAGGGGAGCTTGTAGAATCACTAATAACTGAAGGTGTAATATTGTTTTTTGTAGATATGGGCTACCGCAAAATTAGCCGATTCTTCTTACACGGAGTCAGACAAACTTATGGATACAATTTGTTTTTCTTTTGCGTGTAGTTCGATGGTATGTTGAGGCTAAGGACGAGGGTGGGGATCAGGGTTCTTGAAATGTCTATAAACAGATATATGCATATAAAAGCAGAATCTGCAGGCAACGGGACAAGATTTTGGTATCGGTTAGAGGAACACAATGCTAAAATCGGTGGAGTACTCTTTTAAGGGAGCTACTTCGGCCCTGTAGAGGACCATTAATTGAGCGAATGTAGGGTAAAGTCTCACTCAAGCTACCATGGCCTTGCTTGCAGAGATAAACGGCTTCTATGAGTTTGCCTGACTCTGGGTAACATTCCGTCATGTCATGAATACAATAACGCAAAGGAAAGCTCTGTGCTTAAAATATACAAAAAACATGCCAATTACCTGACTACCTAGAGCCCTGATTGAGAAATGACTACAGTATATCACTCATCCTCAAGGATGAAGCAATGTGCAAGAAAAGTCACGCATTGTCTTCCCTGGGTGTTCCCAGCCATAGTAACCATAGTCTGACTGCTTTAAGGCTCATTTTGGCACAACCCTTTGAACATTTTCATAAAATACGATGCATGTGATGGTGCCTGCTTTTATAAATATATTCAACCTGTAATTTACTCACCTGTTACAGACTTTCTATGTTTCAGTAAAAGCTACATTGGATTGAATGTGCATAATCAATTTATATTAAGACAGATATTTACAGGTGCTGTTTTACAGCAACATAATGGTTTAGCACTGAGCATCGGGTGAGAAGAATAAGCTTTCATTTATCTGCTTGGTTGTGTCCCACTTCTCGAATTTACCAAATGTTTATAGTAGCTTTGTAGGAGCAAAGCTCACTGTGACTGGAGGCTATATATATATATATATTACTGTTTACAATGGGATTTTTATATATATATAAAAATTCCAATGAAAACAGTAAAATGAGAGGGAAAACAAGTCAAAAGGTCCATTGGGCTCGTCAGATCATGTTGTGTACATTTTCAATTCTGAAAATTCTAAAATCGACTCTGGATTGGTGTTTTAAGAGAGCATTTTTCAGTAAAACAATGAATATATTGTGTGACTTTCTTTGTGGAAAAACTTGATTCACCTCTTTTAAACATTACCATCATCATCATGACCCAGGGGGCAGAGGTGGTCTTGTGTAGGGAGCAGGCACACACAAAGAGCAAAACAAACACACTGAGGGCAATGGTGCTCTGAAGCAACTTAACAAGGTAAATGAATCAAGCACATTTCAAATAGAATTGAGCATGCATGATTAAAATAAATGCATGCATGTCTGGAGAATCCTGATAAAAAATGTATCATTGTCCCACATGCACATGCACATGGCACATTGAACATATGGAATGTGTTACAAAATCACAACACAATGACACACTTTGCACGTGCAAGCTTTAACAAATCGCTAAAGAAATTCAGCTTGCACTGAAATGATCCCTTCATTTGTCTGTTCCCACTATCGTTTCTTGTTTGGGGATGAAGTCTTCACAGTTGGGTATGGTTTTTATTTCTCAATTATTTCTGACAAGCACTTCATCAGCTCAGAGAGAATGAGAGAGAGAAAGAAGAGCAGGCAGATAGAAACAGACAGATAGAGAGATGGACTGTATAAATAAAACTCTGACCTATACACCCCTCTCAGTCTTTCTCATCATGTCCTCTTCCTGTCTGAATGATTATTCATCTATCTCAGTTTTCATCCTCCTATCTCCTCAATCTGTTTTACATCACTGGATATTAATGTGAATCCAGAAAAAAGGTGCATTCCCCTTTAAATCTGGCACATTTGCCTGTATTTCTAAATTGATTGATTTAATTTAATTGTAGCCATGTGGCCTCTAATGCTTGCCCAGCTATAAACAGCACGAGGACGAGATGAAGCTGGGGCATTACCATCTTTATTTAATGTGATGAAGTTATTAAATGAGAGTACATCTTAATCTGCAGTCTGGAAAACTGCCAAGAGAAACATTAATGTCGGAGCGTTGGCTGCCTCAAATAAATTGCCTATGAAAAAGTGCTGTGTGTGAGAGTTGATCTGAAATGTTGTGCTAAGAGGTTTCATGTCACTGAATCCCACTGGCTCTCGCACAGAGACAGGAGCAAGTGTGAAGAGGACTTTAAGTCCAAGCACAGAAATATAGTTGGAGAAGAGCGGAAGGCTGCTCGGTAAATATATCGTCAGTGTCCTGCAGAAGTCTTTTCCTCTACACTGTAAGTCTTAAGACATACAACGCACCGGGGTAACACAAAGTGGTGAATTAGGTGGGTGACATAATGGGTTATTAATAACATTTATTAAGATTTATAAAGCAGGTCACTGGTGGTACTTGTGTTTTTCATATTCCTACTGTCAAAGGAAAATCCCTGATTTTAGATACAACCCCATCAAACAGCAAAACATATTTTGAATCTTTTGGCCCAACAGAGCATTAACTAAGCCAATTGGACTACAAACTCCCTTTGTGAAACAAATACCTTTTTATAAAAGGTTTTGTGTTTTTGTTTTTTGCTTCATTAGATACCCAGTGATGTGAGACAGGAAGAAGAAGAAAGACACGACGTGCCAGGACTCCGAATGGTTCTCTCTGCCTGCCAACAGGAACAAACTACTCATACTCAACTACCCTCACAAAAGCTTAAGAGGAAGACATTTTAGAGAAATTACTGTTTCATTCATTTCTTAACACGAACCATTAAATGCCAAATGTCCTCATCGGTAATGTAGATGTCAGAAGACTTTACCTGAGATTGCTCATATAAAGCAACTGTTTCAATAGCAAATGACTTCAATATCAGTGGCATTAAATCACTGGGATGAGTAATAATAGGCCTTTTTTATTGGATGTGGATTCAACTCGACCGGATTTTTAGACGGATTTCTGTGCTTAAAGGTTGCATATTTTTAATATTTAAACAATAACAAAAAATCTGCAATAGTAAGATAAAATATTAGTTTTGCTTATCTAAAGCTTACATTTTATTCTTCATTGTTGTCACCCAAATTACGTAACAGGATTGGCACATTTACAGAATGACTGCAGGTATTTTGTGTGATGGAGCGGTTAGCTAAGCACAGACTTTTATAACAGCAGCAGCATCTAGTTACATCACTATCCTCTTCCCTGAAATTTGAATGGGTTTTCATTCTGAAAACTGAGCGAGATGTGTGGCAGGCATTACAGCAGCTGCTGTTGGGTAACAGACAATCTCTCCTCAATAGAAGACTTCTGTGTAGAGTTCCTGTAATGAACTAGGATATTGACTGTTACATAACAATATGTACTATATTTAGTACACCAACAAGACAGAAGGGAGAGAGATACAAAGTAAGAGCCAGAATAAGAGCATGCTGAATGATTAATATGTTCTACACTATCGCAACTCAGATGCTGAGTCATTTCAAAAGTTCAGTTGAGGGTCCTGTTGTTAAAATCATTTAATGCTGAGAGGAGAGATTGTAAAATTATGTTCAGATGATGAAATTATTAAAAGTATGTGCAGCACTGCATGCATGTCTCTATTACAGAATCTGAAATATGGACACAATTACACAGGAAGACTGCAAAGAGCATGGTGTGTGCTGCTTCATCTCTGTCGTTAAATCCTGTGGGATTTGTGTTTTTGTTGCTCGGCAACCACAAATTCAGTTAACGTTCAGCTGTTGTTCACTCAAGCATGATAAACATTAACAATTCATGATGAAAGGCAAATATATATATATCATTGGGGGCACTAAGTTGCCTATAGGTTTCTTATCAGACTGCAGTAAAGACAAAAAAAGATGGGTTGTCCCGTGTCTCAGGTGTTTGGTCGAGAAAGGCCATGAGTCGACCAGTGACGTCAAAGCAGAGCTGCAACTGTTCCACCTGCAGTGGAAACAACTGGGAGAGGCTGCCCTCTGCTGCTGAAAGCATGTCCTGTGTGATCACGCTCTTACTTTCCTATCACCACCCGCCCCTGCTGCCCTGCTACTGAAACCCAGGGCACATAACATGTGAGATTTTATTTAAGCAGATTTAAGATATGACCAGGATTTAGATTTTCTCAATTTCGTCCAAGGCTCTAACACCCTCCCTGACACATACATGAAAACACCTGCTCGGTATTTTAGTTCTGCGAGTGTCAGGTAAACCTTCTTCAGCTGAGATTTTGTCTAGAAAAGTTAATGAACCCCAGAAACACACTACATATACCGCAAGTTCCTCCTCTCTCCTCCTGACTCCACCCTCCCCTGCTACTACCAGCATACAGCAACACATGCAACCAACCCTCTTTCTGATACCTGCAGAGTGATCCATAGAGTGGATTCCTGGGCCCCCAGAGGAAAACAGATCACTGGTTTTAAAGGGGCTGCTTCCACTGGTGCTTTTGTTTTCCGCACCAAACATGCCCGAACTCTTCTGGGTGTCCATAGCTGACCCCATCCCAGTCTGGCCGAGAGCAGAGCCCATACTGGTCTGGAAGGGTGGCAGGCTGGATCCCATGGTCCCTCCCATCCCAGACTGAGAAAAGCCTGATGGAGGACAGAACACAGAAATATGTCACCATATGCTATACACACTATATACTGTACATACTGTACATACTGGTTGCTGCTTCTTTTTTATGTATATATTGAAAGTCAGTGATTCTCAATGTTTTTTCATGTCCCATGAAATATAGTTGTAGTTGTAGTACTTCTTAGTTATTGAAAGAACCACACAAGAGAAATGTATTAGAAAGATATGTATTAAATACATTTGCAGAATATCATAGTTATAGATTTGTTAGATTAGAACTAAATATATATACTATTATAGTTTTATATATATATATATAAAATTGTGCCACGGACCCCACTTTGAGAATCACTGCTGTAAGAATGTTGTGTTTATAGAATCTTTTTACCCCTAATGCTTTTTCAAGCACATCAACACGACAATAAAACACCCTTAAGTTTGTAGTTGGAGGTAAAAAGGACACAGAAGTTGAAAAAGCATAGTGGACCTAGCAATGAGTCAGGCATGCTGTTGTCCTTTGTCTTGTTCATGCTCCATTGATCTGTCCTCCCACCCATCATAGGACCTGAGCGAGAGAAAGCGAGAGAGAGAGAGAGAGAGAGAGAGAGAGAGAGAGAGAGAGAGGACATTGGCAAATCAGAGAGGACAGTGGGGACAAAGAGCCAGATGGAGAGAGAAAATTAGTGGGAGAAGTTAAAAAAAGAAAGAAGAAGAGGTGAATGATCGGGGGCAGAATGAAATGAACCAGTTGGATGAAACACAAAAACATATGCTAATGTGAGACTTTGGAAATATTCAAATGTGTGCAAGATGTACACAGCATAAGTCTCTCCATGTTTTGTCTCAGTAGGAAAATCACAGGTGTAAATAATAAAATGAGTGATGACTAAATTCCATTTAGCCGCTTCAGTTTCAGGTCCCTGATACACCGTCATGTCTTATTGGGACTGAATAGAACGGAGCCATAATGAATTGGTGACATCTGTGACTACTTTGACTATACTATGTATACTATGAGTTTTTGAATAAAGGTAGATGGTGACATGCGTCTTCTTCCTCTTCTTTAATGTCTAACAATATAGACACGACTGTGACAATGTTGTTGTATATATTGATGTAATAGTTGTAGATGGAAATAAGGCTGGGAAATATATACATTATTATATCATATCGATATATTGCTATAGACTATATATACCCACTTAGTCATTAAATCCCCATTACTGATGATTATTAATTCAAAAAGGTCCCTGTGAACATTTTAAGCTTGTGAATATACATTACTTTAATGTAATACAAAAATGTCCCAATTGTTATTTTCAAAATAAACTACAACTCCCATTGGCCTATGCAACAAAAAAACTATTCTGTGCAAACGTCTTCTATACTAAAGTGGGACAACCCGTGTGATATATAACCTCCCCCCTCACCAGACAGGTAGTCAGAGCTGAAGGCAGGCTGTCCTTGCGGGTCTTGGCGTCCCCCTGATGACATCATTGATGACATCATGCCTGGACCTAAAGGAGATACGGACCATAATCAGCATCAAACAAACAGAAACATCACTGACGTGCTCATTATTGTTCCAAATAAATTAAAGATTGAAACCCACACCTCGCATGAATGACCGATAAGTTTCCGAAACGTCTCTTTTAACATACTCCACGTGGTGAGGCTGAAAACTGCACCTGAATCTGTCACTCTGCTTCTGTCAGTTGTTTAACCATCAAACAGGTCTCGCTTCACAAAACCGGCCTCTCCAGCCCGTCTGTGTGTGTCTGTGTGTGTCTGTGTGTGTCTGTGTGTGTTTTGTACTCTCTTTGACATTGAGGCAAGCAGACACAACACGTCGCTGAAGGGACTATCACCATGGTTACGCAAGGAGAGGACGACAGTATCTGCGTCTCTCTAGGCAACGCCTGTTGTCAGTGGACGTGTCTTAAAGGATCGATGCACATGTGCCACCCAGCTGAGGCACACTCACACGCATGCACACACATACGCTATTGATAAATGTTTGATGTTACTGTTAGAGGTGAGGGAAGCAGGAGGAGGACGGGAGTGCTGCTGTTTAACACAACAAATCAAAAGGGTGATGCAACCCATTGACTAAGTAAAGATGTGTACTGCTGGCTCCATTAAATCCCATTAAGCAGTACAAATATAAAACTTGCTATTTATATAACTACAAAAGTATCTTATCAACTAAATAATTAAAATATTTACTGCATGTCTACTTACTTCAGCAGGGGCTACCACCTGATCAAATGAAGCTAACCACTGATGTCCACTATACATCCATATTCAGGTAAAACATGACTTCAGTAAAACTAAACCTCATGAGCTTTACAAATGTGCTTTTCAATAAAAAAAAAGCTTTTGTTATGTATTTCATGAGATGTGCGAGTGTTGGTTTCATTCTGTGCAGTCTGTACCAACAGTGGTGGAAGAAGCATTGACTCTACTTAAGGCTAGGGTGGGTAATGTATTTTAGAATACTTTGCTTGTTACTTTTGGATATGCATCTGTCCATGGTCCTTAAAAAACCAGTGTGAAATATAGACAGTAAGGCCTACAACAGAGACATATCAGGTATCACTAACTCCTGCAACATGATTGTTCAAGTTGTCACTGTTCTAAAGTAAAGCACAGTGAAGGAGTTTACACTCAAACTGAAAACATGTTTTCCACCAAATGTTTCAGGGGGAATAAGGACACACATTTTTGGCGCAGGGCCAACATCAGTGTAATGGTGGATATCATGAATAATTAACAAGTGCTCATTAACTGAGTTTGAGCACACTGGATCAAGTGCAAGTGTGTTGTGAGAGCAAGTATTCCTCTATGGCTGTATACATGTTCAACTCCAGAAAGGTAAGGCATGCATGGATTGCTGACAGGGTTTCTGCCAGTTTCAACAAGTTACATTCATGACTTTTGAAGACCCTTTTAAGACGACATAGAATGATTAATACCTATTTGGATTTTGTGGTCATACGAGCAGAAGTATGAAGTATTTACATGTTTCAACATAGGCCTACAATAGTAATATATAGCAGCAATGAATATATTAGGGTTAGACTGATATGTTAGTTGTTCCAGGTATTGCTGGCGAACAATATTGAGAGAAGGCCGGCAGCTGTTGCAGACTTTTCATTGCGGCTTGATGTTTTTTTTAAATTGTGTGATTTTAACGCTTTGATTCCAAATGGTCCTATTTTTATTGCTTCATACAAAGGCAGCACATATTTAACGTAGTATTCACCATCCATGTCTGATTGAATTTGCAGAATCTAAGTCTAAATCAAGCTAAATCTAAAATCTAAATCATGACAGCACCATGGAGAGAGTAACGCTTTATGGATGTGCTCGAGTAAATTCTGACCTGAATTTAAGACTTTTTAAAGGTTCAATGTGTAATTCTGAGCCACCTGCTCCAAAGAAATAGGGGGCAGTATTTCACCCCTAAACAGGGTCCATACTATCTCTAATGTTCATATTTAAAATGTTGTAATTTGGCATATTTATTGTATTCTAATGTATTCATTATATTGTGTATTGCATTTACTCCTGTGTGATTCCTGTCAGTCACTCAGTCAGTGGACAAGAACACCAAAATTCGACCAAACTGTTGAAACTCTGAGAGCCGATCAGAAAACATCTGCCGTTTTATAATCTTCACGTGGAGCTGATCATCTGTGTTTACTGAGGCACTAATGTTAACCGGGGGCTGTAGTCCGTGTAAAGTTACGTTTGTTTATTAGACTTAATCCAAAGTGGCAGAAACTAGAAAACGACCCGCATATTTGTCTCATCTTCCCGGTGGCGGCACAGCAAGGAGAGCAGCCCGACGGAGCCCCAGTCAGCAGGCGAAGAGACTTGAGCTCAGCCAGAACAAGCTCCAGCGCCGGCAGTCACAGCGGGCTGCTGGACCTGTGTAACGGCAGCAACAGGGAGTCTGCTGTTCCCCGGTGCTGTGGCTGAACTCAAGCTAACTGCTAACTGAAGTTTCTGATACTGGCTGTAATATTTACAAACGAGTCACGCAGCTGTACTTTGTCTCCCTCCGTACTGAGGGCAGACTGGCTCTACAGTGACTCACTATCGCCTCTAGAGGAACAAGTGGTATTACAAGACTGGACGGAACGCAGCTACTCAGTTGGCATGCTAACTTCAGTAGATATCTCTGCAACACAACACATAATGTAGATGTAACGTCAACACTGTTAGCTCTTCACATTCTGTTGATAATGTTAGTTCATTGTTTTAATGTTCTAAGGACGCAGGACAAACAGCAGACCAAATAACTGCAGGGTTGTTCCTGACAGTTTTCCTCCTCATCGATCACTCTTCAGATGCCAGTCACTCTTTCTGTCTGTTTCCCCTCATCATTGTCGTACTTTCACTCAACATCTCTTTGTGTTTTTTGTTATCCATCTTCTACTTTTTGCATGCAAGATGTTACAGCATCTTATAAAGGCATGGATAGATGCAAAAAGTTTGCTACCTTTACTTTTTGCTCTTGCTCTCTCTCAGACAGACACACACAACACACACACACACACACACACACACACACACACACACACACAGACTGTATGTGCGTGCAGGCACAGTCAGAACCCAGACAGTCCTCTGAGGACAGCAGGCAGTACCGAGCCTCAAGGTCAAACACCTTTTGTTTTTTACATTATTTTTATGGCATTTCTGCTTCACTGGACTGGTAGCTCTTTCGAACAAACTGCCAGGAGAAACAAGTCAATATAATACAAAAGGGGAACCACCACAAAAATAGCTTTTATTGCGTAGTTTGATGAGTGCTTGGTAAGATG
Organism: Cottoperca gobio; assembly: GCF_900634415.1. Classification (NCBI taxonomy): domain Eukaryota; kingdom Metazoa; phylum Chordata; class Actinopteri; order Perciformes; family Bovichtidae; genus Cottoperca; species Cottoperca gobio. The sequence goes on from NC_041371.1 coordinate 15,979,980, forward strand.
ACATCTTTAGATTGGTATAGGAAGAAATAATAATAATAAAAATAAATAAGTATGATCCTTGAGACATGTTGTATGCTTTACAAAAGGTGAAGATCGAAGTCTCAAGTTCATATGAAAAGTACAAGGCAGTTTAGCACACATGCAAAATATTTTGCAACGGATGCTATTTTCTACTAAGCTTGAAACACCATATTTATCAATAGAGCATGTGCTCTGAGTCTCACATTGGTAAATGTATTTTCTTATGCTTAAAAGTGTCCCTCTGAGTCATTAACTATTAGTTTAAGGTGATGATTTATTTCAGCGTAACCACATTCTAATTTCTCATTTATATTGATTAATTTCCTTTAAAACCCAGAACGTTGTCCTACTTGTGAGCTGCCTGTGGGACCTTTCTCTTACACACACTCAGCAGGAGGGAAAACGTGACGAGACTGCACATTGAGCGTCCGTACTGTTGATGATGTTAATGAAACATCGAAGAATGGTCCGCGCAATACTACATTGTTGGAGTGTCCCTTTCAGGATGCTGACATAGTCTCTAACACACACATTTCTCCTCAGAGGTTAGAGCGCATGGCTGTGTGCTGTGCAGTGCCTCTGAAGTAGTTTGGAGCTTGCTGAAGCGCACTTTGCGATGATGGACTGAACTGTTGGGTTACCAAGGCTGAACCCAGCTGCACTTCAGCTCACAGCAAGAGAACAGCTTTCTAGATGATGGCAGTCCGCCTTTAGGCAAACCTGATGCCTCAGTACGTTTAGATAAACATCTTATGGGTCATTACAGATGGGCAACAAGGTCAAGGCTAAATATATATTCAGCCTACTTTAAAAGGAATCATATTAGTATTAGGGGTGCATCTCTGCTTTAGTTCAACTCTTGGTGGGTTTTGATTGGCCAGTTAGCGAAGTTATCGTACTCTGGTGCGGACAACAACAACAACAACAACCGGTCTGGGACCGCCAGGAAGAGGTGGTCTCGGACCGTTTCCAAGTGAACCCAAGATTGGTTCGATTGGAGTGAGAACTTAAATCAGACCCAATAGCAGGAAGTGAACCCAAACACAGGGATTATGGGCGCGATATTTGTTTGCGATGGAGACAGGTAAACAATAACGTGATAACTATCAAAAACGTGCAGAGATCATGGCTGTAATATTGACAAGCCCTGAGTCTGACTGAGTCAGGCAGCTGTACTTCTTCTTTCTCTGGTCTGAGGGCAGACTGGAGCTACATCCACTCACTATCTCATTTAGAGGAACAAGTTGTACTACACGACTGGACGGAGCGGAACTAGTCAGTTACACTGCGTATTTCAGAACAACACATAGAAGTAACGTCAACACTGTTACCTCTTCACATTCTGTTGATAATGTTAGTTTATTGTTAATTGTGTTAAGTTTCAATTCTGGCATTTCATACACATTTAATCTTTAAACACTGAACAATTGAAAACATTCTCCTTCGTATCATTTTTAGACATTTATCCCCAAAATATGTAAAAAAAAGAAATTAAAAACCATGATGAAATCCTGTCGTTATCCATCATAATCTCCTGATGTTAGGAGGCCTGTCCCCGCCCCGTTTCATGCAGCTAATATTGACGTGTGTATGTTGCTTGTGCTTAAGTCTTTTTCTCCAAGCCAAGGACAGGGGAGGTTAATGTCAAACTACAGCATCCCATCCTCAGTCACAGCTGTCACTATCTCTGTAAAAAGATAAGCACTTAGACTGAGGGAGAGAGTGGAGGGGTGAAAGGTAAGGGAGGGAGGAGGAAGGCCGTGGGTAGCAAAGGGATGGAAACATGTTTTTCAATTAAGAGACCTATGAGATATATTCTAAACATCCATACAGTATATAATTGTCACATTAGTTGTTGATGCTGGTGTAACTGTTGTAAATAAATACAATCATAGTGGAGATGACTGGTAGCCTCAATAAACAGTGTTATTGTTGTTGCTAAAAGAAATATATATGTACTGTATATTTATTTATAATAAACCCCCAATGCTTCTTGCTGCAAAGACGATGATGGGAGGTAGGAAGCGATAAAGCAGGGGGTGCAGAGAAGGATGGAAGATACATTGGATGCGTTTGTTTAAATGATGGATGGTGGGATACACAGAAAGTGAGCACCTTTTACCAGAAATGAATGACGCAGAGCAAAATAATGATCTAATAGAGAAAGTAAGAGAGATGCATGACATCAGAGCATGAGTAATCGAAGGGGAAATAAACACATGAAAACAGAAGCATAGGGAGGCAGAGGAACAGGAAATTATTCTCTCCTATGGGTAGAGATGTAGCTGTGGTCCTGAAAGCCATTAATAGCATAACAACACACTCCAGATGCTGTGCAATAATGGTGCAATCCCATGGTCATTGAATATGTGATGAAAATCCTGTTACTGTGACTGACAGAGTGTGGAACTGGTGGTACCTCTGTGGTTACTGCCTCAAAACTATCAAACAAGACAGGTTCTCGTCTGAATGTAAATCATTTAAACTTGAACTCTACACAGCTCAGATCCTCAGTCAGTGTTCCAGAAGTGCTGTAAAAGCTTCAGTTACATCATATTAACTTCAACATATCTGCTGAACTCAGCACACTCACACACCCTAATTATTGGCAGTGACAGCCAAGGTGTGCGTGTGTGTGTGCGCGTGTGTGTGTGTGTGTGTGTGTGTGTGTGTGTATGATGACCTCACCAGAACTGCATGTGTGTGGAGTTGCTGGTATTGATTCCAATGTGCTGCAGTCACATGTGCATGTGACTGCAGTGTCTTTTACTGTAACACACACACACACACACACACACACACACACACACTTGCACTCATGCACTCAGAAATGCAAAAAATACTGACCCACGCACACACACGCACACACAGAGTGGTCCCTCTCCCCTTCTCTCTTTCTCCCTTGTACCTCAAACCCGCATACGTGCAGTGAAAGTACACACACTGCAGGGATGTGTTCTCATGCCTCAGCAAACACAGCTCCTTCCCAGCTTGATAGAAACACTAGCAGACTGCAGTATTACTTTAACTGTATTGTGCTGCTGCATAAACCCAGTCAACTAAATTTCAATCTGATTTAATTTAAACCTGGATGATTTTAAATCCAAGGTCAACTAAAGTAAAAACAATATATAATAAATGACAAACAGTTTTCTAATTTAAGTACCCTAAGTGCTACCCAATGACACATTTGTAGTTGTAGTAAAAACATCTCACGTAAGAAATGTACAAATGTTTCATAAAACACGATTTACACCTGTCAAAGTTATGTGAATCTAAAATGATGGTCAAATATTTTTTTACCACAAATTCCACACAGTAATTACAGCTTGTTTTGCACAACACTAAAGTAGCCTATTAAAAACACATACTGAAATATATGGGTTAAAATATTTTTTGTAGAAATTAAAAATAAAGCTGGTAGCTGCACTAGAATCAAGGAAAATGATGTTCAAGTTGAATATTCTTACCACAGTTGCAGATACTTTCACTTTTTTAAAGTAAGAAAACTTTATTGACTCAATTACAGACAAGAACTTCTTGATAAGGAGCTCTCTTGGCTCTGTCGGCCCTCAACCACAGACCAAATCTCAACACAAAGTAAGTTTAGAAATCTCAGAACTCTGCCAACGTATGTCATCCATACCACCCTATCTAGCTTACTTCTTTATATTATATGCAATGGCAATTTGCAAAAAGACAATACACACACACACTTTGCCAATAACTCCTTGAACTGTCCCTGTTTGCTTCAATTGTCTGCAATAGGGACCTTCCCCTGTTTGTGCTCACACCAGCATAACATATCAAAGTATATTGCGTTTGCTACAACACACACATGTATTATTCATTTAAGTTGGACAGTAGGCTGTGAATAACACATCCTTGAGTTTACCAATTTTAGATCTGAGCATGATTTTATCGGATGTAAACTGTCAGGGTTACAGGATGGCGGTATCTCGCAATAGCTGAACAGTTGACCACATTTTTGTGACTCACTTTCCACAGATGGGAGACGAACCACTTGTGGGCTCATTGGGCTTGTGCCTACATTGCCCACAATTCAATCCAGACTTTTTAATTTTTTTAACTTGTAGTTTTCAGCCCTAACCGACACTGACTCAAGTGACCTCAATTTAAAACTTTATGACCAGGACAGACACAGCTAACTCAACAGGGACCATTAAGAAAATCCCAGTGGGACTGTTATGTCACTGGGCTGTCTGAACAACTAGCTAGGTCCTTTAAGTAACAGAGACTCAGCATTTTTCACAAACCAATCACCACCTTCAGATCTATGGTGGTACACTCTAAATACAAAACTTGAGCTGTGTATGAAATCACATAAGACATCTGTGGGGAACCCTACATTGGTAAACTGGACACCAGAACAAACTGGTGACAGCATCCAACAGAAAGTGTTCAAAGATCATCAACTAGGAGTCCGTAGACTGCAGGAGAAACGACATCACTGAACATCTTTAAACAGAGACCCAATGGGCTTAGAATTGATCCTTGAAGGGTCCCACATTGGTCCCAGGGTTAATATCTTATCACATGTGAGTCTGTGATGCAAAGTGAATTTGATTGAGGGTCTGTGATATTAAAAACCCTGTGGTAAAACATCTGCTGTCAGCACACAGTCTCTTTCTCAGTATACAGGAACACTCATATGGCACATATAGAATGTAGCCTAAAGGCCTACATAGTCACCAGTATTTTAAATAGCCGCACATGTACATGCACAAATAGCCTGCTTATGGTGATCATTATCAAACCAGCTGTGCATGGGCATGCCATATGTCGCATGACTATGTGAGAAGATATGAAGCACGCAACTCTGTTTAATGTGCCATATGTGTGTTTAGCACCAAACATATCAAACTAACCAACAACCTTAATGTCATCTAATTAGCATGATGAATCTGGAATTGGTAATGTACAGTATATGTCAAATTGTGATTAGCTGTAAATTAACATTTTTGGTCACACCATGTAAGGCTATTTTAAAAACACTTAATAAACTGATCCATACATGTCATATTAATGTGGCAGTTAATAATAATAATTTCCACATAAACATGGACACTACTTGATTATTACAGTGACACAGCACTCTGCATCAAATAAATGTTTTGGTTTTCAATACTTACTGCATGACAACAGAGTATACTGTATTATTGCCACGTCACCTGCCAACTTATATAACAAAATGCTAAAATGTACATCATTTATAATTGCAGTGTCAAACACAACTGCTTCTTCAGAGACTTTACAGACCAGGCTGAATCACAATTAAATGAACAATTCATATTATTTCTGGACATCAATAAGTGTAATAAACTAATAATACATATCAGGGAGTTTGTAGATAATTCCATTAACTTCTTTGCCTATTTAGATGAACAATGTATGAATGGCATGGATGGGCCTCAAACATTACATTCACTTTTTGTACTGACGCATTAAAAAACTGTTAATGTGAATGTGCTGTTTCTGAGTTTTTTTGTGCTATAAAAACCATCCGCTGATGAAGACCATGAGATCCAGTTAAACACTTTGGAAAAAGCTAGTAAGTGAGCCTTTACTCAAGAAGTTCAGTTCACTTGTCCTGAGGAGTACTACTTAGCCTGTAAAAAAGGTTGTAATGTGGCTTTGGATGGAACTAAACTCTAAAATAACCCTGATGGTGTCATGATGTCTTAATAAAAATGCTATTGAGATGCATCATGGGAAATGTAGGGTTCAGCATTTTTGGATCCTGACCCATACTAGGGACTAAAAGTCAGGATATCTCTGCCCCTGCTGCTTCGATTTTGACCACTTTTTTTTTTATCTGTTTCTTGAGAGTCCCACAACTCCAAACATGGCGATCTGCAAGTGCCATCAAACACTGGTTCCCTACAGCTCTGAACTGTTGCGAGTCAAACACTGACAGCTAGACAGGTTAACATTTAACTGGACCCGACTGTGCCACTGGCTGGGTGCCAAATGTGCGTGTGTGCGTGCGTGTTGATGGTAATGATGCAAATACAGCACTGTCTCCAGGCTGACACAGCATAACAATGGCAGGAAGATAGAAAGATCAAGAGGACGGGTGGAATAGAGACCAAAGGAAAAAAAGGGAAAATAAGATGAGGAAAAATAAAGAGAACTAGCCTGAGCGATAACAACAGAGAAAGACAGTCCGTTAATTTAAGTCTAGACAGGGTTGGCCAAAGTGTCGAGGCAATTACACTTAATCTTCCAAAATCACACACATACACACACACACGCACACGCAGACACATATACACAGACACACTCTCTCAGGAGGATCCCTGCTGGCCCTGATACATAGAGTAGTCTGAGGATCTTGTAACGTCTGTATTATATGCAGTGATAATAACAAGAAAAATGTAAGTCCATGATCATTATTTGCCTGCTGTTGACTAGAACTAATATTGAAATTACATGATCTCTTAATTTCAACCAGCCAAAGGCTGAAACATGTTTCAATATGCAGTTGTTGAAAACAACATGAATTATTAGGACATCATGTCTCTGTAAGAACCGGGGGAAAGGCCTTATTGAAACAGTGTATGTTAAATTTAACATCAATAAATTATGAATGCAATATAATAATTGTTAACAAAAAGAACTGACATTCTCTGATAGTAAAACTGTACGGAGCTAAATCCGGGCCAAAGGTTTTGATCATTTGAAGAAAAAAAATTGAACGTTGAAAGTTTAAGGTTTGATCTTTGAAAAATACAATAATATATTCAAACTAAAAATAAGTGCATGAAAGGTTTTTACAGGTTGAATATCATTTTTGATTCAGTTCTGAAATCTTTTGAAGTTATTTATTTAAATTTTTCACTTTCATATACTGTATATTTTGACATTTGAGTTCTTGTTATTTTCATTTTCAGATTTTATGTTTTCAGAATCAGATCTTGTTTTTTCGCTTTCAGACATTTGTCCCTGATCTAGCGTGGGAGGCGTGGTGTCCACTGAGAGGGGTGTTGAAATGTGAGTGACAGTGCAGCTGAGAATACAATCTGAATCTGAAAACATAAAATCTGCAAAATATATAATTTATTCCAAATTATTAGAGTAACTACATGTGGACAATCTCTCAATAGGATAGAAACGACTGTTGTCCCTTGTTAGCACAAATTACCCCCCCCTCCCCCCCTTCTATATATTAATCCATGTCTATGTGTGTCTACAGGGCTTTTGTGTCTGCTCTATTTATCTCCGGCCTGGACGTCTCTCTGGACTGCTCTCCTTTCCTCGAATCCTCCAGTAGTCTCTTTTCTATATTATTTCTCTTTTAATCTCCCTGCTCTGCACTTTCCTTTGCCTATCATCCATCTATTGTTCACTTCATCTGTGTAAAGGTAGGAATGTTATTCTATCTCTATCTATGTTTCTGAACTCTATAGCCACTATGAAATACTTAAAATTATAATATTTTCTCTCTCCCTCTCTCTGCCTCTCCCTCTCTCTCTCTCTCTCTCTCCTCTCTCCCTCTCTCTCTCTCCCTCTCTCTCCCTCTCTCTCCTCTCTCTCCCTCCCTCTCTCTCTCCCTCTCCTCTCTCTCTCCCTCTCTCTCTCCCTCTCCTCTCTCTCTCTCTCCCTCCCTCTCTCTCCCTCCTCTCTCCCTCCTCTCTCTCCCTCCCTCTCCCTCCCTCTCCTCCCTCTCTCTCTCCTCTCCTCTCTCTTCCCTCTCTCTCTCCCTCCCTCCTCTCCCTCTCCTCTCCCTCTCTCTCCTCCCTCTCTCTCCCTCCCTCTCCTCTCTCTCCCTCTCCCTCCTCTCTCTCCCTCTCTCTCTCCCTCTCTCCTCTCCCTCTCTCTCCCTCTCTCTCCCTCTCCTCTCTCTCTCTCCCTCTCCCTCTCTCTCTCCCTCTCCTCTCTCTCCCTCTCTCTCTCCCTCCTCCCTCTCCCTCCCTCCTCTCCTCCCTCTCCTCTCTCTCCCTCTCTCCTCTCTCTCCCTCCCTCTCCCTCTCTCTCCCTCTCCCTCCCTCTCCCCTCCCTCCCTCTCTCTCCCTCCCTCTCCCTCTCTCCTCCTCTCTCCCTCCCTCTCCCTCTCTCCTCCCTCTCCCTCCTCCTCCCTCTCTCCTCTCCCTCCCTCTCCCTCCCTCTCTCCTCTCCTCCCTCCCTCTCTCTCCCTCCCTCTCCCTCCCACCCTCTCCCTCTCTCTCCCTCTACCTCTCGCTCCCTCTCTCTCTCCTCTCTCCCTTCCCTCTCTCCTCTCCCTCTCCCTCTCCCTCCTCAATTGCTTCTATTGCTTCTCAATCAGCTGTCGATGGGAGTTCACTCTTTCAAGTTAAACCAATCAGATTTTGCCACGATCTCCCCCAAGCCAATCATATTGCTGCTGTCAAACTGTTCCTTTCTTTGCCTCGGTCAGTTGTTATTACAGTGCAGAATCGATGCATCCCTCCTCCACCCCATTCACCTCCATCATATCCAGTGTCCGGGGTTTCTTCCAAAAATCATTAGAAATCCTGCTCCATATCCCATCTATCCAGATCTTCAGCCAACTCTCTTCATCTCTTCACACAGAAAATGGAGTCTGAAGAGGTGGGGCTCATTAATTGAGCTGCGTGGGCTATCCAAGCTACTGATATCATGAACCTCCTCACAGTGAAACAGAACAGTTCAACACTTAGAGCCATCAGCCTCCAGACAAACAGCTATTTAACTACAGCTGCTGACAGAAATCTGACGGGAAACATCAATCTAATTTGACAAAATTAATCAAGTTAGTATTTTAAAGGAGCATCTTGCCAATGTTATACATAAAGGTCTGTTAACTCGGGCGCCCCGGTAGCGCGGGCGACCAATTTACAAAGGCTGAGTCCTTGCCACAGCGGCCCGTGGTTCGAGTCCGAACCGTGGCCGTTTGCTGTATGTCGTCTCCTTTCTATCTCCCCCTTTCCTAATCTACATCTCACTGTCATTAAAGGCATACAAGCCCCAAAAATATGTATGTTAACTCGTCATAAGGGAAAGAGTGTGGAAACAGTTCATGTCATGTCATCATGTCATCTCATTTCTGAAGTCTGAGAAATACCTACATGACGTCATAGTGATGTCATAGTGATGTCATCAGGTTTATCTCAGCTTGGATTTGGAGGTCACAACATGTTTACAGAATACCTGCAATGGAAACTCTTGGTGTGATGTTTGAATGTGGATTTGGAGCTTGATCCATTCCAGGAACTAAAAGTCAGGATATCTTTGACTCTGCTGCTTCAATTTTGACCATTGACAAAAACTTGCAAAAACTACAATTACACTGACGGAGGATTTAAGGAGAGTGTGGTTATTTGGCTTAAAAATCACTAGTATGGTCCTTTAAGAGTGCAGTGAACACACACAAACTGCAATGAAATTGTCCATTCGAGCCAGTTTACCAGCTTGAAACTGGAATCCAATTTCATCCAGACGACTTAAATCCAGTGATACTTCTAAATGCCTCCCAGCCAACTCAACTCTCACCTCCTCCTGAAAAGAGAACTTCCCTACAGGGATCAACATCACATTCGGGAAAAAGCATCACTCCCTCTTCACATCTTTGCTTAAACGCTCACGGCGACTTACCGCTCTTAGTGTCCTTTCCATCCAGTAAGGGTCGGTAGTCGCTCTTGCTGACCGTCTCTCCCACCTTGTCATCATAGCTCTCTTTCTCCAGCGAGGCCACAAAGTCTCTCTTCAGCAGGGCCTCAGCAGGGGCCCCACCTGGGACCCCACCTGCACCCCCACCCAGAGCATCTCGCAGGCTCAGGTCCATAGTCCTGTTACTGGAGAGAAAAAGGAGAGGTGTGATTACATTTATTATTCTTTGCTTATTATTGCCATTTGTTTCTCCTTTACCCACTGCACAGGTCGTCTTAACAGTCATATTGCCTGTGTGTCGTAAATAAAACTGTAACTTCTTCCTTCCCGTAATCACTATATGTGTTATTTGTATAAGAGTGACCTCTTCACACCTTTTACAAGCCTGTCAGTTCAGGTGAGAAGTGGTGTGACAGCCCAGTTCACACAATTTGTAGACAGATCGCAGATGTGGCCTGATAATAAAAATCTTCCAAGAACACAGACTGGACTATGTGACTCTGCTTTCACTGTTCTACATATCTATCTCTCTTAATTCACTTTAGTGGGACATGCTTGCTTATAAGACAATATATATCGACAAAAATGTTGTTTAAATCATAAGATATTCATTTGTTCTGTATTATTTCAATTGAAATATATATATATATATATATATATATATATTTCAAGATTTTGCCCAGCCCTACAATATTTGCCTGTGGAATAAGTAAATTAATGTTAGTAATTACAATTCTTTGCTAAAGATACTAAGGTATGCCTGGAGGACATAATGAGTGTGTTGTGTCTTGGCACTCATGCTGATACTACAGCAGCTGTTAAACATCGATGAGGCACTTCTCCTGATGCAGTGGTCAATACAAAAGATGAATAAACAATGACCTCTAAATAAGTAATGCCATGAAGCCAATAGAAATAAATTAAGTATCCAGAAAACTATTTATTTTTGTTTTTTTTACATTAAGGTTTTGTAGAAATAAATGACTTTTATATTCAACCAAAACATTTTGTTTTTTAGCCACGATGTGCCGATCGGAGAAGACGATGTGATAAAGCTGCTGCTTTTCGGGAGTGTTGGCGCTTGGCAACAGGATGGTAATGTATCCTCACGTATTGACTCGCCGCTGTCAGGCGTCAAGATGCCACCAGTGTGTGGACTGACACAGAACATAATGGGTGCCAGTGTTCTGATGTGCGTCATACACTGCAAGTGTGCGTCGCCATTATTTTTAGTTGTTTCTGCTAATAAAGCTAGAGAGAAATATATATTATTATATATAAAAGATAGTCTCATAGGCAACAATCCCAGATGCTTAGGACCAGTTAATTTAGGACTGGAGGGTAATTGGAACATATGACTATGAAATTACTTTCATACCTGCCTGAATTACAGCGAGGCTCCATTATTAGGCTGAACACCATCTTTCGCTTCATCTCTCTGACATTGAATTATCACAGGAAGGAAATTGATTTTGTTGTACTGCCCTCCTTTTCTCCTCACTTCATTCAAAGCTCAGTGCTTTTGTCAAAGTCAGAATCTTGTTGGAATGATGACTCATTTTTTCCAGGGATCTGATTGGTTGTATTTTTGACTGGTTTTGATCCAGTACTCCTAACTGATCCTGCTTCAGAGCAGGTTCCCTGTGCAGTAAAAGTTACCATGGTGATCGACACCAGTTTAAAGAAAAGCTGAGTTAAGTCCAAAGATAGCCAGCTAACCCACTGATGAGGAAAACCTTTTCCAAAGTAAGTGGACTGCATAGTATTTAAGAATGAAACTCTTCAAATATAAATGATTTTCCTCCCTGTCACTGAAGCTGGAAGACTAGTGAATAGACCTTCACACATTGTATTACATTCTGAAGGAGTGATGCGTTTCATGTTTCAAAGACAGAAATTAAAACAACGGTGTAGCTAAACCAACATAAACTAAATACAAACTTAAATCAATGTTGTTAATGTATTTCAAAACAAAAATAAACCTCAACCTAAAAGATGTAGTATGGTACACTTTTCACTACACTTTCAAAAATGTAAAAGTGTCCCAACAAATAGACAGCATGACCCCTGGACAAACTCCTCTTTCTCTCTTTCTGTTGGTCCCTCAATACTCTCCCAGCAAACAAGCTGTCATTGTCTTGCAACTTTAACACACACACACACACACACACACACACACACACACACACACACACACACACACACACACACACACACACACACACACACACACACACACACACACACACACACACACACACACACACACAGTAGAGTGTTAGCAGGCCTTGAGTGGAACTGTAGGCCATTGTTTGGGGGGAGTAGAGAGTACAGTGGACACCCCACTGTACACACACACACACACACACACACACACACACACACACACACACACACACACACACACTTTGGGTTTCTGTTGCTTTAACATTCTTGTTTTCACTCGTCCCTTCTCCCTATTACTCTATTGCAGTGGATGACTGTCTATTATACTGTTATATTACATCTTTCTCTCAAATACATTTCCCTACACATTCTAGTGACTGCTTTATCACACACATTTTGTGTTATAATCACACAGCACTCTCTCTCTCACACACACACACACACATACTGACTCACGAAGCACTCAATAATTCCATGACTTCAGTACAAAAATGAACCAATCCCAAATAGAGGCTTCCCAACCTCTATTACCCTCTTAGCGTATTATTCTGCAATGTTTATCGCTCCACTGGAGAAGTTTCATAAACCAGAATATTCAGTGGCCTGGAGCTGGTGTTCTTTGTTTTCTCTCACCCATTATGCCTCTCATTACTCACAAATAGCAATTTCTTTTGGTTTTAATTATTATTAATGCATATTTTGACTTATCCTTGAGTGTGACGGACAAAGACAATTCGTTTTTAACTGATGCTGAACCTTTGTATGACCTTGAATTTAGATATTTTTGGATGATTCTTCCAGTCTCTGCAGACAGCTTGGTGCACTTGATCGAAAGGAAAGAAAAGCACTGCAGAAATATGGGATAATACTGCTGTTTTTGTCTATTCATTATTTTGGCCCAGTTAAAAATAAACATTAGGCCACATTCCCGGGAAAAATCACAAGAGGGGATCTCTGTGAAGTGTGATCAGAAAACACACCTTCAATTACAGTTTATTACCATAGGTGCCGCCGAAGAGAACAAAATGTAGATCTTAAAGATTGTAAAATGCATTATGATATAAAGTGGTGATGTGTGTGTGTGCGAAAGAGAGGGAGAAAGAGAAAGGGAGAGAGATGATGATGGGTTGTTGGGTGAGACAGCTGTTGCACTCTGAGGGATTACTCCAATCTCCGCACCCACAATCCCCTGCTCCAGCACCCACCACCTATCTCTCTGAACCCAGCCGGCCTTCTGCTACATAATCATCTCATCCTCCAAAACACTGACAGCTCTCACGCAAGCATACACTCACACACAAATGCAACGGCCACAGTTTGGCAAGAAATCAAACACATATCTGTACCATGACAACAGTAGAGATTTAGTGGATGATATTTTTGTGTGAAAATGAAACATCAACTAAATTAAGCCCCACCCCCCCTGTCACTGTGCTGTACAGATATCAGCACTAGTGGGAATGTTATGTGATTATTTTGTCCAAAACTGTATTTTTGTGACATTTGTCAGTTGTAAATTCAAACAACTCACTCCCTGCCCTGTTAGCACTTACGGTGAAGACGCTAGAGAAGAGAAAACATCATTGGCAGTATCAAAATAATTTATAGGGACGTCAGGATACCAGAAATTCAGTAGTCAATACTAATACCAGTGAACTTCTACGACCTTCGATGCCACGGTAAAAAACAAAACAATAAATCCCACATAGCCTACTTCAATATGCACTCCTTTGTTATATTTGCTTTTTGTTTTTTGTTAGGAAGTATATAAGTATAAGGTCATAATTCCTTCTATAATATCTATTTTATATTGCTTTTAAATCATCTCCTTCCAACAACTGTACTTATTGAAGTTTCTCACCAAAAACTGAATTTTACAAGACTGCATTTGATCACATCATAATAATGTTGTAATCTATTTATGCCCAATTCTCATTTTTACTGAATGGAGCTTGAACACATCATAATGCAAGTCAATAGCAACTCTGTTACCAGCAGCTAACAGCTAACGTTAACTTGCTCTACTCCTGTTGATTTCAACAGAGATTTGTGTTGTCAACAGTGTAGGTCTTCAACAGGGGGGGTACCGCGGAGGTACTGCAAGGGGGGTCGCAAATTCTTTTGTAGATAAAACAAAAAAATACATATAACCCCCTTTAATTATGGGGTTTCTTTTAGGAAGTTTTTCCTTGTGCGATGCAAGGGTCTGAGGACAGAGGGTGTCGTAACCTGTACAGTCTGTAAAGCACACTGAGACAAATGTATAATTTGTGATATTGGGGCTATATAAATACATTTGATTTGATATACATTTTAATATTTATTTTTTGCACATTCACATCCTTCCCAGCCCCCTCCTCGCACAGAACTTTGACAGCACCCCCCCCCCCCCTTCGTTTGAAGCAGGTCCTTGGTCTGAAAAACGTTGAAGACCCCTGCTCTAGACCTTATGTTTTCAGAATTTTGGCATTGACTTTGTACCAAATTATCGGTTCTTGTGACGTCCCTAGTAAAATAAAATTGCATTTCTTCACTTCAAATATTCCAAAACAACAAAAATAATAATTAGAAAAAATTGAAAACTTTTCCTCCAAGTTTGCTTGTGAAAGGAGCGAAAGAAAAAACACTCCAGTCATCAAATGCTCTCTTAGGTGCTTATTTTTGATGAGTGGACAAATGAGACGGACAGGATGGGCAGCTGTTGCCTGGGAACCAGACGACTCTGCGAGCTCATGTTTTTTTTTGCTCTGGCAGATGCGTCTGGACCCCCTCCCCTTTAGACAGATTTCCAGCGGCCAATACCAACCGTTTATCTACTCTGTGTACGAATGTATGGGGCGTGTTTGAAACAAAGAGTCATTTTCAAAAATAACCAATGTGGCTGCAGCTGATGTGGAACTTTCTGTTGGAGCCTCTATCGCATCAGTATTGAACAAACTGGATGGTATATTTTCGCTTAAAGGATAACAATCAGAATCCTTGAGAAGAATGATGTGTTTGCTGTACTTTCGACAGGATTTGGCAAAAGTTTGATAACTAATAATATACCAGTTTATGTCTGCATGGTGCAGTCTTTTCACATCTTCTTTGCACCAAGTTTGATATTGGTCATCTTGACCTGGTCACTGGTTATCTTTAACTGCTGATACTAATTCCCCTTAATAAGATTCTAAATGTTTCAGTGTTTTATTCGTGTATGTTCCAAGCATTGTCATTTATGCATTAACAATGTAACTTTTGTGTTGAGCCACACTTCGCTGCTACCTGTGTTCTGGTGGTTATGGTATATGGTGACTTTGCTAAGGCAAACATTATTCAAATCCACATTATCATAACAAGTATAACTGAGTTTTCAGTAAGCAGGTAGTTAATATTAATGATATTTGGTCATTTACGTGAGGACGTTACTAACTGTAGTTAAGTTTTAGTTTTCTTGCTGTGGAGAGAGGAAAACTAATCTGTACAACAACTCGTGAATTTCGCTAGTTCGTAAGAGAAGTTTCTAAGTATTAAATCGCTCTTACGTACGAGTGGTTCTTGCATGAATCCCAATATGATGATGTGATTGCTGTCTGTACACCACAGGCTTATGGATAATAGAAGAAGTGAATGCTTACAGTCTAGAGAAATGAGCTTATGACCAGAACACTGACTCCACTATGACCTACGGTCAATGCGCAATTTAGCAACACAGTAGACCTTTACTGACACTGACGGATCTGTCTGAAGATGGACATTTATGAATTACTGAAGAGTTATACAACAACAAAAAAGTCAGGGTTCAGGCTGTTTTGCTGTACTGTATGATACAAGTTGGCGTTTACAGATGAGCCACAGGTCAGCTGAGCTCAGTGACGAGTCACAGTAGAATATGTAAGTCTGTGCCAATGATGTAACAACAGTGATTGGAGAGGTTGGTGGCCGCGGGGAGCAGGAGACAGAATCAAACCAAAGAAAATCAAACATTGTTGACTACATTTCTAACTACTTTGCCCATTCATGTATATTTTGCTCTTTAGTGTTGGACAACATAGCATATTTGTTTATTGCTAGATTTTATGGGGCTTGTTTTATGTAAAGTGGCAGTGACCTTTTCCAGCTCAGTATAATCATGATAAATTAATGAAGCACATCACTGCTTGTGCAGCACTTTCAGTTTATCAGCAGCTCTGAATTCAGTGAAGGACAGCAAGTGACCAACACTGCAGCTGTCAGAGTTGTTGTCCAGTCTACTGGAGGGTTTAGAGCGAGAGCGAGAGCGAGAGCGAGAGAAATTGAGTGGGTGGGAGAGAATTTGGTTTGGATCACCAGTGACACAGTGACAAAATAAAGATGGCACTAAATCAACTGTATTTTCACAATCTGCCACTTTTTCTTCTCGGTATCAGGAAGGTTGTCTCTTCAGATAGTTAACTGTACATCAGACGTCTCAGTCTCTGAGTAGTATTAAGATAATCGGCCTAAAGATGAAGGTAAACTCTATTTTGTGTAGGTGCATATCGTAATATCGCATAAGTGTCTTTTCCTTGTTTTAAAGGATAGTCAGCACCAATAGTCAACCATACACTATTGTCGCAATACCGATACCGAGGTATTTTGTAAGTGTGATATTTGATTTTTCTCCATATCGTCCAGACCTACCACCAACTGCCTCTTGGTACTTCACAGTATTTGTTATTGCCTCTCCTGTTATCGCTTAAATGCAGGGACTCTCAGCACTATCTGTACAGCATTGTAACACAGCTGTAAGATTATATGCAGAAAATGACTCATTGACCTCTAAAACCAGCTGCACTGCAACTTTAAAGAGTGAGTGCTGAGCTATTCTATGTGAAAGTGCTGATACTGGACATGTATCAGATGAGGCACATAATGTGTGTGCACTGTAATAAGGTCAGAGGTGATGACAAAATCGATGAAAAACAAATGGAAATGTAACGACACATATGGTGCTCACCATTGCTTAAAGTCTTAATTTCATGTACTTGTTAATATTCTGACTGGAGAGGACATTAGCGCTGCTAAGACATCTTAAAGCTGCTCTTTTTATTTTAACAATATATCTAAATACTATGTCTAAGGTATAAGGGTTCACCCTCAATGATGAGCCCACCAAGAATTATCTTCCCGACTCTGCAGTTCACCTCCTCTCGCTACGGAACATTTTGGCATCTTTCAGCGGTTTGTTTTGGCTCGTTGTTAATTCTGATTTTAGTGAAAGTAGCTCTTATTTAGCTGCTGAATGTACGTAATGAACGGCAGCTGCAAACATGTCACTTTATATGATTTCTAAAGAATGTAGTCTTTCTAATTAAAGTTAATGTTGCGCAGTGCAGCTTTACGGGAATAATCCAAGATATTAGGAACTCTTCTTGTTTGTTTTAGCTACACTCAGATGTGAAGATCGGCTCCTTTAAGTGTCAATGTGTTTGAAGTTTACGATAACAAGGCCAGCAGACGCAGAGGATGAATGAGTAGCCTAATTTAGTAAGGAGTTTACAGTCTAGACAGTTGAAATGCGTCTGAGAGTCCATTGGCGAGCTCAGTACTGTCGACAGACAGATGCAGTCTGGTTAGTTAAATCATGGCTAAAGGTATCCTGGAGAAGATCCCTTTTACTTTATGATACTGATGTCAGGAGGAAGTACATCATTTATATGGATGGTGACGTGAAAAAATAATCCTAAAAAGGAAAATAAAAGGAAATGCACCACCAAGGCTGTGACTTAAGAGATGGTTCCCATTTCTCAGACTCATGGCATCTGACGTGTTAACAAAATCCTGTCATGGCTTCCTAGCCAGTCGCCATGGTGACTCAGCAGCTCCTCGCTGTCTCCTTCTTGATGGGCACAAGCTCCGACACACACACACAGACACACAGACACAGACACACACACACACACACACACACACACACTGTCTCTGATGAGCAGCGGTTTAGATTACTGCTGACAACACACTGTGTCGACCTATACACACAGACACACACACACACACACACACACACACACACACGAAACAGTCATACACACACTCACAAATGGCGTCAGTACATGAGAGAAAGGTGCAGACAGTCAGTTTATTCAACAAACTGATGACTAACTGTGCAAATCTGTCAAAGTTGGCTCGGTGCTCTGTTTTGTGAGAGTGTGAGAGATGATCAAGGGAAGGAGATGAAACTCTTAAGAGCCCCTGAAGGAGACCAAACAACGGATGAGAACAAAACAGGATCTGCAGTGAATGATACTGCATCTTTTCATCTCTCTACTTCCTCTGACTGTGTTTACACTTCCAAGAGTGATTTTGTGTTTTTTGGAGTGTGGTTAAAGGACAAGTTGTTGTTTTTCTCTGAGTTTGGTAACACATCAATGTGTGGTTCTACTTCTGATATACATCAATATGTTGTGACCATAATCCAAACTAGGGCAGCACCAGCCATCTGACTGTCTTTCCCCATTTCATTTCCAATACCTAAACTTAAGGTATTTGCTGATTGTCAATGTATAAATCATAATTTAAAACAGGATTTATACTTCTGTGTAAGCAACAGAGACGCCACGTGGAGCTAACTATGAAGGCTGCTCGTGTTTTCCCAACAACAACAAACAATATACTTCTAGGAAAAGTATTTATATATGTTTGTATGTAAATCTACGCATCTATAAAAGTAAACTAACCGTTAATGACATTGTTACCACTTCCAGTTTCACAGTAAAGGCCTACCACTGCAATACATGTATTGTGAAGCACATGCAGGAAGTAGTAGCACCCCCTCATTGTGCTGCACTTTGCTAAACAATGTATAGAGTTCTCACACTGTACTTTCTGTCTTCTCTGCAGTGTAATGTCCTGGATGGATGGATCAGACAAGTGATGGAGTTGATTTATTTTAAGATACTAACATTTTACTGTTTTTCAGAGGATGACAGCTTTGACCTCCTTTTTGTTCTAGAGCTGAAAGATTAATACAGTAATCAAATAGTCAGTTGACAGATAATCTGCAACTATTTTGGTAATGGATTAATTGTTTCATAACGAGCACTGTTATTTTTAGTACTTATTTTGATGCTAATACTTTTGTACTTTTAGTAAAGTAATATCATGAGTGCAGGATTTTTAACAGCGTATTTCTACAATGTGGTATTGCTACTGTTACTGAAAAAGCTCTGAGTACTTCAACCTGCACTGTACATATACGTATATACACGTATATTTGCACCAACAAAACAAAAAAAGGCCATCCTTCCCTGTCTCTCCCAGTTCCCCACACGCAGAAGTCTCAGGGCAAAAGCACTTGTGTGGTTTATTTATGTAAAGGAGAGTGAGGGAGGAGACAGCATGAACAAAGGACACAGGAAAGGTTGCAAGAAGAAGCAGATGGAAGCAGCTAAAGGCTGTATGTGTCCTTTGGAAAGGAAATGTAATAAGTCAACGTCTTTTGCTCAATGTTTCCTAGGTACTAGGTTAAAAAGGTACGCATGTATATTTGTATACTTACTGGAGCTCAGGACACCTTGAATAAAGGGACTTAACAGGCCCACGCATATTAAGTTCAGATATTTATCTTTATAGAGGCACATTTAGCTGACGCTGAGCCTTGACAACTGTTGGAACTCTGTGATTTGTGGGACTTGATACTGCGTTGGAGTTAATTATTTGATGTACAATAGTTACTATTAAGAAGCACATGCCACACGTTTGCAATGCACTGCCCTCAGTCTAGTCAAGCTTATGTATACTATACTGTATAAAGCCTGTACTATACTATTCTACTTTATAAAACGGACATGTCAAATCAAGCAATCTGATTGGTTCTTAGCCGTGGTATAATGAGCGTATATCACGGGTAGAATTGTAGTTACTTTTCACAACAAGTCAGTATCCCTCCGCGTCTGAGAAAAAGCTACAACCGCTACAGCTGTTAAATTACGTCCGTTAAGAAACAAAGTTATAAAGCTTTACTCTGGAGGAGTGGATCGATCAGTGCCTATCTCCAGAGAAGAAAGCCCCTAAAAGACGACATGCAGAGCTACGTGAAGAGCAGAGCTGTTAGTGTTGTTGCATAGCAACCACCTCGCACTATGTTTTGTGCAGAAGGCAACAGAGGGACTATTTTATTTTGAACATCATTATTTAATAATAAAAACTATTTAAATTGGAGTGTGTATTTTTCTTTCATATTGCCACACTTGGTAACCGTTTTATAAAAGCAATAGCTCACTTCAGACCGTGATATATGGTCATTATATCACAGTTAAGGGGGTTGTACCACGCCCCTTAACTGTGATATAATGACCATATACCACGGCCTGTCGTCAGCGATTGCTTAAGTATACTATACATATACCGTAACCCTTTCCCCAGTGCATGTATTCATATAACATACAATAAAAAATAATTTATGAACTACATATTTAGAAACATGAATTATGTTTTGCCATACGTACAGTAACCTACCACAACGTTTGTACCTACAAAGTGTGCTATGTTGTCTTGATAGCTCTAAATCTATCATGTTTTCTCAACATTTCTTTCCCCTCCAATAAATACATTATTTGTAAAAATGGGCAAGTAATGTGGTTATAATTTTCAGTCAAACTTTCCAGGAAAATTACACCTGGGATGCCAGTATAGACTGACTATAGAAATATCTGAAACCACTCTTTCCAGTAGATTCAAACTGTTTCAGTGCTCAGAATCCCGTCGCTAAGTGTCAGTGAACTACACACAGCACACGCTGGCTGTTAATGTACATACCAACAGCAGAATGGAAATTTGGAAAAACATGATGAGAGTAAAAGTTTACCAAACTCTACTCAAGAATAGGAACAAGATGAACTGTGATTTGTTACTTCTATTCTGAACCCCGAGCTTAAATCATGATCTCTCCATGTTTTAAGGCATTAAGGACAGTCGATGGGAGGGGACATTTTGTACTCATCCTCACTCTACTGTGCTGTTTGAAGTCAGGTCTGGTCTTAATCTCAGCCTTCGCTATCAGCAGGATAGAAAATACCTTTTCTTGTTTCGAATCACAAACGCACACTGATGGAAGTTCGCTGAAAGAGGATGATATGAAAAGACACACAGCCATCCCGTCCTCCCTAGCTCTGATGTGCCATATGATGTCAGGTCTGATCTGAATCTCAGCCTCTTTCCTCAGCAGGAGAGAACGACCTTTGTTGTTTCCTCTGAACTCTCTGTTTGATCCTTTCACTGCATCTCTAACAGTACAGTAAGGTTAAGGGCTACTTTAAAAGTAACTGTAGTACTGCACTGTCTTTGTTTGGTATTTATTGGATTAATTGCTTGAACATGCATATCAGTAATAAATGCTACAATTTACTTATAGTTACTCCTTCCAATCATGCAAGGGGTATAGAAAGCAAACCTTATGTTCAAAAATCACCTTTGTAACAATGCAATTGATCTAGAACAATACGGTGATGGATAATGAAGAATCAGTTCTCATAATGTATACTACAAGCTCTTTTTAAAAATCACTCGTTGGCAGAACTGGTGACAACCGGTAGATATATACAACCTGTGACAAAGGGTAACATTCCTTTGTTTTAAGGGGTCACCAGCCAAAAAGGTCAAATAAATACCTAATAAATAAGTAATAAATAAAAATGTGTCAACGAGACATTGCATGCAGTTAGAGTAGCTTGTGGAAGAGCTTCTGTTAGCCTGCTTATGACCTTAGAACTTTATCACTGTATGCTAGTCTCTCCTTGCTTTTTACGATTATCAAAAGAAAATATAAAAGCTAAACAAAGCAAAAAATAAAAAACATATTCTAAACCATTTCTTACATATTCTTAGCAAGTTATGATGGCATATATTAATTGCTTTTTACTTACAGTGAGTATCTGGCCCATCCAACATCAATGACTGAAGTCCCAGGAGTAGTTCTGGGTAATGTGCATACTTAAAGTTCCAATGAAACAGCTAGCAGAGCGCTATTTGATTACACAGAAGCACGTTTCCTGTAAAAACAGTAAGCTATGGAGGGTCTTGTCGTGGATATTGATTGGCGTTTACAGTAGCCAAAAGCGCTGAATGTGCGTTACGCATGGAGAACAATTGTAAGGAAAAGCCCGCTCTCTGTTGTCGAGGACTTTTATCCACCACCATCGCCTACGCCAGCAGATTTTACCAACAAGGATGAAATGGAGACCATAAAAAAGTTGTTTTTGGAGTGAGCCATACATGTATGAGCCAAGATCTGAAGCCAGCAGTGCTGCTGGTGAAGGAGAGACGCAGGCTTGGTAGGCTTGCATTTATATTAAAACATTTTCATTTCCATTTCATTGTCGGTCCAGATATTGCCGTATAGGTGACGACCAGAGCAATATAATAAAAAAACTTGGCTTAAACATCTATTTAGATTTCATGATATGCTGTCCCAAAAAACAGATTTGTTGCTTGGACTGAGTCAGTGAAGAGGTTCCTGGTAAAGCGAAAGTAAATCTCGCCAAGCAAGATTAGTGAACTTTGTGAAAGGCCTTTCATTTTCACAAAGTTCATTTCCTTTTAAGCAGGCAAGTTCACCATGGTAACCACAACTGAAGGAAGAGTGTGTTCAAGTTCAAACTGTATAACATAGCCCACCTCCTCACCAATTAGCTCTCTGAAGAAAAAGACACACGTTCAACAAGAGTACTGTCTAAAAATACATTTAGGAACGAGTACAGACTGCACTATGGACAGAATCTGCTTTTCTTTTTGTTAGCCTATAAACATGATGGTCTGTTTGCTGTACGGTGCATCTACAAAGTGTTAGAATGATGCTCACAGGGATTTAAGGCCCATAAATCCCACTGTGGCAATACAAATGGCTTCTAACAGATACCCCATAGCTTACATGATTCTCTAAGGTCATCAATAATGAATACAAATTACTACTGCACATTCAATCTCGCAACAGATTGCACCCATATTCTCGTCAGCACAGTGTGAGGCCAGCTACACGATGTTCACAGACTCAAAGGGAAAAGACAATGTCGTATCAATGAAACTTCATTACCAGATAGGGGTGATACTTTTAACTGGCATCGATACTACAACATACTAACAACCCTAACCCTCTCCAACACTCACTAATATATTGAAATTGTCACCATGTGAGCATCACAATACAGTAAATGTCATTTCGAATGCATCTTGGCCTTGCAATGCATATTTACATTGACAATAGAAAAGATAATGGACCCAGTAGTAAAACAATGAAAGGTTCAAGCTAAAAGGTTTTTATGCTCCATGTCTGCGTAACACTTAACAAACATCTGTTGAGTAAGATATCAAAAATGCATAAACATATGGTGCATCA
Organism: Cottoperca gobio; assembly: GCF_900634415.1. NCBI lineage: Eukaryota > Metazoa > Chordata > Actinopteri > Perciformes > Bovichtidae > Cottoperca > Cottoperca gobio. The sequence goes on from NC_041371.1 coordinate 16,003,108, forward strand.
ATTTTCAGCTTGAGGACTCAAAGCTGCATTGATTTCTTTAACCACCAGAGGAGAAACTGAGAACACAACATCTTACATATAATCACCTTACAAACGTTATGAAGGTGAATATGTAAGCAAGCAATCGCTTATACACATCCAGTATATGCGGTGCAACATAAGAACAAACTTGTGTACAATATTCACTCTCCAACGAAATATCTGGATCTTTAGCAGCTAAATGCTCAACTAAATTCGCCAGCTAGTTGCTAACTGTGTCCGTCTGTTGTATGGTGCTTAGCAGGTAGAAACAGTGGCTTTATCAGAGCTTTTTTGTTGAAAATAGATGCCTGCTGCGGCTTGAAACAAGGTTAATGAGAGCTGTGGGATGAAACAGTAAATTTGCAGGCAGGAAAACCAAAACAATTCAAACTGTAGAAAGAGAAACATTTGACCTGCGGCCTAAAATTAACCATTTGGATGGATTTCATGTAAATCTTCTTAGGTTATTATAGAATACTTTGTTGATTTTGATCAATACTTTGATTAGATTGTGGCATATTTTTGTCTGCGGAAAAAAAGAGTTAGTTTCTGTGACAATTGATGCAGTCTAGGTGCTGCTTTCATCCTATTGACGTCACATTTTCAAAGTACTTTATCAGTTACAAATCATTGTCTTTTTCACTCCCATCTGTCCCGTTCCTCCTCCCTGTAGGTTAGAGCCAAAGCAGTTTGATTCACTATAACAAGAATATCTCCTTATAGCGGGAGGGTGCTATCCGAGTCATTTAGCTCCGTCATATAGGCAGGGTTGATATTGGGCAAAAACACTGAGAGATAACTTAATGTTTTGACCCCAAGGTGTTACGTAATATTATATCTTACAAACCACTATTATGGCTTAAATAATTGCCTGAGGGGACTACACCACTATTAGATCACATCGCTACTGCGCTGACTCTGCCTGGCTGACTTGTTGACTTACTGAATGGCTGGAGAGCCTACACATTCCTGTAAAAGTAGCTGATTATAACTGACATTGTTGTGTTGTAAAATTACAGTGAATGTTTGACCAGTTGGATGACCGGTTGACTGTCTGTTTCATTGGAAACCTAAGTGACTCTGAATGGCGGACTGCCTGGCAAATGGACTGAACACGTTGAGTATACAGTACCTGGTAGGGTGACCACTAGCCTGACTTCCTGCCTGCTTGGCTGGTAATCTGGGAGGGATTGCATGTAATCCCACCAATCTCTAAACCAGAAATCATGGCATCATCATCACAACAGCCACGCATTAGAACATCTCTGATAATCCATCTAGCTTTCCTCTTGTAGTCTTTGGCATCATCAGATGGTTCTACGGTTCAAAACTCAAGGATAGCGGATGCATGATCCATGGTTACCTCCCAGTTCCTCAAAATGTGTATTTAACTACAAACAGGAGAGCAGACATTGCTGTCATGATTAGCCTCTGGAATGGAAAATGCCATGTGTGATGGATGTTCCAGTGCAGCTGCTCCCACTAACCAGTACATTGGTCACTTTACAACATCTCAGACTCAGTTGCCCGGATGACCGCTACAAAACCAGATTTGGTCAGCTTCATCTTCTGAGTTGATCTCCAAATTTACCAGGATCTTCACTTCTTTCTTTTAATTTTCTCAAGACATCTTTTTGTGTTGTCTCCATAAAGTGGAGTCGAGTCATACGGCCACAGGAAAAGAGCATATTTCAGATCAATTAAAGGTTTACAGTCACCAAAAACCCAATATGATATCTACTGTAGTCTCCTATTATGATAACCAAATTGAAGAAATGTGCAGTACTATTTAACTATGACATCCACTCTGCTCATTTCCTATCACACAATCAATTAGTACTTTAGAAGAAACAAATGCCAAACTCTGGTTCAAGCTTCTCCGATGTGAGGCTCTGCTGCGCATCTCTTAGCTACAGTATATTGTGGGGAATTGAATATTCATTGGATTTTGGAGTGTTTGTTTGGAAATTATAAGCAATTTAGAGATGATGGGCATTTGATGATGTTTTATAGACTAAATAAAAAAATAACTTTCCCATATACATTGAGAAAGTAATTTCCAACCCTCTCATACCAATTATGACTAGTCTAATTGGTATGTCAAAAAATACATCATTGATTAAATACAGTGTGACACATGGAAAAACTGACAGTAAAAAAGTGCAGGCAGAGCTGGAGAGGCAAAAGATTTTTAACAACCACAAATAAACACACAAAAAAAACCTGCTAGGAAAATGGCTGATGACCTCTTCATTCCTCTGGGAGCAACCAGCAGATCTATCAACATTAAGCATTGTCCCATAGACAATGTTTTCAACATTCCTGTCTAGACCTGTCTAGAACTTATTGTCCATTTTGTGTAATGGCGCAACCATGTGTCTTGGGTTTATACTGTACATCACGTAGTGTTTAGTTAAGTGCTGCTTTAAGCAATTACAGAACAGACACTATGATGTTTACTTTAAAGCCACTTCTACTTTACTTTTTTACAGTAAAATAATCAAAATTATTTTGATGCTACACTGAATTGTAAAAGTCCCACTCTGTTCTCGCACTGATGTAATTTTGGTGAGCGGGTTGTACAATGTCCCGTGAGAAGTGTGTAAAGCTGCTTTCACATGATCAGCGGTAAGGCTGCTCTGCGGAAACTGTGCCGTTGTTTTCCTATGGAGAGAGCAATGGCGCTCAAAGTTACATTTATTTCAACCTTGACCTTGATTGTCGCTGACCTTTCAAAGTGCAACCAATGAGAGAACAGCTGTATGAAGCGGCACAGGCAAGTAGGAGAGGTAACCATAGAAACTAAACTAACTAGCTTCCTTCACCGCAACTCCGCGCCCGACCTCGCATTGAGCGCATAGAACATTTTCTATCATATGAAGGCAGTTGTAGGCTTTACGGCACTAATTTGATTTTGATGAAATTGAATCATGTGTTATGCAGAAAATGTTTTCTGGTCTTCAGCTGCTCTGACTAGACTCTACGTGATTTACGGAGTTTTCTGATTGACAGCTAGCTTAACTTGCAGAAGTCGCTAAAGTAATGCTTACCGCTAACTACTGCTAACAGTAGTTGCTGTTAGCTAGTTAGCTGTTAGCTCAGTTAGCCGTGCTGCCAGGACTGGGAGCTTGGAGCACCGGGGAATGTTGGTGTTTGCACCGCTAGCACAGTAGCTTTGGACCGCTGGGAGGACGGGTTAACACACGGGGAGAATGCTGGCAGGGAGCAGGACTGGGTTAGAAATATTAGCTAGCTGGCATGCTATGTCTTGTGTTGTTGCACTTTCTTGATGTTTGGCTGTGTTAGCAAAGTTATCAACTTGCAGTTTTTTACGATAGGTACTGTAATCAATACAAATGTATGTGTAACGTTACTGCTGCCCATATTTACAACAGCAGTGTATAAGTGAATTGTATGGAAAATGTATTGCAGCTAAATCACAAGAATACCGATTACTACATCATGTTGCTTTAAGGGAAATTTAGGATGAGAATAAGGATGTTCCTACTCCAATAATATTACTACAGCGTATTAGTGCTGTGGTACCCATTTATGAATTACTTTACGAGGCATTGTTTTCCTCAAATACCACACGTAAAATGTCAAACTGAAGACCAAAAACAGAAAGAGCCATAGAGAGAAAGACATGAGCATAGATAGAACAATGCGTACTAATCCACTCAGAGACAGAGGATGCAGTGTGTGTGTGTTTGTAGCTGTGTATGTGTGTGTAGAGTGGGGAGGATGGGGAGGATGGGTAGGCCTATTATTGTATAACGATAGGCTTAGGTCCTATAGAACATCACAGACTCTTCCTAAAACTGTTTTTTAGGCTCTGTAACATCAGGGGGAAAAAAGCCTTTATATAACAAGGCCTTGACTGCTCCGGGGCTGCACCTGCTGCCTTTGAGAAAACCATATTCCTGTAGTAAATCAGTAAAGACACTTATCAGCATAAATCATAGTCTATAGGTTACTGTAGTCCCATATGGGCGATTAAATAGGCAAAGTCCTAAAATGACATCGGATGCAATGAGGCTACTATACACTCATTAATGATTACTGAGCAGTAGCCTTACGATGAGCTAATGTGGCGTTCTATAGGAATATTTTGGATTAGCCGACTATAGTCTGGTGATTTTTTAGCAGGAGGGGTGTACCATCCCGACTGCGGCACCACCATAACAAAGAGACACGAATTCTCGGAGCTCTGCATGAGAGACAGAGATCCCCCTCACACGCCCACTATCTTCTGCCATTGTGATGGGAAACACCGTGCACCACAATGTCGAATTTCCTATCCGACATACAATAAGCTAAATATAGGCCCATATCCATGCCACTGCAGCGCGAGACCTAAATAACGCTATAAATATGACATTCATCCTTCATTCACCAATGCACGAGAGGATGGCGCAGGGCAAGGATACAGACGATAAACAACGATAATCACGCGATGACACATCATAATTCAGATATATAAATTGCAAAATAATCTACTCACTGTTTCGATGTGTTCCGTTTCTGTCACAGAGCGTATGCGTGTGTGACAGTCGAAGGTGAAAATCTCTCCACCTTTCTCTGTTTGCAGACCAGACTAGTGCCAGGAATCAGATACAAGCCCCGCCCCCTTCTCAGTCAGCTCAGCCAATCAGTAGCCCGGAGCAAAAAAGAGCCTTTTCATCCGAATCTGCAGGAATCAGGGCTGCTGCTGCCTTCACGTACTGCCGTAAATATGAAGCTTTCAACTGATTTGTTCATGGATTTGTAAATCACGTTGCAATAAATCTAAGAAATAATACATTCTTTCTAACAATAAACAAAATAACAAACATTTAATAGTTAATAACTTAATAGTTTCACCATAGATAAGCTATTACCTGACTAAATGCATGATATCATGATATCTAATGTGTCTATTAGACACTTGGTGTTTATGCCAGGCAGAGTATTGACCATGGTTATCTGTGAGCAAAAGTATTCTGGAGCATATTTCAAAACATGTTTATAAAGTTGGTTCAAGTCTCCTATTTTCATGTCATACTAAATCTAAATTGTTCTCAGTGGACTAATATTGATAGATCAGATCAAATGTAACTGTATTGTCATTACACACAGTGAGAATGAGGGCAATGAAAAGATATTTAGCATCTGCCTATACAAAATGCAAACTGTGGCAAGGTGTAGTAGGTATAGATAAAGATTAATACATGTACAATAAACCAACAGGGTAGTAATAACACGGGATATAACTGTGGTATGTTCAAAATGAAGAATATGCAATATGCAAAATGAACAAAGTGAATGGTGTGCAATTAATATAACTATGATATGTACAGTGCCTTATATGATATGTTAACTGCCTACACTACTACTAGTTAAGATAACGTAAAGTGCATTAACAAGAATTGACTCTCAAGTACAGCAGTGGTAGGGCAAAAAGCTAGATGGAGTGAAACGTCCTGAGTCCTTAGGAGGTGCTATGTTTAGAACAGAAAATGATACAAGACATAAACCAATATGTCATCCAAACTGCAACTTCATGTTTCTACCACCAAATAAAAAATGGATTACTCAACAAATAAGTATACACATAAGTAGCCTATGCATATTGGCATTTACTTGAGGTAGCTCTTTGTTTCTAGGATAATTGTAGCCTACTATATAGGCTAATCAAAAACATGACTTGAATTATTCAATGTTTCACAGACTTTCATTAAAGCTAGGGGTGGTGATCTTAAGAAGCTAGCAAGAGTATGGTACACACAGCTGTTAAGATAGCAGCTTGTGGAAGACTCCGGTGATGCCCTATGAGAGCACGGGCAGAGTGCGTACAGGTAGGCAGGCAGGTCGGGATGAATGAAATGATTGGACAGCCACAGATACCACATTTCTCTCTCTTTCTTTTGTCATTTAATTTATTTAATGCTGTCGGAATGTAAAGAGAATTTCAACAAATATAACACAAATGTTTATGAAGAAGATTACTTACCCAAATACTGAATGGAAACAAGCTGAAAATTGGGTCTGCATGCATTCTTATTAAATAAAAAAGAATCAAAAGTTAGGATTTAAAGGACAGGTGTCCACTTCCTGTTAATGTAGGTGCATCTTCAGTCTGTAGACTCCACTGCCTTCCAATAGATATATATTGTTTATTGTATTATCTATTTGTATAGGGACAAGCACATTGCATGAACCAATGCCACAAACAACATGTACAGTATAGCGCATTTGCAATTCCCATCCCTAAATGGGCCTTTACAATACATAAACTCAACTTTAAAATACATACAGAACAGCATATAACACAAACAACCTAAAGATCGGACTTTCTGTGGATTCTGTCTATTTTGTATTAAAACCCATAGGTACAAACAGTTGTACCCCTTCTAGTGGCCAGTTTGTTGCTTCAAAACGTGTTAAAGGAACAAACTGAATGTCCAGCTGGTTAGTTGACTGTCAGAGTTGCAGGCTGATGAAGCTAGCTATCCAGATGACTGACTGTCTGTTGGTAAAGCAGAGGTTTCTATAGGATTATCGGGGATTAATGCTCCCATTTGATTTGGTGGGTTTGTTTGTAATCTCTCAAATATTGCATATCGTCTACAATACATGAGCACAAAATCAGACTGAAACAGTTATTCACAGAACATTCATCTTCTCCATGCAGCAGCTGATTACATTTTTTATATTATCATAAATATCACTGCCCACAGTAATGATTAACTTCAATCTTATTGGGGATTTCAACGTTCACCTTCACAACAGTTCTTATCCTCTTACCCAGGTTTGTCAGCACCTAAAGTCTCTGGTCTTCAAGCGGAGATTATGGTACCAAACGTAAATTGCAACTCTGGACTTCTAACTTCGCACAGTACAAACCAATAGGTGACATCACACCTCTCTACGTCCATCTTTATATACAAACTATGGCTCCATTATCTTCACCAGATAGTTGCTAACTTGGCCTGTCTGTCGTTTGGTGCTGAGTAGGTAGGGTATGCAGGCTATTATAACTTATTTAGTTGGACTCTGCTGCCAGCTGCTAAGGGTTGATGAGAGTGAACCAGAGCAGTAAAGTTATGACTTCCAACAATCAGACAAAATACGATCAAATGCTGTGAAGAGAGACTGTCCTCGTCCAAAAGAAACAACAACTCTATAGATTGTTTGTACAAGCAGCTTATTATAGCTCACGGCGGTAATCTGTATTTGTCATTAAAAAAGGGAAACCGGAAAACATAGAGTTGTTCATATGCAAGCCGTTGTTATGATAGATTAGTCATTTAATTAATTGGTAATATTACAAATATATATATATATTTGTGCAGCTTTAAAATATATTTCCATCATCTATTTAGATGGAGCGTTGATCACATGTTTCAGCGTATTTATTGTAATGAAGTGTTGCTTGTTATTTCAATTTACTAAGGAATTGTTAAGGTCCCCATTGATAAAGTTATATATATCTCAGGTGACTTAATCCTAGGCTTGTTGTAAACTGCATTTTCATTCATCTGAGTTGTTCTTTAAATTGAGTTGTGTCTAACTTCCTATCTAGATGTCTGCTGCAGCAGCAGCAGCAGCAGCAGCAGCAGCAGCAGCAGCAGCAGCAGCAGCAGCAGCAGCAGCAGCTCTGGATGGCTCAAACCAGAGGGTGTGGCCGTGAGTCAGTCATCTTCATCAGGTTCATGCAGAGGAGGAGTCAGGTTTCTCTTCATTCACAGACTGCGTCACTGCCTGTCCTCTCCTCCATTTATCATCCGATCAACCCTTCTTCTGTTCCCTCCCTTCTTCTCTGCTGGTCCGACAGAGTGTTATGTAATATCCTGCCTGCCTGCACCATCTCTCTCTCCCTCTCGCTCTTTCTATCATCAGCATCCTTGTTACCTGTCCTACCCAAACCCAATCTGTCACAGCATCTATCCTCTCTCCTCTTTCTCGCTCCTCTTATGCTGTATCATTCCTCCTTCTCACTCTATTCCACTCCTCTAATCGCTATACGCCTTTTCCTTAAAAAGTGAAAGCAACGGTAGAGAATTTAAACAAAGTTAGTCTATGTTCTATCACACTGTGTGGCCAGTAATTCATTTATTCACTACCACACTGTCATAACATCACTGTGTGAAATCTTATAAATGTCCCCAAGTCACTTGAGTCAGCGTCTGCTGGGGCTGAAGAAAATGAAAAAAATCTGAGGCTGTGGAGTTAGAAAGTAGTGAGTTTACCAGACCTCTGTAGCACACTCCACATCTCTGCTGCAGGCTAGCTCGAGGCTACGTCAGGCACTACTAGCATAATACACTTTTTGACTAAAGAGTTGGCAGTCAAGTTGCACTGTGGGTAACTTAGGCGCCAGCTTTTGGCAAGTATGAAGAATGCGTAAAATAAAATAATCGCTGCATGAAATTTTGACACTTTTTAATATAGTATATATATATATATATATATATATATATATATATATATATATATATATATATATATATATAATAGAATGTCCATTGTGAGTTCAAAAATGTTCTAGAAATACTATACTGAATAAGATCAAGAGATCACCAGAGTTATTACAAGTCATCCTGAGGGAACTAATGAATGTTTTTACCAAAGTTCATGACAATCCATCCAAAAGTTGTTGTGATATTTCACTCAAAACCATAAATGTCTGGAGGAAAAGTCAGGGGAGTCTGCAGAACACACCCTCTGGGAATCATGATGATCTGCGTATAATTTCTTTCCCATTTATCATATAGTTATTTTAATCAGGATCAAAGCGGTGGAACAACAGACTGACACCGTCATTCACAAACCATGACCCCAGCATGGTTAAAAACAAAAAAACATTTGTTATCCATTTAACATTTTGTTTGTTTTCATATTTGTGCTCTATGTACAGTAATTATATTGGGTCAAAAAGTTGTCATAACACTGCTGGTGTTTGGTGGCTTTCTGGTATATTGTTAAATGACTCGCTGTTTGTTTGTGCTTGAATCATCAAAGTGTTTTATCACTTTGTCTCTCTGCTCCATATAGAGTACATGCATATAACAAACTCTCTTACTGTTCAATAGTCTCTTCACCCTGTTAATGGAAACTCTCATCAAATATTGGATTTATATGGTTCATATAGTTCATAGTTAATACTCTCAGAAGACCAATAGTATCACAATGTCATCACAGTTAGAGGAACTCAGCTTGTCCACACTTTACAGTCGATGCTATTCTCTATAAGTTATGTTATTCTGTTCACACCAGAATCTTAAGTATAAATGGTTCTTGGAAATGGAAACTTTACTTAAGAAGGATCAGGAATCAGACATGTGTGATGCAACAGTGCTACTCAAGCTGAAATCTTGGTCTTCTGCAATCACAAGCGTAAAAGAAATAGTGATTGAGAAGTCACGACATCATTTTACTTTTATTTTGTTGCTTGGGTTGAGGTTTTATTCTTCTTACGACAGATTCAATCATTCAATAGTGCAATTCAAAGTGCCTTACAGATGAGTGACAATCTAATACAGACAGTACAAATATAGTATAAAAACTAATGCACACAAAAAGTAGAAATAAAAGCATAGACTGTCACTAATTATGCATCATTTTAAGCCTTAATATAATTTCAACGGGTGAGTCATTCACCCCTTGTACAGTTGTCATGAACGGGGAAATCAGCTACAGAGAGCAGTTTGTTTTTTGTTGGACAGTTCAACATGCGGGTTTGATTCACTCAAGTGGCCGTTTGAGCTTCATTGTTCGGTGCTGGAGGTTACTTCTTGAAAAAAAGTGATTCGGCAATATGGCAATTCTGTCATAAATCCCAGCTGTGTAATGCTCTTGACATGTGTTGTTGTGACTGTTTCCTTTCCAAAAGTGCATTTATACATTCTGTATGATGTCACGATCTTTGTTTCCCACTTTAAAACTATAAACCAGCTTAGTTTGTTTGGAAACAAATTGTGAACTCAACACCTTTTTAGTTAATATGGCAAACTTGTTAGCAAAACAGTTGCTTTTTTACAAATCCAGCAGTTACAGACTGTGGAGGAAGAAGTAGTCCGATCCTTTACTCCATTACAAGTAAAAGTCATGCATTTAAAATCCTACTTATGTAAGTACATACATAAAATGTACTTTAAACTATCAGAGTAAATTACTCATTATGCAGAAATGGCCCCTTTTACTGATTTATTATTATTATTATTATTATTATTATGATCATTATTATTATTATTATTGTTGTTATTATTATGACATTATTGTATTGTTAATACTGATGCATCACTGCTTAAGAAACATTTGTTGTAGCTGCTCGAGATGGAGCTTTAGTTTAGTTACCGATCTATGGGTTCAGAGATGACTCTAAGGGGTCGTGAAATAATAATTGGGAGATAAAAGAAGAAAAATCTCAATCTTATCACACATTTATATACATTTCTGCTTCAATATGGTGAAATATTGGATAATTTGACCTCTTTGGGCTTCAAACAGATATTGAGATGAAACCATTTGAGAAGTTTAGAGGGGAAATCTCTCTTTGGATGGAACTGTGTAATATAGAGTAATATATATTTATATGGTCCTGCCAACATTTGTATACACCCCAACCACAATAAACAGTGTGGTTATTATGGGCACCACCTCTGTATGTGAGTGTTGTGCAGGATTTAGGCCACACAGGCCGGTTGTTGGAGTTGAAACCTTCCTTTTATTAGTCTGGACCAATCGAAAGGAGTTTAACTCTTTTACCATCTGATGACCTAAATAATGAGTGAACCCCTGCAGAGCCGAAGCTTAGCTGAGGGATAGACACACTGATACACTGGATATATCATGTTAACCCTGTACACACACACACACACACACACACACACACACACACACACACACACACACACACACACACACACACACAACACACACACACACGTTCATAATGGGTACATTAAGCAATCACACATCTCTATCGATCACTAACCAAAATCATATGAAAATATTGTGCTGTTCTTTAAGTGTTAACAGCTATCATGCATTTAGAACATGTAAAAGTTAATGGTGGAGGCTGAGTTTTTTAGGGGCAGCATTGAAGGGTTTGGGGGCGGGGAGGGAGACCGCTCCGAGAAAGGAGATTTGGAAGAGAGAGTTTTAAGGTTGTAGGGGGATTTGGGCCGAGGCTGTACAGGGGGTGTCTGGGTTAGAGTGGTAGGGGGTTGGGGCAAATGAAGACAGCAAGACATGCTCTGGTGATGGAGTTAGAGGGAAGAAGGAGTAATGTTGTCAGTCTTAAAACCTAAATATAATGCCTCAGTATAGTTGCACTGTGTCTAATCCTTGACATACTGTAGCACTGCGATGCATGAAGCAATCACAACATAACCTCTAAGCTGCTCATGTGTTTGCTTATCTCGTAAAAGAACAAAAGGTCATGTCAGCTTTGGATGCTCTTTACAATTATTCCCTATAAAGAAGAGAGGGTTTTGTTGTTTCTGCTTTTCATCCCCATAATTATCCTTCCCTATATCTGCATTTTATCATTTTAAATTCATGTTATTCTGGTTATTTTTGTTTATTCTTGAATATTTCAAAAAAAGTGGGAATATATCATGTGCAGCTAATGTTATTTATGTGGCTTGTGATTCACTATAACGTGATCTTTGTTGTGTTCACGCTGCTTTTTATGACTGTGAATGTTATTTCAACAGCATTGTAGAGATGTTACATCCACCATACATGTTTTATTCACAGTCTCAATGAAGTTGACTAATTGTGTGAAGGATAATGCATTTCACGGCTTTATGGCAGCTTAGTAGTGTTTTACATGACATCTCAATAAAACAAATGATGAGAGATTACGAAAAGGTGAGAAAAGAGGAAAGAATAACAGAAGAGGAATATGTCTCCTATACTGTAGTTTTGAGGGGTTTTTTTACGTTGAGCCTGTTTTTTTTAATTTATTTTTTAGGGTTTTCTAATGCATTGAATGATGCAACATACTGTAAACCAGCAGCATATATACAATTTGTTTTTACATTATATTAATGACTCATGAATTTGTGTTAAAATTGTATTCAAAACAATTTGACACGAGCCACTGCTTCAAACACTATCAATTTACCTCATGAGGGTCAATGCTGACCTAGAAAGGTTGTAAGCTATTTCTGTTCTTCAGGTAGAGAATGAGTGTACAATCTAATTTCCCCATTCAATAGAAAAGGTGTTTTTTTCACTGTTGAGTTTCCCACTAGTTCTGTGATATTACAGATCAAACAATAAAATCTGGTTCATGCTGCTGCTGTAAAAACAAAAACAGGAAACATGGATCCTAACAGGGCGGACACAGCATGGACATACAGCACCACTCGGTGGCCAAAAGACTTTTATGCAACTTTCAATCAAAAATCACTCATCACCCAATCGTTTTAACACATTTTCTGAAACTATAGCTCAATTTCTAAAATTAAAAACGAAAAGATTCAACTTTTTTCTTTTTTTTGAACCTCCACAAATCTATTGCAAAATGAAAACACTACACTGAAGCCCACGTTCTCTCTTGTCAAAACTGATTATTTCCACCAAAATGATACACACAGCTATCATATGATTAGGTCTTACAGAGCATCAATTAAACACTGGTGTGATACATTTAAAATGTTACCATCAAAACACTGTACATACATATTTGGCCATGTTACATGCAACATTTGTTTTTTTCAGCTTAGGGTTTTATAGGTTGAAATTGTATTTAAAAATGTTAAATATTGGATTGACACAATCACTGTATCAGCATAGGATACAATGCGCATTTGTCTATCCAATGAGCTCCAATTTGGCTAAACTCAAAACCCAGCTTCCCAGAGTCAGACTCTATACGTATACACCTTCAACACAAATGATACTAAGTTCGGCAAAACTCACAATAATTGCATTAATAAGTAAAATGAGAAGCACATCAGTAAGCAAATGTTTAGCCTGTCACTGTAATGATGAAATGAGTGCACAAATACACCTCCTCCTCATTTCTCCACCCCCCCTTTTAAAAACTATAAAAGTTTATCAATGGTACAAAAGTGGAACATAAGACTTCCGTATAGGGAAGCAACAAATGTCAAAAAGTACCAGCGCCCTATATACCTGTGTAATTATGGAAAGACATGGAAAGGCAATTGCACTTCCTTAAAAACTCCTCCACCAATAAAATATCCAAATAGATTAGTTTAAGTTTCACAGTGACATTAATTTAACAATCTGCTCATCACATCTGTCACTCTGCTCTTCCAACACACCTGCCTGCTATCAGCTCATTATGGCAACTACTGTGGTAGTCTCGCGCTCCAGGCCTGGAGACTTCGGAGAACTATTCCTTGTGTTGATTTATCGCTCGGAGACTGACTGCTTTTCCCCTTGTGCCTCAGGATCATCTGCCTACCTGCTAACCCTCGTGCAACCTCAGCCTTAACACCCCCCACCCCACCACCTGTGTAGACCGGTCTGCCATCCCCCATGGCTGCCTCTTACTGTTGTATCTGCTTGTGGGGGAGAAAGTTTCAACAGCTTTCAGTCATGTCAAATATACAAAGTAGTAGTAAAAAGTACATTTCCCTCTCAGTGTCAGTGGAGTAGAGACACCTCAAAATCATATTTAAGTACATTACTTAAGTAAATGTACTTAGTTACTCTCTAAACATTGCTTAGAGCTAAAAGGTCAGTTATGAGACTGCCCATTCAGTTTATTTTCAAAGCATGGCTGCACAATAATGGGACCACTTACATCACTGCACTAACTTGTTTTCCAAAGTCCTGCAACCAATGGATACTGTGGTTATCTCACTGTTGACATAAACAATGCACAGAGAGAGTAGTTCTATTACTTACAAATAAAGCTGTTTAAATGAAAAGGTTATGACTGGAAAGTGTTTTACAGGCTGTCCGTTATTGTTCTGTCCGTTATTGTATATTTATATAGTATAAATGGGTCATATAAGTGTAAGACTTCTGGCGAACACACAGGGCTCAGTAACTCACACATTCCTTCCCTCACAGCCTCTTACTCTCTCTTCCTTTCATCATTCCATTCATTCTGGTTTCCTCTCCCACTTCCATATTTGTATGAGTAAGCCTCTGGGTGATGCATGCTTCATTGTTGTTGCTCCTGGCTTTTCAGCACCTCTCTACTTTTTACATTACTTTATGCAAGTAGAGAGCAAATGTTCCCAAAGGCCACACACATTTACATGTACACAGACAGACAGCCATGAGTGTGACAAATGTAAAATTTCCTCCTAGATGGTGCATGGAAATGTACGAGTGTGTCTGTCATTGTATGACCAACAATGCGATTCGTAGACAAAGAGAACATGACCATTGGCTTCAAAGGGTGTCACTCACTTCATGTAAGAAAAACACCGACACAGGAAATTATGCTTTTGTTTTTGGTATGTGAAGTTTGATAAAGAAGTCTTTCAGCCTTTTACACAAATAATAACTATTCTGAATTGTATGCAAGTCCTGCCAAACCCGCTAATTTAACCCATGACCTCACTCAGCACCATCTAGTGGACTGGATAGGCAATTCTTACTAAAAAGTTACAATATTATTTGCAATATTAATAATACTAATAATTAACAGGTTATGGAGGCTTTGTATGTCATTAGGAGGATTTTGTACAGGATTCTCTGGAGGATGGGGAGCCAGTGGTCAGTTGGCTTGTGTCTATCGATACATTATCGCCACGTAAAATATCGCGATACTACACTGAATCGATTTTACCCCCTCCCTACTATCTATTGATGCTAAGAAAATAAATACATACATATAATACACAGCCCAGACTTGCAATAATCAGTAAAAACACTTGCACACTGAGGTGAAGTGGTTTGAGACTTGAATTGTGCGGGGGTAGTGAGAGTGTCAATCATGAGAATGTGTTGCAGATAATTTAGTGCACAAAAACTAAAAGGCAGATTTTCAAAGTGCAGAATAAACCCGCGGGAACATGCCATCCTCCCATGTTCTCTCGTTTCCCTCTGCTCATTTCATCACTCCTCTCTTTCATATGATCTCTAGCACACTATTTTAATACTCAAATACACACGCAAAACACTTACTCAGACACTTCATGGAGCAAAGAACAGGGCAAGACCACAGAGAGGAGTGCACACACACACACACACACACACACACAGCTCAGTTTCACCACATAGAGAGGCAGACATATGGCCGCATACATAAATACATATGGCTGAAGCAGCGCACACACACGCACACACACACACACACACACACACACACACACACACACACACACACACACACACACACACACACACACACACGCACGCTTGGAGGCAGTGCTGCTGAAAGGTGATCTGTGCTGGATCACCACAGAATGTGTGTGTGTGTGTGTAAGATCTATTAGTATAGTGCAGCCACAGGAACTAATGCTATTTCCTGTGTTTTACATCTGACTGTATTTACTTATTACACTGGAAATGTTTCAACAGTGAAGATTAAAGGAACACGGATTTTGAGATTTTCCTGTTGTTCAATTTTGCTGAAAGTGGTGAGACAAACCAACATCCTCCACATGTCCACAGTAGATGATTGAAACTCCACATAATATATCCTACAGTTGTAGAGAGTAACAGAGTGAATCATCTAATCTTGACATACTTTGTAATTTAATTATGGCAACAGGCTTTAAATGTGCTAAATTGTTTCAGACACAAAAGGATTTTTCACAATAAAATGGTAAGGAAAAACTAAAATAGTTAAAAGTTTGTAATATGTCACAATTTGATAAATAGGTTGTATGGACGAATCGAATAAAAGAAAGCATGTCAAAATGTCAATCAGACAAGTATATAAAATATTTTATTTGTTAAACCCCAAATAGCAAATTAATAATAGCTTGCACTAGCTTATTTTAGTATAAGCTTCTTTAACTCCCTAGTTTTCTTAATTGTCTTAGCACTCAATTAATCATTTCAATCAGTTCTAATTCTCCCACATAGCTCCATGTTTTCTAAACTGACTGGAGTTAAGATAAATAAATATCATGGACAAAATAGAAAATAAATAATAATATATATATTTTAAACTGTGCATGTTGCTTGCGAGCTACAGTAAACGTCTGTAATGTTGGTTCATTGTGTGTAGCCAAAAAACACAGACTGCAAAAAAGCAAGCAAGCAGTCACATTTGTCCAAATAGGATGTGTTGAATATTTGCTTCACATTCAGAATGAACACTTTGATCCTTTCTGTTTTATTGTCATCAGGATCTGACTGCAGCTTAGCTTATTGACTTCAGTTTGATCCAACAAAGGGTTTTGACCCTTGGCATAATCACACACACACACACACACACACACACACACACACACACACACACACACACACACACACACACACACACACACACACACACACACACACACACACACACACACACACACACACACACACACACACACACACACACACACACACACACACACACACACACACACACACACACACACACACACACACACACACACAGAGAGGTCTTTAATGATTTCATCATGTAGCAGGATATCCTACCGCCACTATATAAACACTCAAAGAGGGTCCAGAGGTCTCTCCTTACTTCCCTGCTCTCCCTCTCCACTCTGTCTCTGAACCCAGGATATGTTTGGTTGTTTAAAGACAGCAGCAGTAGCCATCTTTCTTTGTCTGACAACCTGACAGGTTAGTCTACATCAAACCTAGATCATGGAATAAAAGAAGAAATTTCAGTGAACATGAATGAGTTAAACAGAGTGCTATCAATATTAAAATAATACATTTGTATGTTGACATGGTAAGAAGACATGGGTGCTACGTTGGTGGGGTTGTGTTGCGTCAGTTACTGGTGAGATGATAAATACAGTCCAGGACGGCCAGTTGAAAGAGCAATTTAACACCTGCAGAAAATCTTGCCTTTGCTGACCTCCAGTGGCTTACCTTACCTTGCTACCCAGGACACTGTTGGGTGGGGCTACAGGTGCAACAGCTCACACCCAACCCCACCCACCTGTAATGCTGGTCAGAGATAAAACAGGCTTGAATTGTTCAAACAGAGCAGTCAGCTAAACACTGTTTTTCCGTCTGCTTTAATTCCCTCTATAATAGTTTGAAGGTTTATCAGATACTTAAACACACAGAGCAATTTGTAATACCGCAGTTTATATTATACTTCTTGGCAAGTTATTTAAAAGGTGATCACACATACTTGTTGCATGTCTGGATCAGACAGTGTAATGTTAGGAGTTGGTTTGTTTTGGCCAACAATGTGAATAAATTACTGAGTCCAGAGAATAGTTTTCCACTCTGCCAGACGGACAGGGCCTCCCATACATCCTCTCTCTCTCTTTCTGTGTGTGTGTGTGCGCATTTGTACACGTGTGTGTGTTTCCCACTTGGCCTAACACCTCCAGACAGAGACAGGATATTGATGTCAGTTTTATTTTTAAGGAGATAGATTGACAGTATCAATTTTAACTCTATTTTTGTTTGTGTCTAATTTTGTGACAGATGCTAATACTTTTGTACTTTGACTTAAGTTACATTTTGAATGCTGGACTTTTACTTGTAACAGAGTATTTCTACTCTGTGCTATTACTGCTTTTACTCAAGTAAAAACATACTAGTACTTCTTCCACCACTGGTGTGGAGTTAAGAAATAGTGAGTTTACCAGACCTCTGTATCCCACTCCTCGTTTCTGCTTGAGGCTAAGAGCATAACACACCCAGATCTCTGACCAAACTGTTCTCTTGTGGGTAATGAAGGCGCAAGATGACGTGGAGGAAGGATGCATGGAATAAAAACTATGATATCTCTGGTTCTGCTGCATCAATTCTTGTTCTTCTTTAAAAACTGTCCATCGTGGGTCAAAGTAAAAGTGTAATGCTAAATTGGTGGACTTAATTGAATTGAGAACATGATTACTCCTATATGTTTCTCTGTATATGTAACCGGCTGGTTAAAAGTGCACGCCCCTAAGTGTTTGGTAGCCATTGACCTTGTTTTCTTCACTATGTGCCTAGGATAAATAACACTCAGTTGCTTACCCCTTTTTTTTGTCCGCTGATGCTCCGGTTCTCCGTGTGAGTGCACCTGGTCTGCATTTAGAGTTAGCAGACGCTCTATCGGTGTTGAGTGCAGAGATATTTCTGATAGTTACGCTGGTTGTGGTTGTGTATGGACAGGCAAGACTATAAGTGCCACTGCTGCCTTGCTTTGCTGTGTGTCTGCCTTTAGTTGTTTAGTATTTAGTTAGTCTGCCTTTAACTGCTGCTTTGCTTTTGTTTTGCCCTTATCTGCTATTATTTAGTTTCAGTTTTGCTTATCTCTTTTCAGTTTGTTTTTTCGCTATGTTGCTATCTTTTCAGGCTGTTTTCCTGCTCAGGTTGTTGGTTTGTTTTCACAGCAATCACTAAAATTAGGTGCTCTGCTCCACGCTGGTCAATAAGCATTATTTGATAGCGTGCATTTTAAGCATTATAGCAGTTGCAGCGGGGTGTGTATTGGTCAAGTGGTAGTCTTTTCTGTAAACTCTTGTGCATCCCTTCTCCTAGTTTGCACATGCACGCACTGTCAAGGAACTTGAAGTGTCGAATGGGTGTGCCTGAAGGATCGGTGTTAGGCCCCCTATTATTTAGCCTATGTACAGTATTAATGATCTTCGTCAACAGCAGCACCAGATAGACTTGCAAGTGTATGCCGATGACGCTGTTGTATGCACACGTGAAAAAACAGCTGAGCTAGCAGTTGAGAAGCTAACAGCTATGGAAAGGATCACACGGTGGCTGATCAATCATGTCTTAGTTTGAACATTGGCAAGACAAAAAGCGTATTTCTAGCCTCCTGACATTCTCATCATGGAAGAACACCTTGACATAGTTACTGAATTTAGATATCTTTGTGTAATAATGGATCCAAATCTTAAGTTTAAGAAACATGTCGAAAATGTGGAATTATGTAGCTGCAGACCACTCCAGTAAAGCAAATTGTCAGATTGGAGTCAGAACAAAGCAAGCCATCAACAATAGACACAGATCGATAGACATAATAATAGAGACAAGCTTCATGTCATTTGGGTGAGCCAGCAGCAGTTCTGACTGTGTCGCTGCTCAGCCAGAACCTCCTGGCCTATTGTTTTGTGTACCAGCCAGCCAACTGACCGGACGTTTACCTCAATTACCTCGCTATGTTTACCTCCACAGGCAGCCCAGAATAACCTGTCACTCAGCAGCCACTATTAGCCCATTTCCTCCAATAGCGTGACTTTTCCGTACAAGAAGGCGGGAACTGGATTAAAGCAGGATAGAATGAGGAAAACAAGATGTGACAGAGAGGAGGGTTTCACAAAGGACAGGAAACACAGAGACATGTCAAAGAGAACAGGAGGGAGAGATGGAGGGAGAGATAAAGTGAAGTAAAGTGAAGTGGTAAATGGGGCTAGGGAAGAATGAGAGCCAAAGAGAGAGAGGGAGAATGAAAGAGTAGGAAGGAAGGAAAGAAAGAAGGTGTAATGAAGATGTACAGATGGTGTTGCCTAATGAAGAAAGAAAGAAAGAAAAAATAGAAAATGTATGAAGAGAGCCAAAAATATTCAGCTTTGAAGTCCACTTTTAGATACAAAGTGGTCTGTGGTGATTCTGATATCATTTGTTAAACAGTGGTGACTTCCTGTGAGTGCCCTGGCAGATGAAGCGATGAAAGTTTTCTAATAACAGAAGTAAGTCAAAGCTTTTGGTTTTTAACAGCGTTAGTCAGCAGACTGACAGATGCAGCTTTGATCTCTAACTTTGATTCCCAACATCCAGACCTGAGGACAAACTAAGAATATTACATTAATTCAAACAAACGAGGAGCACAACAAATAAATAGCTCTGCATGTGTGGCTCCTTATTACAATATGGCTAGAGAATCTGTGCGCAGAGAGAGCTTTAGGATTTACTTTAAAAGAGAGAGAAGCTAGTGTGGAAACAGTGTCTTCCACTTTGACCCAGAGACCAGCCCATCAGCAGCCTGCAGGCGGAGAACAATCAGTTAAAAAACAAAAATATGAAATTGAATGTTCTTCTTGCTCAAGGAATTAGCTACACTGCACCAGGGCCGGCGCAGATTTCCAGGATTATCTGCTGTGATAACCGAGACACCGGACCAGCTCAGCAACAAGCTAGGGAGTCCCTGAGAAGAACCGAGATATGAGAGTTGTCTTCGACATGACGTAGAGACTCTGCGGCCACAACATCACATTTGATATTTGTATTACTTCTCACAAGCTGGGACAGGAGCTCCTCAAGAGAAAGTTCACAAACCCTACACTGAACACTATGAAAAACAAGCCAGACTCTCACTGCTCTCATCAACCTCGTTTCCAGCAGAAGCCGGAAGCTGTTTTCAGCGAATACTCTAAAAAGTACTGTGCAATGTCTGGCCAGACAAAAACAGCAGACACACACCGCTCGACACTCGCTGGTGATGAATAGTGGAGCTTTTAGCAGCTAATGAACCAGGTATCTTTCTCTGGAGTTGGTAGAGAGCAAACACAGAGGTAAAAAGGAGAGTGAATACATCTGCTGAACACAAACTGAACTCCACAATAGTAATGTTGTTCTGTGCCTGATGGATGTGTAAACAGGCAACAGTTTGGCTGTGATCAACTTTATAATGTTTTAATATAGTTGATATGGTTAATGGACTGTGACATTTTTTTTCTTCTGTGAGAGATCATCATTCATGTCAACCTGTGACAAGATGCTGCAGTAAACGGTAAACTTCCATAGGTTGTTTAATGTTTGCCTGATTTGGGAAATTATTCTTCAAAATGTTGGTATATTTGCAGGCTGTGCAAATGTAAATGTGCTTTACAGGCTACAAACATTTCAGACTCACAGATGGAGGTATAGAGAGAATATTATCATGTGAAAGTAACCTAAAGCTAAAAGGGAATGTTTTCCAAATACTATAATAGTCTTTAAGGTTTACCGTCTGGATACTCAGGAAGACACAGTATGGTATATTAACATACTGAAGAAGTACTTTCTATGGCGTGTTTGAAATACACTATGTTTTGTAACACAAGTGTTGCTGAGGTTGGTATATTGATGGGTATTATACATGCTAGCCAATATACACAGACATTTTGTGGAATTCTTGCCTATAGCTCTCAGATTTATAGTAACTTATCTGCGCGTGCCAGTGGAGGAATACAGAAATGGGATCAAAGTGGTCTGTCAACACCAACAACAGGCTTTCAGTTTGGAGTCTGATTTTTAGTTGTGTAGGCCAGAACTGACAGACAGAGCTTTGAAGCTGTGGCTTCAGCACTCAGCACCACAGTAAGACCTCAGGACTTATTTGGAAAGAGAGTTGAGAAAAACTCTGTTGCTTGGAGTTTTACTAGAACAAAAGAATGTTAGGAAAAATAATGTCTTGAAACATAAGTAAGGTTAACAACTTAGATGTAAAACTTATTTTGCTGTCACATATTATTAGCATCTGCATTTACACGCGAGTCAATGATGGAAAAATTAAGTACAGTATCAAATTATGGACAAATCCTGAGGCAAATAAATTTCAACACGGGGTGCACGAACAATGGAGTATTGTGTAAGAGCAGATTGTTTTCAACTGCAAACACTCTTAAGTGCAACAGACTGCTGCGTTGCCGGCCGTACAGACAGAAAATGTAGCCATGTGATAAAACTGCTGCATTTCTGGAGATTTGGTGCGTTTGACAAAGAATCAAGATTGAAGATATTTTAGTCATATGCACAGTGAAACAGTTAGATTGTACAATCCTCCGCTGGTGTGAGTTGCTCTTGATAAGCAGTTATCAATAAATCTACTAGTTGATAACTGCATTGATTTGTTTAGGGTCAGTGATTTTGAAGAAAGACCAAAGCATATTTGGTAAGGTTGTTGCAAATTCTATAAGGAATTAAACTTCCTTCTGGTGTTCATGAAAACAAACTCAAATTTCTTGGGGCAAAAACAGCAATTAGCAATTACATGCGGGGCATATTTTAGTTTGACCACAAAGCATGCAGTTAATGGCCTGGACAACAGCATCAGCATCCCGCCACTGTGTGTCGTTATCAGCGGTGTTAACTGCGCTAACAGCGGCAACAGCGCTGACAGAGCTAACGGCTGTTTATCGGGATCCAAACATTAACACCAAAGAATTCACATTCAATAATAGCATAAAATAAGGACTATTGCAACATGACGATTAAAATGTTCGTAATGACCATGGATCACAAACAAGCATAGGTTTGCCTCTGTCTCACATTTTCAGTGTGAAATGCATATTACCCTGTGGAAGTTCTAACCTCAAAAACCTTTAGCTTGCAGGTTCAGTTTTGAGGATATTGTAAAAAATAAAATGAAATCTTATTATTTTACGTTTCAACAAACAAATGACAGCACCATCCATAATTCATGATGTGAATATTTGAGTGCTTTCATCATAGAGACGTGCCACTTGTGTTGCAATAAAACCACTGAAATCCAGAAGCTTCCACTGACCACAGTAATCTCAGTAGAGCACTAGCACGCTAGCTAGCCTCTGTGGAGAAAATACTGTTTCCTGTGGTGTAGTAAAGTGAGCTTTGACAAATCCACTGACTGAAACAGAGATCCAGTGAGTTTTGAATGCAGATGACGAGTAAAGAAAACACAACTTAGGAACTACTAAGCACTGTGCAAATTGGCTGTAGTGGGTAAACTGTTTTTTTCACATTTTATTTTTATATTATTGCTCATTGATTGACGCTCTTGTTGTCTGTGTGAGTGTGAGTGTGAGTGTGTGTCTATATTTGGCTACAGGATAAGACATCTTCTCCCCCAAGTGGCGCTCCGACAACAGGACCAGCAGGTGTTGGTAAGGCAACAGGACCAGCAGGTTTATTATACTGCTTGCTTTTCGGTCATAATTCAATTTTCCCCTCATTGTAGCAATGCACAGACTGAAGGTAAACGACAGGGAAGTAAATGTACAGACAACAAGTCAGAGAGTGTGAGAGCTGTTTAGATGCCTCCCCCTGCTGATTTGACCGAGAATTGTTTATAAATTTAAAATATATTTTTTCGCTTTGTGCTACGTTCTTATGCGAGTTCTCTGATTAATAAATGTATTCTTTGATTTTAAAAAAGTAGCCTTATGTTGTTGTTATTTAGCCTTTTTGAGGTTATTGCCAAGATGCTGCTCTGATGGTTACGCAAATTTGGACAGTGCAACTTAGTCTACACAGTGATTTATTCATGCTTATGACAACCCACACTGAATGCCCAGAAAACAGGAGAACACACACTTAGAAATACACTTTAACCTTCATAACCTCACTAAGATCGTTTGGACGGCCGTCACTACCGTATCAGTTAATGGCAATCCTAATAAAAATCAACTAAACTAAATCCCACCAGGTCCAGAAATGGCTCCCTGAGACCCGGGAAACATCAGCTTCCCTTGATGATGTCATTTCCCTCTGTCAGAGTAGACCACCATCCAGCCTAACGTTGTGTCGCCGGGCAGAATACAAGTCATCTGTCATTGGCCTGTGATGCTAATGAAACCCAGATGTGACACTCCTCTGGTTCCACCCGGCCCCACCCCCTTACCCTTTGTTGTCACGGCAATACAGTACCCAGAATCCCGCTGTTTATTTTGGCTGTCCTGGTGATGGTGTACTGTAGCTGAAGATGAAAGCGGAGCTGGAGATGATGGGGAGAACAGAGACGGACAAACAAACTCACATGTATGTGCAGATACACACTTAACCTTAATTGCTGGCGGTCAGTTACAGTCCAGTTGGATGTAGTGATTACAAAGGTTTGTGTGATTACAAAAGTACATTTACTATTTTTTAAAGATTCTCTGCAGTTCACGTGAAAGAGAGAGAGAGTGGGCCTCACATCACCAAAACTTAAAATGTGTGAATATGTGTTAATAAGGGCCAAAATTCACTCCCCATCCATTTCATTGAAGAAGGGGACGAGACGTATTTCCTACTGGTCGCAAATTAACCATGTGTCTTTCACTTTCCTTCATGTTGAATCTGATTGAACTTTGACATGTGAAATCGCAAGGCTCTCTGATGTCCAGTCACATTGAGAGAGGGGGTGGGATTGACCTCTCGCTCAGGAAGTGATTGCTTATAACTGCATTATGAAATAATACAAGCATTAAACAAGGAGAGAAAAAGGGAACGTGCAAAGACAAGGATAAAGGTAGAGACAATAAAGTGTGAGAAAGTATGTATCCCCTTAATAAGGCTGTCTAACTAGCTGGACAGGGTTGTGAGCTTAGTTTATTACTCAGCATCTTAAGTCAGTGAGGAGCCAGAGTTAACAGCTGCTAACGCCAGCCGGTGAATTTAGAGTTACCTCCACTGCCTTTTGTTTCTAAAGACGTTCCTCAGAGAAAGACAGAACTTTGTGAAGACGCCTGCCATGTTAATGAAAGTGCTGTTTAAATACATTACAAATTTACAGTAATATATTGTGGAGAAATGCTGTATGTATAATCTAGTCTTTTAAATACAAGGGTCAGAATCTACAGATACTGTGCCATGTGATAGGGTCCAGCGCTGGATTTGTCAAGTAAAAAGTTTAAATAAGGATTTTATATACATTTGCACCCCACACACACACTCGTCTGTATAGTTTCCAATGGGCTGAGTGAAAGGACCACCATCTTCCAGTCATGTCCTTCCATCCATACCTGTCACAACTAGAGTCAGGTACCCAATGCAAACATGGCAGTTGGCAAGGAAAGTGGTCTCTCTCTCTCTCACACACACTGCACAGACACTAAACACACAGTCCCATCCAATTCACCAGTGACTTTCCCTGACATCGAGCTACACACACACACACACACACACACACACACACACACACACACACACACACACACACACACACACACACACACACACACACACACACACACACACACACACACACACACACACACACACACACACACACACACACACACACACACACACACACACACACACACACACACACACACACACTACTTCTTTTAAAGCGAAAACAACTGCGTGTTTGTAGGATGTTGGGATGTTTTTGGCTGAGGAGGGAAACCAAGCCCACTGACAAACACTGCAAGGCTCACGAACCCTGACGCCATGCAGCTCAGCAGGTAGAAGAGGTCACTGACGTTTTATTACTTGATATTATGCGATCTGATTTTTACAGTGGCATTGCTCTTTAGATAAATGAATGCATCAAGGCAGACAAAGAATTCTTGTATAATTTCATCAAAACTAAAATTTCCATAAATCCCTGCTAACCTCATTTGTTTTACACGTAATCCTCCTTGAGACCAAATAACCGCTGCTTATACTGCAGGTTTGACAGCTAAATTATCCACCCGCTGGTGGAGCAGGTGTCTGCAGTGTGTGTGTTGTCCAGAGCTTCTTAACTCATGGACGTAACTCAAGCAGCCATGAAACATCCTTAATCTTGTGTAATTGTGCCAGGTAAGGGATTACAGTTCTCAATTGAGGCCGGCAGATTTATGAATTTAGCAGAAGTGTTCACTGCCTGTTACAGTCTCGAGGAGCAGATTGTACTGTGCCAATTATCTGAGGAAAAACTGACTAGTCTAAACAAAAGGCCAAAGTCATGAGAGCTAATTCTCCCACCCCTAACAACTCCTCTCTCCTGTCTTTTAATAAATCAGCAGATGCTGTCTGCAGGAGTGTTGTCCTGAATCCTCCCATCCTGTGAGAAGGGCTGGATTAGTAGCCTCTCACAGTACAGTGGAAGGTTCTGCTACAATTAGGAAGTATTTTATTTCCGGTATTAATTGAAACAGTTGGCTTCCTGGTAGAACGAGGAAACACCTCCCCCCCACCCCCCCTCTTTTTAATATTTTAACAAAATGTTATATTGCATTTATTTTTACAGGAATGTGTGACCTAACGTATAAATAAATGTGAGCTACAACTCAACAATGCCAATTTATCCTTCCTTCAAATGGAGTTGTGTTCGCCATGTTCACGAGAAGAGTCCATATGAGCGCCCCCCTGATGTGGTACTCACAACCTCGGAAATGGTCTAAAAGCTCAGAGTCGTTGAGTTGTGACGGGGTCAAAAATGGCAGAGGCCATGTAAGTTCATTTTTCGGTGCATAATAAAGTTAACATATTGTAATTTTAGTCGTGTAGAGTTTAGTATACAGTACACAGCAGCAAATGAACACTGACAAGATTCATTACACATCACACACAGTCAGGTTGATTTCAGTGACCACCTCCCACCAACCTGATGACACCTTCCCAAACCCAGAACTAACAATCAGATCCACACTGAACAGAGCGGCGGTACACATGGAGCCCATGGATCTTTCTTGCTGTAAGAGGACAGTGATGTCAAGCTCGGACAAAACAAAGGTTTCACTATATTTACAGATGACAGAAGAATGTCTGGTTTCTGATTTAATTCTCTCAAAAAATAAAAGACACATTTGTAAGCTTAACAAACATGTTGGTGACTGAGACACATTGTTATCGTTGGAGATATGTTGTACTATCTGGTGGAGAGTTTCAAAGATTTGACATCCCAGAAACTGTTCTGCAGATGTTTCATTTGAACATATTACCTGCGAACTACAGAAGACGAACTATAATCCAAAAGAAGAGTCAGATCGATCTTGAGGTATATCATTGAAAGATCAGGATTTGTTTGTGGGCTTGATTTATAATTGAGACCATTGTTGAGTTGCTGATACTTTCAGTTTTCAGATTAGTTTTAATAGTCTGTTTTACTCTTTTCTATTAGAGGTGAGTCTTTCCTACAAATCCATGCCATTCACTTTTATCCCAAAGACCCAGTTTAGAGGGCTGGGGGACTGAAGTATTGGGTTGCAGACATATATGCACAGCTCAGATAAGACCCAAAGGGATTCTTGACCCAGTCTCTTGCCTCGCCATTCACAAAGTGCCCTCTGAGAATGTTTTCATTCATGCCTTTTTGACCCCAGTCTTTGGTTAGCCATCACCTTCACTTAAAGTCTGACAAGGTACTCATGGAGGAGGAGGTACCCTGTAGAATCAAGAGGGGGAGACCACTTGGCACTAACAGTCCCCCCCCCCTTTTCTTAAAGCTTAAAAGATTGAAATAGCAAATCCTTAATAGATATAAACATCTATCATTATTACTACTAACCTGGTTTTTCTTAATTCTTTATCTTTTTATGCTAAGAAAACAACTATTCCACAGTTTTAGCATACATTGTACATCCTAGACTTACTATAAGGGTTTCTTACCTCTCCTGCACAATCTACGTATGTGTGTGTTGTTTTGCTTTTATCACTTTCCTTGTGCTACTAAACTAAGCTAGAAACTATCCAAAAGTCTTATGGGTTATGGAAATTATACAATATATTATATGTTGTAAAAATGATTGCATTTATTTATAGTTATGGAGGTACAGATTGAGTGTTAATACAGTGTTACATATCACCCTCAGGTCATTTAAGCCATGAAACTGTGTTGCTCTAATTTACTCTGATAGGTTAGAGGAATTAAGGCACACATGTTGTGCCAGTGTTGCTGAGCTGCCATGAGAGTGCTGCTGCTCAGACGGTGTAGATGTCTAAATAAACAGAATTCAGTCCCCAAACTCGACCTGTGCTGTGTTCATAATGTCCCTGATGGCAAAAAAGGAAAAGATGAGAAATACTGATAATGTCAGACTGGCCTAAGTGAATCTAAATGCCTCTCACAGGAAAAGATCTTTGAATGTGGACATTTAAAGATTTCTTAAAGCACTTCAGTCTTACTTGGCTGGGGAGAATATAATAATACACACACAAATCCTGTTAAGTAGTTTGTTTAGATCTGTAGATTGTCTTCTGATGCATGAGCCTGAATTGAAGTTCCTTGAGAACAATGAAAAGACTTTGGCTTTTTTTCTACTGCTTAAAACAAAGTCAGCAACTTTCATATATTTCCCCTTTACAAAAAAGAAAGAAAGGAATGAAAAAAAAAAGAGAAAGAAAAACTAAGGCTCATCTGATCCGCACATAAAAATCCGAACTTTGCATTGATGTTGTAGCGGGCGGGTCCGATCACAGTGGGAGGTGCACTGGGCTGCTTAAAATTACAAGAAAAAAAATTGTGTCTCTCACAAATGGTGAGTGAACAAAGTACCCAGAAGAACAAGAAGCAAGGCTGAAGGGAAAAGGGTTGACAAGCGGGAGTAGAGTGGACTAATACCGGGGTGAGGCTCCCTGGCTGCTGCCGTGGAATACTACCAACATCTGGCTGAACGGGGATGTACCGGAGGAGCCGGCAGATGCTCCGTGAAAATGTTTAACTGCGTGGTGAGTAACGAGACATTATCAACAGTTCTACTTTACAAAGCTACAACTTCCAAAAAATTGGACTACAATATGGGTTTCATTAATTAACATTAATGATCACATCTAAACTAAAAAGGTCTTACCTCACTTGATGGATTCTAAATTGTTTCTCATCTCAAATATATTGTGTTCATTTATTTCACAAAACTATGGTTATTTTTGTCTAAATATATATAACATATAAAACACACATTATGTTTTTATTTTGGGAAGATCATATAGGTTTATTTATAAAGTTATGGGCAAATAAAGAGATGGAAATATAAGTTAAATGGCCGAAAATAATAGGTACAACCTAGTAAAACCATGTAGGCCTAATTCATAAAAGTGACATTAACAATGCCGAGGTTATAGTATACACTATTATTGTATTTCGCAGACAGAATCTGAAATTAATTTAGACTCATATTGCAAACGTCCAAACAAAAGTTTTTTTTAGGAATACAGGACCAATGACCAGGTCCAAGATTTATTATTTTATTCATTATTTGGTTAACGCATTATATTCCTTTCTCTCTTAATGAGAGATTATTCAAAAGGTGCCTTAGCACTGTACCTGCATTAACATATTCATTTCCATCCAACAACCAACAAAAGCAGCTGCAACATTGCAATAAAAAACAGTTATTCTAACAATCTCCAAAATGTAATGTCAAGGATGTCAGCATAAAGTTGTGATTTTATTAAAATGCTTACTTTTTCGGTTATTATACAGATTTGAGAAAAAGGCCATTTAGATTAATTAATAGTCTAATAATAACAATACTAGACTAATGACACTAACAACAACAATACTAATAATACTAATAATAACAATAATAATAATAAACATATATAGTTAGAAAAGGCAGAATTGCCAGATAGGTGACCAGAGTTTACCTTTTACTGCAGGCATTTTGACTCGTCATAGTAGGAAAAGCACGGGTGAAAATAATTTCGTTAAAATAAATAAAATATATTTCGGTAAATACTGTAAGTGAAGAACACACCGGGGCGTCACTAAAATATCCGGAGGTAAACTCACCTGCGCCCGGCGGAGAGCTCGTTATCATGTGCACGTGCACAATTAACATAATTAGTCAGAATCACGTTCAGCTGTGAGGTGTACCGGCAGTGTCCCAAAGTAGGATTTGTAGGCTTCACGTGGAGAAATTCAGTTTGTAAAGTGCATATGTGAACATACAGTCCACGAATATTCCGACATATGACGGCACATAAATAAAAAGAAGGCACACAAATGCCTGTAAAAAGTTTGAGCAAATATTTCGTTTCGGTATCGCCTTTATTAGTGTGTGGGTAATGACTGTGGTTGTCATGGAAATATGAAGGCCTGCTAGGTCATTGTGTCGCGCGCGTCACACTGGACTCGCTGACAGCATGTCGGAGGAAGAAAGCAGACACACGGAGGCTGTTTTCACTCAGCTACATCAAGGACATATTTATGTCGACACAGTAGGTGTTTTCAATATCAAACCAATAACTTGTTTTTGAAGTCTCTCAGCTTTTAGACGTTGTGTAAAGTGTCTAGAGGCAGAGTGTGAACAGTTCAGATGAAATGCATAGCTCGCGTGACTATGTGCACTATAACATGCCGCTAAATAAACATAGGTTTTCTCTTTTATCAGCCTAGTTTGAAAGTCGTTTTTAGTTAGGAAAGTTGTATACGCTGTTGTTAACATTTTCAGACTGTTGTTCCTGACAGGGTTCCTCTGGGCCTGATGATATTTTCGAGGAGGACTCGAACTCTCCGTCCTCCCTCTCCTCGTCCTCCTCTGCCTCCGTCCTCAATGTGGCCTCCGTGCAGGGGAACACCCTGTGCGCCTCTTGCGGACAGGAGATAGTGGACCGATATCTCCTCAAGGTCAGACTGACAAATATGTATAGCTTGTCATATTATATATACAATATAATACTATGGCAAGAGACTTGACGACATTACAGAATTAGGCCTAGGTTATTTAGAACACGTCAGACAGAAAAACTCCCATTATATTTCTATGTTTCTTCCCATGGCTTGAGACCATTTCGGTTAAGTGTCACTTGTCTTTAGGCTGCTTATATATATTTAGATAGACACTTCTTTCTGCTAAGTGTTATTATTCCACCATACTTAGAGCTTTTAATTTTTTTTTACATTTTTTTTTAACTAATGACATTTACAACTAATGTAGCCTGTTTGAGTATTAGTGTTATGTTTTATGTCATTAAGGACATTTTACAGTTACAGTCTGTAATACTCAAAACATGCAGTCAAATTATTGTTTGATTATAGGACTATGCACTCATATTTTAATTTCTTAATAACATAATGTAGGCTATAGCTCATAAGGACATTGTGGTGAATCTAAAATCTAAAATACCTGTCATTCCAGTAACATAAATGTTTATGTATTATGTTATAAGGATAATATTAAATATACTCTCAAGGGATGTGTAAAATGGCAGTTGTAAGCATATCTTCTCGTCTTTTTTCCCCTTCTCAGGTGAACAACTTTTGCTGGCACGTGCGCTGCCTCTCGTGCAGTGTATGCAACACATCACTGGGGCGACACGTGAGCTGCTACATCAAAGATGAACAAGTTTTCTGCAAACTCGACTACTTCAGGTAAGTCGGCCAAACACAATTGCATCTCCATTGACCTTCTTTTATAAATAAGGATAATATATAAGGAAAAGAAAATAGAGGTTTGGTGGGTTTCTTGGTTATTTCGCAGGTCTTTCTGAATTTTGTTTGCGTAGCCTCCTTCACAAAACAATATAATACCTAACTATACAATTGATGAAAATAACAGTGACATGGTGCCACATGGTCCATCTAAAAATGAATATTTCATATAGTCTGTGATATAGCAACATTATTATTATTTTTTCTTCCATATAGTCTGTCTTTTGCTTTAAGTTACGATCAGGGAAGAAAATGTAACCAACAAACACTGGACACTTGAATGCTGCATCAAGCAGGCTCTGCACATTTAGCTAAATCTGAAAGACATCCCCAACTTAAATACTGTCAGCAGTCCTGCCGCTTTTTTTCTTGTACGTTGCAGACTGTTTTGAAAATGTATTTTATTTGGGTTTTTTCTTTTACTTTGAACAGTGAACGATTGATAAATCACAAGAAAGCCCAACTGGAAGTCGAGTACAGCTTGTACATAGAATGAGCTCTGAGGTGATATTGGAAAGCATGAGTGTGACTTGGTCAGAGCTTCTCCTTAAAGACTGATTGGCTAGATTTTAATTACTGATCAATCTCCTAATCGCAGCTCTTCCCTAATAAACATTGTGCCTAACTTAATGATTTCCTCAGTGGACAAAAATGTCTGTCTCAAAAACTGCCATAAAATTATAAATGTAACATTATTTTCCACTTTCACTGAGTTAAATCTTATAATCAACTTGAGTCCCGATCATAAGTACCACATATACATTTTCAGAATAGTAACCTTTTAAATTTGGAAAAAAGGCCCAAAATGTTCCTAGTGAGGCCCAAGGGTTGAGGGACTATTCCACCTCTCATCCTGTTCCACATCTTTCTTCAGGAGGTATGGGACCCGCTGTGCTCGCTGTGGCCGTAACATCCACTCTAGTGACTGGGTGCGTCGGGCACGAGGCAGCACCTTCCACCTGGCCTGTTTTTCCTGCACCTCTTGTAAGCGCCAGCTGTCTACTGGGGAGGAATGTGGACTACTAGAGAACAGGGTCTTCTGTCGGCCACACTATAACATCATGATGGAGAATATCCAACGTGCTAAGGAAAATGGTGAGTCTAGATGTGATGAATTGCAGGGAAAATGGATGAGTTACAAGGGTTAGGTTGTAAAGTTGTAGGTAAATTGATTATAAAAGCAACACAAGACTATATGTAAAGAATTTGAAGTGAAATAAAAAACTAAAACATAAATTCACTTCACATGCAGGAAGTTATAGTTGCTACTAGCCAAGTGGGAGTCTGTAGTGTTTAGCAATATAGAAGAGGTCATGAGTGTAGCCAGTCATAGAGATGATGCTCCTCTTATATACGTAATGTTTGAACAGCATAATAAGAAAAACAAACTACAGTATTTAAGGTTCTATGAAAACATCTCAGATCTTGAGGAGGAGGTTTTTGAGATGGCTTCCTCCGGTCTCTACTGCCACTCCATTACAATGGAGGTGCAGCGAGTCTTGCCTGAAACTCTGCCCACGATTAATCAGAATTATTCACAGACTTTGTTATCAATCCACTTTATTATACTGTGGTTGCACATGGGTGGCAATTTATATTTTTGATGCCAAATACTTGAGGCATGTGCCAATGACTTGGAGGATGCCCACACACCTCATCTGAAACGAAGCCTATATTTCATAATGTCTCATGACCCTTGTAACATGCTCCGTGTCTTGGCTTAAAGAACAACCACTAGAAGAGGAAGAGGTGGCAGAGAAAGATGAGTCCAGCACCATGCCCAGACCTGCTAAGAGGGCCAGGACCAGCTTCACTGTTGACCAGATACAGGTACCAGTCTATGTGTGGTTACTGCTGATGTGATTATTTGGAGTTTTTTTTCTTCTGACTGTAGTCAATTTGATTTACTTCCTCATAGATGTGAGGCCACCTGCTGCCACCTGCATGACAGATAATTAAAGATTACATCCATTCTAACATTTCTAATAGACGGAACACTTTTCCTGAGCATCCACATTCTGACACACAGGATGTAGACTGTGGATATAAGCCTGCCATTGGCTGCATATTTTACGCGTGTTCCTCCTCCCCTTCCGCTCTTTCCACAATCTATTTTGCGAGGGCACTGTCACTGCATCCTGCGCTTAGCACCACCCAAGAGGATTGTGATTGGTTTAAAGAAATACAAACAAGCCAGAGCGTTTGAGACTGGTAGCTGGACTTTTCTTCCCAGCACTGTGGAGATAGATCTGGCTATGTGAGACTATGCCGGTGATAATCTGATTTAGCACATACCTGTTTTCCTTAGCTTGCTGTTATACTGCTCAATTCCCTGTTTGTCAATTTGATAAGCTACGATGTCTCTGCTGAGCTGGGAAGCAACAACGTTTCTTCTCTGTAAGAGCAACAGTTAGCCAAGCCCTAATGTGTTCTGCCCTCTAGTGTTCGTTGTATTTGAACATGACTGAGCACTCTCGGTGCAGTCGTCTATTCTAATCATTTATACTTAAACATTTCCCCTCTGTCATCTCTGCATGTGTAGGTGATGCAAACTCAGTTTGCTAAAGATAATAACCCAGATGCCCAGACTCTCCAGAAACTGGCAGAGAGGACTGGTCTCAGCCGCAGGGTTATTCAGGTAAAGCAACTGTTACTGCCTGGAGGAGAGTGTGCTGGTGAACGCTTGTTTCTTTTTCTCCAAAGATTTGATTGAGAGATTGACTTAAGCAATTGGGATACATTCTCACAATAGAGAGATTGATGCTTAGCTATAGGACTCAAAGTCAAATCCTGTAATTACGCTCTCTAAATCCAGTTATTAATGAATTCTCTCCACATTCAGGTTTGGTTTCAGAACTGTCGCGCTCGTCAAAAGAAATACATCAACCCAAATTCTGCCTCCTCAACCTTGATGGCATCATTTGCTCCTGGTCAGCTGACGCCACCTTTGATGGAGGATCTGCAATACACAACCTATATTTCCCCAGATGCACCCCTCCTCACTACACTCACATATATGGATGGTGAGAAACATGTACACGCATCACTATTACTGACCAAGATTAAAATACACAGCTATCTCAGTGCTAACAATAGACATCATCAATAGAAAAGCTGTGTATAGTCAAAGTGTTTATTACATTCTGAGTCTGAGATTAGTTTTTGTGAAAACATGTAGTTATTGTAAGTTTTTACAGAAATAATTTGCTGATTTTATTATTTATTTATGGTCTCTTGATTAATTGATCATTTTTCATTCTTTTAACTTCCTTGGTACAAAATCCAGACCCACTTCTGCTTCAGCCACTCCTATCCCATTCGATTACACAGCTGCCAGTCAGCCATGCCTGAGCTACAGCCCGCCTCTTGAAAACTGAAGACAATGACTGGCTGATGAGAAGATGAAGAGCAAATCGTAACTCTTTAATTAGAAGGTCCTGAGGATTGGAGGTCTAAATAACAGCAATTAAGTTAAACAATTAGTTTAATTTTCAGTTGTGAGCAGACGCCTCAAAATCAACATGCTAAGCCACTGAATTACTTTCATCGAATCACAGAGATTCACAGGTGAGAATAAGTTCTGACAGTCGAAGACATCAAGTAAAATATGGTAATATGTGAGATTTTGTGTTAATATGTATATGCTGTGCATTTCTTTGCATTTAATTTATTTGGAGAATATGATAAGGCACTTTGTTAGAAAAATATGTAAAACTGAGTGGATTTTGTTTTCAGTTAGATGTTTATTTATGGATGTGTTTGATAATACAATTGTCAGCTGGGCACTTACATGAGAGAGACAATCAGGGGGTTTCTCTTCTCTCTTAAAGACTACTTTAGAAAATTCAGGATTGGTTTATACTGTAAATGGAAACCACTGGGGATCACACAGATTCTCCTTTTCCTTGTCATTGACTTTAATGAGTAGAAACGCCTCATGCAGACCGCTCTCCAGTGTCCAAGTGTGTTATTTTCAAAACATCCACATGTATAATTTTGGATAAACAACATTACTTAAGATGCTTTTCAGTAGAGCATGTGTTAAGCACAGAAAAGCAATGCAATGTGTAAATGTTTCCTTAGATTGGGAATGTTCGATAGAAGCCATGTATGAACTGCTCACTGGGGATGGAGAGACCTTCACACTACATGTTAAAGATGCTGGAAATTAAAGTTTGTGGCTGCAACAAAAAGCTTTGTTTATTGCTTGTTCAAATTTACTTTATCCATCCATCCATCCATCCATCGTCTACCGCTTATCCGGGATCGGGTCGCGGGGGCAGCAGCTCCAGTAAGGAACCCCAATCTTCCCTTCTCCGGGCCACATCCTCCAGCTCCGACTGGGGGATCCTGAGGCGTTCCCAGGCCAGTGAGGAGATATAATCTCTCCACCGAGTCCTGGGTCTTCCCCGGGGTCTCCTCCCAGCTGGACGTGCCTGGAACACCTCCCTAGGGAGGCGCCCAGGTGGCATCCTTACTAGATGCCCGAACCACTGGCTCCTTTCAACGTAAAGGAGCAGCGGCTCTACTCCGAGTCTCTCACGGATGGCTGAGCTTCTCACCCTATCTCTAAGGGAGACGCCAGCCACTCGTCTGAGAAAACCCATTTCGGCCGCTTGTACCCGTGATCTCGTTCTTTCGGTCATGACCCAGCCTTCATGACCATAGGTGAGGGTAGGAGCGAAGATCGACCGGTATATTGAGAGCTTTGCCTTCTGGCTCAGCTCTCTTTTCGTCACAACGGTGCGGTAAAGTGACTGTAATACCGCCCCCGCTGCTCCGATTCTCCGGCCAATCTCTTGCTCCATTGTCCCCTCACTCGCGAACAAGACCCCGAGGTACTTGAACTCCTTCACTTGGGGTAATGGCTCATTCCCTACCCGGAGTAGGCAATCCACTGGTTTCCTGCTGAGAGCCATGGCCTCAGATTTGGAGGTGCTGATCCTCATCCCAACCGCTGCACACTCGGCTGCGAACGGATCCAGTGACTGTTGAAGGTCACAGACCGATGATGCCATAAGGACCACATCATCTGCAAAGAGCAGCGATGAGATCCTCAGGTCACCAAACTGCAACCCCTCTCCTCCACGACTACGCCTCGATATCCTATCCATGAAAATCACGAACAGGATTGGTGATAAAGCGCAGCCCTGTCGGAGGCCAACATTCACGGGAAACGAGTCCGACTTACTGCCGAGTATCCGGACACAACTCTCGCTTTGGACGTACAGGGATTGGATGGCCTTCAAAAGTGACCCCCTCACCCCATACTCCCGCAGCACCTCCCACAGTATCACCCGGGGGACCCGGTCATACGCCTTCTCCAGATCCACAAAACACATGTAGACCGGATGGGCGTACTCCCAGGCCCCCTCTAGGATCCTTGCAAGAGTAAAGAGTTGGTCTGTTGTTCCACGACCAGGACGGAATCCGCATTGTTCCTCTTCAATCAGAGGTTCGACTACTGGCCGAACCCTCCTTTTCAGTACCTTGGAGTAGACTTTACCAGGGAGGCTGAGAAGTGTGATACCCCTGTAGTTGGCACACACTCTCTGGTCCCCCTTTTTAAATAGGGGAACCACCACCCCGGTCTGCCAACCCCTAGGCACTGTCCCAGACTTCCACGCAATGTTGACGAGGCATGTCAACCAAGACAGCCCCTCAACACTCAAAGCCTTCAGCATTTCTGGACGGATCTCATCAACCCCTGCGGCTTTGCCACTGTGGAGTTGTTTGACTACCTCAGTGACTTCCATCAGGGAAATTGACGATGATCCCCCATCAGCTTCCAGCTCTGCCTCAACCATAGAGGGCGTGTTAGTCGGATTCAGGAGTTCCTCAAAGTGCTCCTTCCAGCGGCCGATAACCTTCTCAGTTGAAGTCAGCAGGGTCCCACCCTTGCTGTACACAGCTTGGATGGTTCCTCGCTTCCCCCTCCTGAGGTGCCGGATGGTTTTCCAGAAGCACCTTGGTGCCGACCGAAAGTCCTTCTCCATAGCTTCTCCGAACTTCTCCCACACCCGCTGCTTTGCCTCTGACACGGCAGAAGCTGCCGCCCGTTCTAGTCCTTCGATACCCTGCAACTGTTTCCGGAATCCTCCCGGATAACATAACCCGGAAGGACTCCTTCTTCAGTCGGACAGCTTCCCTGACCACCGGGGTCCACCACGGTGTTCGAGGGTTACCGCCCCTTGAGGCACCTAAGACCTTGAGACCACAGCTCATCACCGCAGCTTCAGCAATAGAGGTTTTGAACATCGCCCACTCAGGTTCAATGCCCCCAACCTCCACAGGGATAGCTGAAAAGCTCCGCCGGAGGTGTGAGTTAAAGATCCCCAGGACAGGGGCTTCCTCCAGACGTTCCCAGTTCACCCGCACTACCCGTTTGGGTTTACCAGGTCTGTCCAGAGTCTTCCCCCACCCCTTGATCCAACTCACCACCAGATGGTGATCAGTCGACAGCTCCGCCCCTCTCTTCACTCGAGTGTCCAAAACATGCGGCCTCAGATCAGATGATACGATTACAAAATTTACCTTTTGGCCTAGGGTGCTCTGGTACCACGTGCACTTATGAGCATCCTTATGTTCGAACATGGTGTTATGGCCATTCCATGACTAGCACAGAAGTCCAACAACAAACAACCGTTCGGGTTTAGATCAGGGAGGCCCTTCCTCCCAATCACGCATCTCCAGGTCTCTCCATCGTTTCCCACGTGTGCGTTGAAGTCTCCCAGCAAGACTACGGAGTCCCCTACTGGAGCCCCCTGCAGGGCTCCATTCAGAGTCTCCAAGAAGGCCGAATACTCCCCAGAGCCAGCCTCTGCTGCCCGGGTCTGGTCCGTCGAGGTCCCTGACCATCACTGCCACCCGTGTGACAGCGCACCCGACCCCAGCGGTTTTTCCCATGAGTGGTGGGCCCACAGGATGGATGGATGGATGGGAGGCACCACGTAGCTTCTTCGGGCTGTGCCCGACCGGGCTCCGTGGCAAACCCGGCCACCAGGCGCTCGCTGTCGGGCCCTCCCTCTGGGCCTGGCTCCAGATGGGGGCCCCGGGCTTCCTCCGGGCAGGGTCTCTCCTTTCCTTTCCCTTTCTTTCATGAAGTCGTTTTTGAACCATTCTTAGTCTGGCCCCTCACCTGAGACCAATTTGCCTAGACCCTACCAGGAGCACTAGGCTCCAGACAACACAGCTCTCAGGTTCATAGGGACACACAAACCTCTCCACCACGATAAGGTGATGGTTCCCAGAGAGGAAATTTACTTTATTTCCTGGAATTAATTTTGTCCTTCAAAGATGGAGTGATGGTATGTACTTCTACTCAAGTATTTAAAGTTATGCAGTGCTTGTACTTTGCTTGAGTATTTAATTTTCTGCACCACTACTTTTCAGGAGGATCTGTTCTTTTACTCCACTGCATTAATCTGACAGTTATAGTCACTAGTTAATTTGCAGATTAGGACTTTATATATGATCAGTTGATGAATAATGATTAATTGTTACAGATTTAACTATCAGAACAATATGAAGCTGTTAAATTAGCTAATTTTACAAGTTCTTCAAAAACATATATGTCTTTTATACAGTGTATATTTATAGATGTACATATAATACCATAACCTATCATTTATAATAATAACTTGTCTGACAGCAACTTTTCTGTTAATTAATTTGAATTGAGTGTGGTATTGTTACTTTTGCTTTTGTAAAGTGTGTGTGTGTGTGTGTGTGTACACATATATTATATACATGGATTTAAAAGTATATGTGTGTTATATCTTTCTGTTAAGTTTCAGTGGCGTCCGATAAAGACAAAGCAAACCTTTCCTTCTCAGTACAGTTCAGTGTACAGTAAACTCCATTTTTAGTGTATTTCAACTTCAACAAGAAAGAAAACACTATCTCGGGAACTTTAAGTATTTAATTGTATTAACACTTTTTATTTTATTACTTTTTAAGTTGATATGTCATTTAAAAAAGGGGGTTTGTCCACTTTTGAGTTCAAAGTCGCAACTCTTGCAGTTGTGTTTGCTATAAATTTTAAGTT
Organism: Cottoperca gobio; assembly: GCF_900634415.1. Taxonomy (NCBI): domain Eukaryota; kingdom Metazoa; phylum Chordata; class Actinopteri; order Perciformes; family Bovichtidae; genus Cottoperca; species Cottoperca gobio. Next base: position 16,042,269 of record NC_041371.1, read on the forward strand.
ATCATGTTTGGAGAAACCAGTGACAAGTCCAAACTAATTCTATGGTTAAGTTTTATTGTGTTGGTATATGTCTTTCAAACATGGACACTACTGAGCACCAGTTCTCTTCTATCTAAAAATGGGATCAAATAGTTTTTCTAACAGCTATAGATTGTATATTCAGGACATGTGTCCTGAATATACTACAGGAGGTGAGGTAATGTATAGTAATGTAAATATTACTATACTTGGACTTAATTAACACGTAATACATGTCAACAACATGGCAGTGTGTTTTAAAGCATTTACTTGTTTGTATACTGTTTAAATGCTAAATAGAATGTCCTATGTACCTACCTTTATTTTAAGCTCTTCTCATTATTTTAAATTCTGTCAATAATCCTGGTTCAGTCCCAGGAATCAGTACAAATGGACCTAATGGCAGAGTACCCGGGCTGTACCCTGCTCCAGGCCACCCGAGCCCTGATGTTCATTCAGCTCCAGTTAGTCGAGCTGTCCAGGGATTGTGACAACACCATCCAGCATGGTCTGGTAAACTGCTACTACTTTGTGGAACTGCACAATAACCTGGAGAAGGTTCTCCACGAGGTAGACGTTTCTCATCTTTAGGCATTTCTTCCCCAGCCATTTCACTTGTCTATACATAGTTAAAAGTTCAGTTACCAAACAGGAAAACTCCGACAAGCATTAATCGGATCAGACAGAATATTTTACAAAATGGAATATACTTAAATCTTATTAACAATGCACTATGATGACGACTTAGCCTACCTTTGTAGTATGTGATGTATAAAAAGAGGTCTTGTCTTTGTTATTTGTAACCTGTCTCTCCAAATAACACAAATTAAAAACCACTGTCAATGAAATGATGTTCTATCGATAGTGCAGAAAGTCCAGTCAAAGCAGGACAGAACCAACTATGTACTGTACAATTATTTTGTCCTTGCATTAAGATTTTGTCTATGACTGTAAACCTTGTTTGCCACAAAGAGACAGGTCAAACCTTTGCCATGAAACTGATCAAACAGCAGGACATGGCCCAAAAGTTGCAGGTCCAGGTCGAGCGAGACATACTCACGTTTACTGACAACCCTTTTGTTGTTTCAGTGTTTTGTTCATTTGACACAAAGAGGGGCCTGTGCATGGTGATGGAGTATGTAGGAGGTAAAGTGGTTGCCTTGGATTGGTCTACCCAGCCGCTGTACACATCTGACACACACACTAAGGAGACCTAAACATAGCATCTGACATGACACTGTCACTGTCACCGTCATTGTGCCACCCTGCTGCAACACCATAAGCGTCTTCCTGTGGACATGGCCCGCATGTATTTCGCAGAGGCTGTCTTAGCTTTGGAGTAAATCCACAGCTACGGCATCTTACACAGAGACTTCAAACCCAGCAAGTGAGTCACCAACCAAGGACAGCATCTAGCTCAAACATTTTCTTTTATATGTCTGGTTTTAGACCCTACTTAGTTACTGCTGTATACTGGAATACAGGAATACTGCTTGTATTGCAGCATACAGCTAGTCAACCATAATATTATGACTGATAAAACAATATATAAGATGATGATTTAATTCTTATATAGCAGTTTAGCTTATATAGTAATAGCTTACTAATTAGCAAGACATGCTAACGACGTCTGTTGATCAGTTCCACGGGCCACATTAAGGTGGCTCGTTTTGGACTGTCACAGATTGGTCCAGTGAACATGGCACCAGACCTGAATGAAGGATGCATTGTGAAAACTGTCAGAGAGTTCACTGACACAGAGGTTATTCTCTTATTCTCTCATACTTACAATATGTTCAATCTGTGTTTAATGTATTGTTGTTCTTACTAATCCTTTTTGATTTCCTCCCTTCTTTAATTACAGGTATGGGGTACGCCAGAGTTCATTGTCCCAGAAGGAATCTTGAAAAAAGGCTATGGGAAGCCTATAGACTGGTGGGCAATAGGCATAATTCTCTACAATTTCCTGGTGGGCTCAACCCCTGTCTCTGGTAGCTCTCAAGAAGAGATATTTTATCATGCGGTTAAAGGTAGGAATCTTAAGTCAAATCATTATCTCCTCATTATATGCAACCTTTGTACTCATTTGTCAGCTGGCCACATGATGGAGATTCCCTGCCAAGATCTCATCACCGTTCTCCTAAAAAATAACTTTGTGAGGCATCTGGGTACAGGTTAGTAACAGCTTTACTAATGATGAACAGGAGAATAAATACAGTATGACAAACAGATAAACTGAAATATGGACACCTGAGCAGTTTAATCAGGCCATGGCGACAGATAGTTGTAGTGCCAATTATCATCTCCATTTTTATTAGAAGACTAACTGGTGTCATGGTTGGAGATGCACTACGTATAGAGGGAATGATACCCCTTATTGAAAATGTTGTCCATAGAGAGCATATGCCCTGATAACTGCAGTGAGAGATCCAGAGACATTTGGAAGGCAGTGTTTGGGTCAGGTATCAACATGTGCAGATGTACAAACTAAATGTTTGATTGTCTCACTTCTTCTCCAGGAGCAGCCAGTGAGGTGAAGGCCCAGCCATTCTTCCAGGTTCTGGACCTGAACAACCTCCTCAGTCAAAAGGCTCTTTGTCCCTCAACTGGAGAATGAGGAGGACACCAACTTCTTTAAAAGTAGGTGCCAACACGGACAAATAAAAAACCCAGACTACTGTCTGGCAGGAGCACAGGATACTTTCTTATTTTGATAACAGGCTGTTAGAATACATTTCATTTAAGCAATATGGGTAGGTGCAGTTTGCTGCGTCTCAGGCATTATAATGGTAGTGAGAACGGCCATTTATTGGGCTGATAACATTCAAAACGAGTGTTTTTTGGTTAGAGACTTATATTTCAATTAGGATAAATACGTCATCCTTTTTTATGACCATGTTTAATGCATGTTGGTTGTTGCCTTGTTCCCGATAGCTTCGTCTGACACGTCCTTTTAATCTAGTGACAACGATGAATCTAGTGTTGATGATCAATCCGCTGATGGATCCAGTGATATGGATGCATCCTGTAATGATGATGAATCCAGTGATGATGAGGAATTCCCTGTGGAGCTCCTAGACTTCTGTTCTGTTGCCTTTCGCTTCAAGAAGGTACCGTTTCTATCCAGCTCCTCAACCCCCACTGCTGTTTGAGATTCCAAAGGGCCAAAACAATTGGCATTCGTTCCCGGGACAAATGACTCAGCTGTAGTCGCAGGTATTTATCAGCTCCAGCGCTGATCGGCAGTGATGGAAACATGACACCTGAGTGGACATGCTAAGTAATGACAGAAAGTAATTTTACCTCACTGATGATGATACAACATACTGTACTTAAAACTTTAAAAACATTAAAACTCACAATTGTCTCAAACACTGGCTTTGAAAGAAAGATTGATAAGCAACAGATATAAAGAAAGAATTGCTTTCCGGTGCGTCCGTAAAGTCGGACGTGACACACTAGAAAAAAAAACAAATCGGAAAAGGAGTCTATCACATATTTGTATGTGGTTTTCCCATGTGTATATACATGCTAATTTGGTGAGAAATGGGTGTAGTTTAGTGTATACAACTGACGACAGTTGATCGATTACAACATTGGTGAATTCCTAGTAAAGGTTCTCCGGTCCTGTATAATATATATAGAAATAATGTGTACCTCTCATCTGTTTTCTCTTAAAACTACAGGTGCAGCAGCCTAATGCCCCTGTGCCCCTTCACACTGATCAAGCAGATCCTGCTGTCAACAAAGCCAGGACCCAGGAAGGTGGAGGAGGAGCAGGAGAAAGAGCAGGAGGAGGAGCAGGTGCAGGAGGTTATGAGCTAGATAAAGGTTATGAGGAGGAGAACTTAGAGGACCTCTGTGATGAAGCGGAAGCCAGCAGAGCTGGGACGTCATGAGGCTGCTCACCAGCAACAACTTGACTGACCAGAGCCAAGCCACTCTTAAGAGAGGGAAGAGGAGTAAGAATAGAAGGAGGGGAAAGAGGAGAAGAAAGGAGAGGAGGAGGAGAAGGAAAAAGAGAAGTTGGAAGAGGAGGAAAGGAGGAAGACGAAGAGGACAGGGAAAAGACGAGATGGGGGCGGCCATCTCAGTGCACAGAGACCTCGGAGAAAGCTGGACCCTCTGCTGGACGGAAAGTTGTGAAGTCCACATTATGTTGGGACAGGTGGAGGAGACCTTCTCTGCCGTCACTCCTCTGAATTGGAGGCCAAAACCAACAGTAGTCTTTTTCTGTTTTGTAGATTATTTTATTTAGTTCGCACTGATAAATATAAACAAAATATAAACCATGTGGATATAATGAAGCTAACTAATGAAGAGGGATTGTATATTGATGATGACCACGTTGATTGTTGTGATAATGAGCTACATGTTACAAATGGTATTCAATCTCTCCATATTTCAGTGTTGGACAGTAAGAATGGAACAATTTGCAATGTAACAAACTCTTACTTAACATGTAATTATTGTACAAAACGGCAACTGTTTTAAAAACTGATTTTTTTTTTAACACTACAGTGAATGTGAACTGCGACCTTGGGTATCATGAAAGCCACATGCACATCCCAAAATGACTGGGCATGTGCAGTTCAAGTGTCATCACTCTAGCATGTTTCTGATTGGAGGAATTAGGCAGCAAAATGGTTTGTTCCTGTATTTTAGTATTTTGTTGCATTTTAATATACAATGATTGTTATCAAATCAACCAGAAGAACAATTAGGCAATGGTCATTTTATGACATTGTTATTTTCCAGATACAAGTGGCTAAATGTTAATTACACTTTTTCTGTGTATTTTGTCCCCCATTGCATGCTATGATTAATTATTTTGATATTCTGAATTTACAGTTTAAGTTTGAGATATAAAGGGAGATACTTTCAGGAGCAATGACGTTAAGGTCAACCATTAAATGACCTTGAAGATACTAACTTGTATCTGTGCAAAGTTTTTCACTAGAGAGGTGTTTTTACCTCCCCCAACTGAGCCAATCGCTGTCTAATACTAATACACAAATGCTTGCATAATCCTTGATATAAATGCAATTATTTCATAAATTGCAGATTTGTGCAAATATTATAATATTGTTTAACTTGCTTGCATAGTCCAAAATTATATCGAGGACTATTGCCTATTGCAATGACGTAATCCTATAGTTTTATTTTGAAAAACACAATGTCCGGAAGTGGCGCTTGGAATTTGGCATGCGCATAATACAGAGGAAGAAAAACACCAGTGTTTAGCCAACGGCATTCAATTGTAAACATTAGCAACCTGGGCAACTTCTTCCTGTCGTTGGGATGGAAATATAAGGTAAACACTTGTCTTAAATGTCTCTACTTTTTGTCCTGATAGTTGTCACTGCTAACAATTTTAATAGATGCTGTTTTGGAAGCGTTGACGTTAACTTGTTTAACGTTAGCATTACAGTTTATAACAGATAACCTAAACATGTCAGTCTACTGTGGAATTTCTTCATATGTTGTTGCATTTTCTTTTCTTTGGTTGTATCAATTAACTTTAACGTTACGTTTGTATTTAGTTAGGATTCGCCTGTGGATTCCCTCCCACAGTGCTAGCGATAGCACATAGCGTTATCCGACATCCTCGGAAAGTGACCTAACTAAGTCGTTAGCTACGCTATCTCGTTGCTTTTTATAGTGCTGCGCAAATAACATTTGACTCAGGAAGCACGAATTCCTTCTCTTTAGTAAATTATTTTTTGTCACAACTGTCGATAAACCTCACTAGAGCCCGTTTCTTGCCATACCATTGGAAATTGTGATTAACGTTTGCTAGCAAGCTAGGTGAACTGTCTTCGCTTTCGGATCTGTCTATCTGCTGAAACTGCTAACAACAAACAGTTAGCTAGCTTATCTTAACTACTCGTTAATCGTGCGAAGAATTTATCTTAAAACAAACTACCTACAGGAAGCGATCTGAATTAACCCACATTCATGTTATATGAAATGATAGGAGGGACAGTGGGGATATTTTGACATGAAGCTGATGCCATTAGTAAGTGAGCATCCTGAGCCGCTGTCTTGCTGATCCCGTGCAACACTAATCGTTTTGCCTTCCTGTTCTCACACTAATCAATCCTGATAAGGTTAACGACGTTAGTGTAATGTTATCTGAAAACAGTGCTCCACCTAGCAGCTGCATTCTGTGACAGCTGATTCCCAAACTGACTGTTGTCAGTATCAAATGTACAATTAATTAAACAACAAATCAAGATGCCAAAGGGTGATATAATAAAACGGAGACAACATTACTGTAATTAACCAATACACCCACAATGCAGCTACATTGCGTATTCCCTTCATTCTCTTAACCTCACGGAATACAACCACCACGGATAAAGTGTTATTTACAATTACAAGAATCCCATCACTCAAATGTCACAACAAAGTGTAACTAGCACACACAAAGTTACCCGTGCAATAGTTGCATTTGTAAAATGTATTGCAGCTCCATACTATTACTTTGCAAGAAATAATAGCCTACATATGTGAAGATTGTATTGTATATTGAGTTTTACTGTCAAAGAAGTGTAGATGCAACTTTATGGACATTTCCGAGGCTGTAGTTAGTGGTGGTGTTGTATAGGACTGTATTACATTGAAAGCTCTCTCCAACCCCATTTACGAATGTGTTTTGATAACAAATACAGGAATGGTCACCACATACTTATAGTCTCCACATATATTTAAACACCTGTATGACACAGTGTCAATAAAAACGATTCATATTCTTTACAAAGTCAGGGTTTATTGCATGGTATGTGATTGTACAGATGTGTATGTCTCAATCTGGTCTTGTTTAGAGATATGGCTACAGATCAAATTCAGAAGGCAGCAGGACAGGATGTGTGGCACAAACTACAATGATAAACAGAAAAAGCCATCAGTGTGCAAGGGGATGTAGTAGCTTTCTCGTCAGCAGTCCAAGCACAATTTCCAAATGGAAACGTAAAACTAGATCCCAAACTAAATGTTCAACAGGGGAATTGTGAAAGGGCTCTCTGGCAAACAGCGCTACGTTGACTTTCAATTTCTTTACATTTGTGGTGAGGACAAACTGACTACAGAAAAAGTGTGATTTCTGTTGTTGTCTTTGTAGGTCAACCCCAAGGTGTGGGACCAAACATTGTTCTTCAGTGCATGGACGCAAAGCCAATGCGCAGGTAGGGGTGGTATGCATTTCTTTGCAAATTGAAAATGATGTTGGCATTATTTCCAGACTAGAGCTCTAGATTAGACAATAACCTTTTTTAATCAAAGCTTAGATTAAATGTCACCACCATGGCTGAAAGAATTTTTTACTCACAGAAAATGTTTTGTATTCGAGGGGGAAGAGTGTACAACTATCCACTGTAGTAATGACAATTCTTCAGACTCTGGTTCTCATTCAGAGATCTTGTGTAACACCGTGCCACCCATCTTGTTATGTGACAAACATAAGCTTGTATACAAGGCAGACTTATACCTACCATACATAATTTACTCTTAAGTCTCCCCCCCCCCCCCCCCCCCCCCCCCCCCCACCTCCCAACCTCTGAGAACTGAGTGGATCAGACCCCGGTCCTTTTGCATTGCTAATGCCTTTATTATAGTATCGCTAAAGATACACAGGAAAGGCTGCTGCGGTAAGCCTTAGTACCTGAGCGCCCGCTCTACCAGGTGAGCTACCAGAGTCATTTGTGATCTACAGCATCCTACACAGATGTTTCCAAACACTGCATCATTATATGTTAACTCCTGATTATACATTTAAAAACAAATCTGACTTTGTATTAAGGCTGAACAAGACGAGTTGTTGAGATGTTAAGTGAGTAAATATATCCTTGCTTTTCACTTAATTGTTATTATCTGGTTCATGTTTAGGGTCACCAGCGCACGCCAAGACGCCACTGGAATGGACATCACCAGCCGCTGTACTCTGGGGGACCCCAACAAGCTCCCTGAAGGGGTCCCCCAGCCTGCGCGCATGCCCTATGTCTCGGACAAACACCCACGGCAGACCCTGGAGGTGATCAACCTGTTGAGAAAACACCGTGAGCTCTGTGACGTGGTGCTGGTGGTGGGTGCCAAGAAGATTTACGCTCACCGTGTGATCCTGTCTGCCTGCAGCCCATACTTCAGGTACAAACAGATGGACATTGAATTCAACGCACATCTGGGGAAGGAAAATATATCTGGAAATAAATCCACGACCCAATGAATTCACATCGAAGTGAATACGGAGAACTTTGAGTGCCGGCTGTAACAATAATCTCTCTTCAGGGCGATGTTCACAGGAGAGCTGGCAGAGAGCAGGCAGACTGAAGTGGTTATCCGCGACATCGATGAGAGAGCCATGGAGCTGCTCATTGATTTTGCCTACACGTCACAGGTAACAGCGACACTAAACCGTGTTTATATTTGGCATTGGGGATTGGTGGTGCGTTGTTTGCACACATTGCCACGTTCCACGATTGATGAGAATGTGAAACCGTATTGAACATATTTTATGGTTAATGTGCACATATTTAAAAAGAAAGGTCAGATGGAGAAAAAGATAATGGAGATAAGTTACATGTAGGCTGCTATAGACCATACGCATGCAGGTGGGCACCATAGCTAAAAATCTGTGTCGTCTCCAGATGGTCACGCATGATTTGAGAAACTCTCTTAAGATGTTTAAGGTTAAGCACTGACCTTGAATGGCGATGGTAAGGATAGAGTTTTCCCAAATGTAGGAGTCAGGTCCTCCTCACCAACATCGTAACTTCCGTACAATTGAAGCGCTATTGTAGTAGATTAAAAGTAAAACAGGTTCAAAAGGAATTCACTGGAGATGAACAGAGCTTGATGCAATACAGTTTATTCTTCAAAAGACAGAGATGAACTGAGTATGATACGGTCATCAGACCGGGTTGTGCTCCTGCTTTTATCCCCAACATAACCTGAGAGTGGCGAAATGTGTCCCTCTACCCTCGTTTTCTTACAAACAATAAAGGTATCACCTTTTGGATGATCTTACCCCTTTTTTTGTTAGACTTGTTGTGACACAAAAAGCTTTGGGGCTCTTTTGAGGTTTTCTCCATATTTGGACATGTTTACATGTGTTTTGGGTGTTTGGGGGGCCCGCGCTGTTACATGTGCTCATCTCTGTCTGGGACTTGTCAAGTTACTTTTTACAAAAACATGTGTTGAATCCTGATCCTGAAGCATGTACTACAACCCAGCTCATAGGCACACTGTCTCCTTCTAACATTAGATAGATAGTGATTACCCATTATTATACTGTATTACATTATTTATATATTACTTACTGGAAGAGATTTGCTACACCACATGACTAAACATCAGGAAAACGCACCAATCACAACAACATTGGCAAGAAACTCCTTCACAGTAAGGCCTGTCATCAGAGTTTCAAAGAATAAAGGTGCACCTGACTGGAGCTGGTCTTCTTAAAACAACTGTCTGTGAGGAGGAGCTGCAGGGTTCCACAGCTGAGTTGGGAGACTCTCTGCAGACAAGTCTTGCTCAGGTGCTTTACCAATTGCAGCAAGATTCTCTGACGTCCTGTCCTCCCTGCTCCTAGGTGACAGTCGAGGAGGGAAACGTCCAGACGCTGCTCCCTGCAGCCTGCCTCCTCCAGCTGGCTGAGATCCAGGAGGCCTGCTGCGAGTTCCTCAAGAGGCAGCTGGATCCCTCCAACTGCCTGGGCATCAGGGCCTTCGCAGACACACACTCCTGCCGCGAGCTGCTCCGCATTGCAGACAAGTTCACCCAGCACAATTTTCAGGAGGTAAGAACATGGATACATAGAAGAAACTGTGCACAGATTTCTCATTTCAGTTTCAGTCGGACTGCAAGTTATTCTTGATATAACGACACGCAGCACAACTATGAGTTATTATAGTTCCTTTCATCTGCCACACTACTGTCGGAACGACTCTTTGTTAAAAACTGTTAACATCTGGTAACTGCAGGATAATTGGCAATTACAATGGATACTTTGCATGTAAACAACTAACTGCTTCTTTTGAAAAGCATGAAGTCAAGCATGTGTTAGTGTTTACATACTCCATAATGTCCTCAGCAGGAACTCGTGTCACACGCTCATAGTTCGGTTGGTTTGTTTACAGCGTCTTTCTCCAGTTCTGTTTACCGACTGTTCCAATTCTCAGGATGTGTGCGCACAGTCACTAATACCGTTGGTGGCATAGTTTCACAGCGGATTGAAAACATGGAAAAAGTCTAAACAGTCAATATCTGGTTTGCAGTTTGAGTCAATGGAAGGGGAAATCTGAAACACAGGCTGTCTTGTTTGTCTTGCATCTGTCTTTGCTGCCTCGTGTGACACTTGAGAAGTCTGGGACATTTGTGACGAACCTTAGATAATGTGACAAACAAGTTGGCTGCCTGACAGACGGAGAAACAGACGCATAGAATGACTGTCTTGTATTTTCCATTGTTATTTTTAACATGTCTTGTCTTTCACTTAACAACACACAGGATTTGTAGAACGTAATTCTCACATGACGTGTGTCTTGATGAACTAATATTGGTCAACAAGAGCTCTGCAGTGATGGTGTGGATGTGAAAATAGATGGATTTACTGATCAAGGAGAATTCCTCTTTATTGTTTTCTCTTGGTTTCACAGCAGCTGACTGTTCTACTCTGTTGTCTTAGGTAATGGAAAGTGAAGAGTTCATGCTGCTGCCTGCCAACCAGTTGATTGACATCATTTCCAGCGATGAGCTCAATGTGCGGAGCGAGGAGCAGGTTTTCAACGCTGTAATGGCCTGGGTGAAATACAGCATCCAGGAACGCAGACCACAGCTTCCCCAGGTTCGTGGCCGAACATGTATCTTACCACGACAGTTACTGGTTCATCTGGCCGTATGGTTATTGGTGTACATTTTGGTGATTTTTCCCTCAGCACTACTTCAGATTTCTGTTGTAGCAGAAGAGTGATTGGACTGATTTCCTGTGTTCTGTAGGTCCTGCAGCATGTCCGTCTGCCGCTGCTCAGCCCCAAGTTCCTGGTTGGCACTGTTGGGTCAGACCCTCTCATTAAGAGTGACGAAGAGTGCAGGTGAGGGTTGTTTGTTTGTCAACTATTTCAAAGTCTTTGGTGGGAAATGCTGCTGGTGCAGATCTGGATCCAGAATTTGGGTTTGAACTTAACGAGGAGGAGAAACTTTTGATGCAGTAATGATGCGTAACCTTGATTTATGATCATGTACATTTTTTCAGAGACCTGGTTGATGAGGCTAAGAACTACCTGCTGCTACCGCAGGAGAGGCCGCTGATGCAGGGCCCCAGAACCCGACCGAGAAAACCCATCCGCTGTGGAGAAGTACTCTTTGCAGGTCAGTACCTTTTTTGACAAAGGTTTTCGTTATCAGGTAACTACCGGGTTTTATTTTATACCAGGAACATCTGTCCTGACATATTCAAATCTCTCAGGTCATAATATATAATAAAAAAATAATTCTCTCCAAGCACAATTTGAATTATAAAATAGTAAAATAGTCCAAAGTTAAATTTGCTCACATCCTTTTATTAAAAAAATGAATCTTCTTTGACACATTGGTTGTATAGAGCAGGGGTTCCCAAACCTTCTGTGGCCAAGGCACACCAGAGACCAAGCACATAGTATCACTGTTATCACTGAACATTTATTTATTTAGTCCTTGTAAGAAGCTATTCTCCTTCACACTAGCAGAGAGCCTTTGATGTGTCACACTCTAATATTTCCCACCATGCACAAATTCCTAAAATGGGTTCACTTTGACAGATTTCTTTTTTTAATGATTGTTTTATTTATATTTAGGCCAAAGCATATAAGACCTATTGTTTCTATATTGTGAAATAAGTGTGTAGGACAAAGTACCGATAAAGTAAAGGGTTTCCTTGCGCTGCGTCCCCAGGCAGCACCCCGCAGAGCAGTAAACCTAGGGGAAACGCTGAAGTAAATAAAAAATCATTCATAACCTTGTGTACAGTTAAATGCAAAAGGCCTAATTGTTTCAAAATCCCACGGCACACCGGGAGTTGTCTCACGGCACACCATTTGGGAACCACTGGCATAGAGCATGGTCAACAAGACGGGGTCCGTGTTTCAAGACGTGCTGGGTTAATATCGTCTCCTTGTCTTGTAGTTGGTGGTTGGTGCAGCGGTGACGCCATTTCCAGCGTGGAGCGTTATGATCCCCAGACCAACGAGTGGCGGATGGTAGCGTCGATGAGTAAACGGCGATGTGGAGTCGGCGTCAGTGTTCTGGATGACTTGCTGTATGCGGTGGGAGGTCACGATGGCTCGTCGTACCTGAACTCCGTGGAGAGGTCTGGCATGATCACGGCATGGAGATTAAGATCTAGAATTAAAATGATAAAATATAATTATAAATAATCTTTATTCCATCTCTCCTGTCCAGATACGATCCTAAGACCAATCAGTGGAGCAGTGATGTGGCCCCCACTAGCACTTGTCGCACCAGCGTGGGAGTGGCTGTCCTCGGTGGTTATCTGTATGCTGTCGGGGGACAGGATGGGGTTTCCTGTCTCAACATTGTAGAAAGGTATCTATATCATTGTATCTGGCTCAGTCTTGAATCCCCACTCAGCCCAACTAGTCCTCTGTACGTTCCTGGCACCTGGATATGCCCACATGGACTTACCTACATTCACATGGACCCAAGAAAAGTTGTGAACATTACAGAAAAGCTCATGTCGTGGCATCCTTCTTTTGCTTTAGGTATGATCCTAAGGAGAACAAATGGACTCGTGTAGCCTCCATGAGCACCAGGCGACTGGGTGTAGCTGTCGCTGTGCTAGGGGGCTTCCTGTACGCAGTAGGAGGTTCTGATGGGACGTCACCGTTAAATACAGGTATGGTACTGAGTCATGTGAAGTATAACCTTGATTTAAAGCTAGGGGAGGCAATTTGTTTTGGTGTTATTTGGCAAAAAATCCATAATAAATATATCCTCCTCTTTTCTTTCTATCTCTCCTCCTCAGTGGAGCGCTACAACCCTCAAGAGAACCGCTGGCACACGGTGTCTCCGATGGGAACCAGGAGGAAGCACCTTGGCTGTGCGGTCTACCAGGACATGATTTACTCTGTGGGAGGCAGAGACGACACCACGGAGCTGAGCAGTGCAGAGCGATACAACCCCCGGACAAATCAGTGGTCTCCTGTAGTGGCCATGACGTCCAGACGGAGCGGGGTGAGCGTGTGTGTGCGTGTGTGTGTGTGTGTGTGTGTGTGTGTGTGTGTGTGTTTTAGTTGCTGCCTCAGTTATATGTGAATAACTAGATGGACTTCATTTAATCTTTTTAATGTTTTAATCTGTGTAGTAGGCTGAAGTATAAGTGTGTGTGTGTGTGTGTGTGTGTGTAGGTTGGCTTGGCTGTGGTAAATGGTCAGCTGATGGCAGTAGGAGGCTTCGATGGGACGACGTATCTCAAAACTATAGAAGTCTACGACCCTGATGCTAACACATGGAGGTAAGAGGCACCATGTGAAATAATAACAAAATGCAAAAAAAACTCTTGAACTTCAAACCAATTTCTATTAATGGATGTTTAGAAGTGATTTGGAAGATAGTTTGTGTTACCATATCACACTATTGGCTGTAGCCGTACGCCCCCTCAAGCTTCGCTTTGGTTAATCTTACTCGCCAGAACATTTGACAGGATTTGATGATGTGTATGTAATTCACGTGAAGGGATTTGTATTTGTGGTGCAGAAAGCATTCAACAGCAAAATCACTTTCCACAAACAATGTCCATATTCCTCCAATTTTGGATTTTATAATGTTATTATAATATATTATATATATTATAAAAGTAATGACTATTGCCAGTAATGTCAAGTCATCTGACGTAATTAGATCACGTGATGATACACCCTCCAGAAGAGGTGATTAGATCTATACATGGGCAGCCTTTTGTGATAAGTGCTCAACACGTATCAGAACACGGAGTTCCTGCTGCACAAAGAACATTTAAACTTCTCCTCCCTCATCATTTGACTCTTCTTTCCAGGTTGTACGGAGGAATGAACTACCGCCGGCTAGGTGGGGGGGTGGGCGTCATTAAAATGACTCACTGTGAATCCCACATATGGTAACACCAACCCTCGGCCCCCCGCGCACACACACACACACACACACACAGAGTCACACACTTCTCATCACGTTGCAATGGATGCCTCTTTTCACCGACTCCCGTGCCTCCAAAAGAGACGCTGTGATTCATGCGAGGATGAGAAAGACGTGGGGGGGGTCGACGAGACGGAAATAAGAACAGACTTTGAACTCTAGCTCATCCCCGCTCTGAGGTCATTAACTTTGGAGTACCCAGGTTGTCTTCATTGATTGACCACCATGAAGTGCACTGAGACCAGAAGTCTACTAAGTACCATGAAGCTTCCAGTTTGGAGAGGACGTTCCTTCTCCTGTGACCTCGCAAGTTTTCACCCTTCAAGCCTCTCGGTCTGGGACGTTTGATTTGCCGTGTGTGATGGAACTCAACCTGACAAAGATTGGTGCTACGGGAGATTAGCTTACACATCTAAGTTTAAGAAGTTCAAGCATCAGGTCACTGGAAGAGGGCTTTTCAGTCTGTCCAACTGTCAAGTCCTCTCATCACCTTCCCTTGTCCTAAAATGCCAGCCCCCCAAAATTGTGGTAACTGACCACCGCCCTTAATGAGTTTAAAAAACACAACTAAAACACAGCCAGCGAATCAGAAACCCTTCTGTTCATTGCGTGAGACTCCTTACTTCCCGGAGACGCAGCATTGCATACGAACCCATTCATTGCTTTTTCTACATGGCTGTCGGCTCTGAAGCGTAGAGCTCAGCTGTGGCTGTAAAGTCTCTGGGCCTCTTTTTGTAGCATTGAACAAAGCTGTCAGGCAGTTTCTTATGAAGGCGTCTATATGTTAAGGCTGGATACCCAGAGAGGGAAAACATAACTTGTTTCCCCAGGCAAGATGGGCAGCATTAGTAGAATGTGTGTGAAGAAGTCGCTGCTACTCAACATTTTCTCCCAAAGTCGCTGAATGCTGCTGCACTTTACAGGAGGCTACTGTGGCCGTTTGTTACGTTACGTGTTTAAAGATTTCAGGCCGATGCTGACAGTGTGAGGATCATATTAACCCTTCAGTGGAAAGAACTTGGAATCATCCAATGGTGTCGCTGGTTTATTGTTGGCTCCAGTGCTGAATGCTAAAGGTATCAGTGTTTATACTACTATTCATTTGCCTGTTTCCATACAAAGTGGTAAATGGTGTGTTTTACAGCCTAGTAAAACCACTACAATCACTCGCACTTTTTAATGTGTTGGCACTGAACCCTGGAGCCAGCGATCTACTGTGGTCGCAGAGGATTTGAGTGTGTCTGTCTCATTACATAACAGATGAAGTAAACTTCCTTTACCAAGGTCAAGCTCGAAGAAAATGCTGATTTTTAGTTTTTTTCCCCCCCCCTAAATGCAAAGGTTGGTTGAACAGAGGGGCCCGCAAGCAAGACTCAAGCCCATGATACGATCTGGGTGATTTATAAGCAGCACCGAGCCCCAAGCTCAGTTCAGAAATGTTAATAGAAAATAAATTTATTATTATAATACATAGGTCAGAATTCTCCAGCCAAGGGGTGTTTTAACAATCAAACCCACGTTCTTTTACATTAACACTGCTGCGACCTCTGTCCTGCAACAAACTAACACAAAGTTGTAGAAATGTTTCATGACGAATTGACAAATGCAGAAGTAAATCCCAATTTTCGTTACAGGATTGGACCTAATGTCATTTCTAACTGTATATGCATTAATAAAGTTACAAACTCCGTAGTAGCCGGTGATTGATACCTTTTAGTTTTTGTGGGGTTTAGAAACATCGTCTGTTTTCGTGTCATCATATGCAGCACAGTGTAATGGCACCACCTGCTGGAGGACTGCTGTAGTGCAGCACTCGCATGGAAAATAAAAAGATCCCCTCTAACATGCACTAGACTAGAAGACTGAAAAGTCTGACACCCTCTCACACCTAAAGAGTTTTAGTCACAGACTTAACATTTTGCAACGACTGGGGATCTTGCAGGGTCACTAATCACACGACTACGACTAGATTCCTTTTAAGATTAATTCCCATCCTGTTCCTGGTGGAAATAAACTCATGTTCACAACACCAGTTTCTCCTGCTTTTCCACAGTAAACACAACCGAGACTTGTTCCTCTGCTTCCCCTTTTATGTTTACCGTCTACACAGGAGTGGCAGTTAATAATAATAATAATAATAATAATAATAATAATAATAATAATAATAACTTAGTTTTATGACCACCTTAAACCCAACGATTAAGCTCACGGGAGCGTGTCACAACTCTTATGATCTTATTGCGATCTCATCTCAATGTTAAACACAAGCGGAGAAAGACACAGTTTGAATAGATGGTGAAATAGGTTTGGATGAATCTCAGAATGTATTGCACTGTGGTTGGAAATCTTCCTTCCATATTTTAACTTTCCACATGTCCCAAAAATCCTGACTGAATTAGACATTTCCAGCCTCACACTGAGGATGACTGATTTATTTCAGAGGTTCAATACAACATGTTTCGACTTGCTTTGTGTCACACACGGTCCATCACATTAAATTCTGTCTGGCACAAATGCTTTGCCGGAATAACAAGCAAGCGAAGGCAACGATACAAGGCTGGTGCTGGTGTTATGCATTATTATAACCTCATTTTCCATAACCTGAATATTAATGTTAATGTTTAATAATGTGGCAACTCTACGTTTCGCTGGCTTTAGTTTTCTATGCTAGTAGAGTTCAAGTCGCAGGATCACAGTTTGTCTGATCTTGTAGTTATGCACAACATTATGTTGAATGTTAATGTTTGTGATATTTTGCAGTCTCACATGAAGTGTAGAATCTGACCATTTCATGCAATTAAAAAAAGATATATATATATATATATATTTAGACTTTGGAGAACACACGGTCCATATTGATTGTGGTGAAAGCCGAGTTTTTGTCGAATATAATTATTTCTTCCGTTTGTCCAACAACAAATGATGCAGCGATGCCCGCTTCTTAAAAACTCTCCCAAGAATATGTTGCGATTTTTCACTGCCGCCGAATTACAAGGAAATCCCACTCGGGTTAATGCTCTCTACATGTTATTGCTTCGGTTCAAGCCAACCTAACACTGTTGGATGGTTTCCTCGACAGTTTCTGCTTCGTGATGATGCACGATCAGATAATGCAATGAGGTTTTAAACAGTTTATTTAGTTTAAGAAGTAGCACAGGTAGTCCTTTTTGATTTATTTGAACAATTCTAAACGTGTGAACCTGTGATGTTTCTGGTGAAGGAAGGACAAGTATGGGAGGCAGAATGGACCAGAACATGTTTGAATTATTTCCAAATGTTTCTAATTCTAAGAGTTTTGTTCTGAGACAAAAGTGCATCCTCAAATTCCTCTTAATTTTCTGCAAAACTAGTGATACATATTTGATTATTGATGGGCTGTCCTAGACCAGTCATATTGTATTTGAATTCCCATAATGAGTGGGGTTTCCCTTTTTAACTGTGTAAACTACTAATGATGCATTGTGATTGTGATGAACAGAAGTCAGCCAGCCTTCAGTCAGTAGCCTGTATTCAAATATGTTGTTTTAAGTAACCTCTGCAGTGTGTCCAAGATGTTACCCGAACACGGTGTGTGTGTTCATGTATCAAACAGCCGTCTCCTCACTACAGCAGCTCTGGACTCACCATGTTCACTACAACGATTAAACTTCCCCAGAAAAAAACCAAACCGAAAACCTGTGTGTGACTCATTTTAGTTGTCCGTGTTATTGTAGGTTATAGTTTGTGCAGGAGTTTTCTTATTTAGTTTTCCTTTCTTAGAAAAGGGATTTTATCTGACATGCTGTTTTTTCCCCAGATGGTCCAACTCTACTCAACTCTCGTCTATAAACTCAAAATGCCCATGAAGAAGTATTACAGCAGGCACAATGATTATTTCTAGTATTTAGCGTACAAGCTGCAGAATACTCATGTAGGCTAAGAGCCGTTTATCTGTTGGTTTAAGAGAGAACTCACCTGTTGAATTCAGCTTTAATGTTTTAAGTCTTTAAGCTCCTCCGCAGAGACGCTGCCTGTACACATGATTTCAGAGAGGAATCCTGGAGCTGCTCCACTGACACAATAATGCACCTGAGCACCATGTCACTGAGCATCACCATGGCAACCTTTAATTGCAGGTGGGAACACAGCTGACCAAGATGAACTAATGTGTGGTATAATCTTAGCTGACACTTTCTTTGTCCTCGTCTTTGAGCCTGAGTTGTTTAGCCACGCTCGGCATTAACAAAAACACTTTACAAATCATTCTATTGGCCGGTAACCTGATATTGTAGATGAATAATAAATAACCAGTGTTTATGCAACCAAAAGACAACGCCAAAACAACGGGGTTTCCTGCTCAGGCAGGGAGGGAGAGCAACATCGCGGATGCTGACCTTTAATGGTCCTGAGGTGCGCTGCGCCCAGGTGCTCCAGATCTGACCGAATACTGCCATCAGCTCTACTGACACTTTAAACAGATACAACACAGTGACTGACACACGACAGATTAAGCAGGGGCCATCACACCAGCAACTGCTGATTTGTTATTATGTCTTGCATTAATCCAGAATTATATTCATACTCCGTACCACTAAAACACTTCCTTCTGCTGCCAGCAGGTGGCGCTTTGATTACACAGCATTGGCTTTGTTGTTATTCTGCAAAAATAATGTGCTCCTGTTTCTTCCTGGGAATGTGTGTATTTTCGGAACCATCGGACATTTTTTGGACTATTGGGGTTTCGTAATGAGCCGTCGACATGGCTCCACATGTTTGCAAAACATCAGGAAAAAAAGAGAGGACACTTGCAGGGCGCTTTCATGTAACATCCCTTTAAAAGCATTTGTACATGACTTGCATGCACCCATCATCATCATCATCATCATCATCACCACCATCACCATCATCACCCAGCCACACTATAAAAGGAGGTTGATGAGAAGCGCAGCTTGAGCTGTTTAATATTAAAACTTGTTTTCTGTTGCACGGTGGAGGCCGTGCTTGGAAGGAGTGGAAGCAGTGAACTATGAAATGCCAATAGGCTCTATATATGCTCTGCTTTGCTGTTTCCCTCAAGGCACCTAAGGGTGGACAGACAACCGACACACCTACAAACACACACTCAGAAGAAGAGAGACACCAACTGTACACAAACATCTCTGCTTCTGTTTCAGTGCCATTTTCTCATCTCTTTCTCCTTTTATTGTCTCATAAATGTACACTGTGCTGCAGGCATTTCTTTACTGAACAATCTCTCCGTCCCAGAAGATACACACATAAAACTGCTCTGGGCAAGAACAATTTGAAATTCACTTATCTTGGTTTGCTATCAGCTGGAGCTGGCCTCTGCTCCAGAATGTATACTTGTGCATGTCACTTGGGTTTTTACAGCATAACTTTAACACTGAGCCAGAAACACAACCGCTGCCCAGCTTGACCAGCTCCTCTTCAGAGAATACATTGGAACAGATGAAGTGCTGTTAAGAGGGTGAAGGTTATTGTTATATAGTCTATTTGCATATGGACATAAGTGTAAGATGCAGCGTTACTGGCCTCAACAAGTCTCTTCTGACTTTATTTTCTATATCTTTGAGAGCTGTTTTATGCCAAATGCAATGTACTTCAGTGAATTTGTAGTAGTAGAATATATACAATATTGGTTTCCTTTATTAAAAACAACTGGGCTTTAAATGGAATATGTCTATGTTGGGTTTGATTGACAGAGGATCCGGCAGGAGAGCAAAGTGACTTCTTCACCCGCCAAACAGACTAAAATGTTTTTAATGAGCTGCGACTCACAAGCTAATCTGAAATATCTGACCTGCAAGATCTCGCTTTCCTGGTCGATGTTCGTTTCAATGCTCATTCGAACGAGCTCAGCTGCAAAGTCCAAATTGTATTTCTCGCTGCTATGCTGCGTTCAAGCCGTATCGTTTAGAGCGTTATTATGATCAAGTATGAAAAACTGTTTTGAACCTGCAGTCTAATATCTGAAAGCTACGATATCTCCCGCTTGGTGAGAACCACACACAGTAGGTGTTTCATCTAATTAAAATGCAATATACACACTTATTGACCCCTCTTGCACATTACATTATAATGGGTCTCATATCCAGATTGTATCAAGATATGATTTAACCTGATTAGTTAACCAAGTGGCAAGGTAATGCATCCTGAGTACAGATATATGACTGATTCACACTGAATTAAATATTGAACCTGTTCCCAGCCTGTGTGCCCTGTGCCTGTTGCAGAGGAAGACACGCTGGTATAAATATATTTATTAGTGCAGCTTTAAGGTTTGCACAATTGCAGCTTAGTTGAGAATGTTTTGTTTAAAGATACCCTTTACTACCTATTTCTTTATTAAGACGATTTATATGTCTTTTTACTTCCCTTCTATTGTTTCAGCCAGCACTCCTTGTTATTGTTACCCAGAGCAAAGAAATAATTTCTTCTAAATAAGACTCTTCAATGTAAGTACGGTATGAATATTTTAATCTTGTGTGCTGTTATCTTCGAAAACATAAGCATAGTGTGTCAGGGGGGAAAGCAATTTGAAGCCATTGTAAAGTTACAGAAACAGTATGAAGGTAAAAGTAAGCATAGGCTTGTCTTTTTTTATTAAGAGCCAAATTGTAGGAGACAATCCTATGGTTTGGTCTCAGCTTGTCCTCCTGTCGAGCATCAGGAAGGTCACTGAGTGATGAAGGTTGATTATGGTGATGAGAGGCTGATTATGGAGTTCAGAGACAGTCTGCTGCAAATTGGTCTCGGTCAATATTGATGTGAAGAAAAAATGAAACTCCCTTATTATGCTGATTGTTTAAACTGTTGTTTTTTTGTATCTAAAAGGGTGATCACTGCTGGGAATAGTTACTGCAAAAACGAGCAACAAAACAAAAAGTAACAGTCTTCAAGTTGAGGAACACATTGACAGGAACATGGTGACTCATCCCTCTAGATGTACACTCAAAGGCTTATTGCACTGAAAGCTACAATATGCAACACTTTACCTTGAGGCACTCTGCCAACGCTGTCATCTTGACGAACTGTCTACGTTAAAATGGTATCTAGTCTGAGGTACCTGAAAGAAATAAAGCCAGCACAGATGTTAAAGAAGCGAACAGCAAATGTTGCCGTTCCGTTGCAAAAGCTAAATTAGTCATTTGGATGTTGGTGCAGACATTGCTGCAGGTGTGCAATAACATTCAGCTCATTGTACCTGTCATTTTGGTAGATTTCTGAAGTATGTATGAAGTATTATAGCAGTTGAGATGACAAGGTGGGAAATTAAAAGTTGTGTGCTGACCATATGGCTCATTGAGTAGCCTCTGAAGAGGGAACAGGTGTGTGCACATCCAGTGAAAAAGAGTCAGATGTAAAAAAAACAAATGTCTCTTTACATTTCCTCTCTACCGTTATTGATTCTAATTACAGATGTGCACGGTGCGCACAATGTAATTTCACCTCTAAGTGCTCATTTTTTACTCATCCCCATTCTGGTAAACAGCTCAAAGTAAAAGGTGTCATTACCTACAATACAAACATTTTTTATTTACCTCATCAAACGCCCTCGCGTCTCATATAAAAATCTGCATTGCTGACTCAACAACCAAAAATCCAATTACAGCCCATTTCAATGCATTAACAACACACAATGTATCCACTTTAAGATCGACTGGTGTTTAACATGTGTCTGCACCGGGACGAGGGGGTCACATAACCTTTTACATTCATGCATTTAGCACTCTGTCACAAAAAGGTCTTAATATGTATTTTGATTTATTTAAAAACATTTCTGTAATTGATTGGGAGTAATGACAACCATGTGTAATGATTGCAGATTTGATATTCCTTTTTTGGAGATATATACATTTTAAAATGTTTTCCCATTGAGATTTATTTTGTATTTGCCTTTTTGCCCTTTACACATTTAAACGCCCCCGACTTCTTCATCTGTTTATCATTGATAATGTGTGTGTATGTGTATTCTCTCCCACACAGACCCTTATCTGATGTGAGACCTGATTGAGTATGGGGATCTTCTTTGATTGGCTTACTTTTGCCTGTTAGTTTATACTAACCTATCCTTTGTGGCATCTATTAGAAAATGTATAGAATGACCACCATGTCTTTCTTTAAATTAATATTGTGTGAAACATCATTTTCCTGGATTCCCTGGTGTTTTTCTCCCTTCTGGAGTGATCTGATTGCTTTCTCGTGGTAATTACTTTCTTCCCCTGCCGTTTGCTGACCAATAGTTGACGGTGATTTAAGCTGATTGCTGACTCTAGATATTATATATTGATTGAAAAAAGATTGCCATGCCATAAAGAGAAATGTAATGATTTATTCAGAGCTTGACCGTGTGCAGGCTTCCTTTGTTCCCCACTAAGCCTCTGAAACACTTGCTTTTAACTCGCAATTGCATGTGTTGTTTGAGTGTTGTGAATGACATTTGAAATGAATGCTACACGTTATAAACGTTGGGGGAAATATATCAGGGTGTGAAATAAGGTCAGAAGCACAATCCAGACAAAACGTTTTGAAGATAAAGCTCCTGCTTTTTCCACATGTATTTATTTTTTATCAACATCTTTCAGCTCATTGTTTTGGTTGTATCGCTCTGGTTCAGTCTCACTACTGTACACCACTCGCTCATCACCGTATGGCAGACAAGCTTGTGAACATAGTGGAGCCTTCAGCAGCTGAAGCGCTGGATATTTTTGGAGACCAAAGCTAAAAAGGAAAGTAAATATTGGATTCGCACCATTCATTCAAATAAACACAAACATGACTCCAAATAAAAGTAATGTTGCTCCACGTCTGCTGGATATTTAATAGGCATCTTTTTACTATCACATATTCCATCCATTACAAGCTTTAGAGATGCTAATAGCCCAAATAAAAAAGTGTAGTTTCAACAATATTGCAACCGTACCATGTTAAGTTATGTTTATGTTGTGGAAGATTGGAAGACTTTCCACCAGGGATATTTAGTCCCTGAGATGCCTTCTGGACATACTTGTCACTCACATATATGCATTGGTAAAACAGTGAGTTTATCACAAGCTCTTGACGTCTACAGTTTGATGCTGAAAGTTTTTGTCACACTACTGGCTTTAGGAATGGCCATGTCAGTTGGTGCACAGAGGACGAATCACAATGAATGAAGTGTTCCCCTGAGTTTTCCTTTGGCACCACCATGGGCTTGATATTTGTGGTGTAAAATGTCTCCACCACTATTTGATAGATTGCAATGCAGCTCGGTTCAGACATTCATTTTCCATCAGGATGAATTGAATCTTTGGTTATCTACCGCCATAATTGAGTCAAAAATGTTAATCTCTCAGGGTTTATGACCAAATAGCTGAAAACCTAACTAAGATAGTTACCTTGAAACATGAGAGTTAATGTGGGAACAGACTGCTGACATCTAAGCACACTGCACATACTGCCCATCCAATCCTCACCTTTGCTCATGATGTCCGTCTCTCCAGAATGTATAAACAAAACATGCCTTGGTTTTGGGTCCAGTTCAGAGAAAGGTTTTGCCTGTGCTGTGCATACAGAAGCATCTCAATTCACTCGGATTCCCAGAACAAAGTTTAATCAAGTCTTTTTTTCTTTTTATAGAAATGACCGCATTCCCTACTACTTCAATTATGACTGAGGATATGGGAACCCATTCACTAAGTGCTGCAATCATAGACCCTGACCCTGGTAAACAAACGATAAGGATTGAGAATTAGGAAATGGACAGCTGAAGTCTCTGGGGTTTGTCCCATTCGTTTTTATATTTATTATTTTTAATGAATGCATGGTTGTATGTAAGTGTATGGTATTTGTAAAAGTGAATGTATGAGTATAAATGTATGGGTGCATGTCTGTATATAGATACATGTATAGTTCTTAAATGTTTTATGATGTACAATCATGTAAAGATATATTTCTAGTTTTATTACAAATGTAAATTCTGATTCTATTCAGTTTGTACGGTAACTATACTCAACTCATTACTAAGACACACACACACACACACACACACACACACACACACACACACACACACACACACACACACACACACGTCCTTTAGACCAAACAAGTCAAAAAAAGACTTGAAACTAGTAATTGAGACCATAAACCCATTAGGAAAATGTTTACTGAGGTAACAAGTCAAGTGAGACACACACACACACACACACACACACACACACACACACACACACACACACACACACACACACACACACACACACACACACACACACACACAAGATCTCTACAGCTGCCAGTATCTGACTGAATTAGACAAGGAATTACAAAATAATTAAATCTCTAAACACTGGCAACTAAACTACGTTAATGAATAGAAAACCAAACAGTAATGTAAGACCATTTGTTATGAAATGGAACACGAAAGATATCGTATTAGTTTGGATTCTTTCTAACAGGATAAGTGCTATAAATACCCAGTTAACTCTGCTGTCTGCATACCACTTTAATGTCTGGATAAGGAAATGAACTACAAAACATTCCATATCATTTTACAGAAATCTGTCAGCTGCAGAGCTTAAAAGCATGTTTTCTGTCACTCATCATAAAGCTCAGTGGAAAGCTTATGTGATTAATGGTTATGTACCTGCTGAAGTGCATCAGACGAAGGTTTCTCCCGCCCCCTCGTGCTGAAAAGATGTGTCATGTCACATATCGCAGCTATATTACAAAACTCTTGAACATTTTCCCATTACTAGTTTCCATAGTTACAGTCATCCTGTGATAGACTTTGATCCTCAGGCTAAGTATCACATATATGTTTTCCTCAAGTATTGTTGTAAAAATGTGATAATGCATCAACAATGGAGGGTAAAACAAAGCAGGCACAAATCAGATTTCATATTGTATGTAGGATTTTTCCACTAAGTCCTCAAACTCATACGACCACTTATGTTGTTTGTTCTACCCTCTAATGCCGCAGGAGAGTTTGTTAAGAAGCCCCTCAGAGGTGGCAGGAGATCAACACGCCCAAACGTGTCGCAGTGGTTAACATTGTGAAACAGTTGCAGTTATATATACTGTATATAAATATCTAAAATGTATATACACATTTAAAATAATACAGGCATCACTCTACTTTAGACATTGAAGGAATAATCAATTCCTAATCATTAGAATTGATGTAATCCTATTTTTTATAATATTTGACATGTTGGCAGGTGCACTTTTAGTTTTTTGGAGTCTTTGGCTACGTTGAGTTTTTGATAAATGAGTGTCCAATATTCTTGTGCAGTTGATCCAATACAGGCTGCATCCATGTCGTTGTACAACAGTAGTCCTTCCACATTCCTGCCAGTAAACAGACGTAACGTGAGAACACATATCTGGGGAGGAGTGACGCCTCAATGTTTAATCAGCTCTCTGTTTCTTTAGGTTCCCTCTAATACTGACAGACAGGACTATAAATGCCAGAAAACATGTGAAATACATACATGTTTATAGAACAGCATATGTAATAGCAGTGCACTTAAATCAATTCAAACCAGGAGCAAAGAAGAAAGCAGCTTGGCTTAGATACTGCCAATAATCACACACTGTGTTCCTGCACCTAGCCCTTACATGGCTATATAATGAAGTGTGGGGGAGCCTATCTAGCTCAGTATTACACCTTCAGCTTCAGTAAATGCCAATTTAGATGCTTAAGGATTTCAAAGATTGCTGCAATTAAAGCTGTGTCAAATCGCTCTATATGTTCCCAGTAATACCACAGCAAATGACAGGCATTAGGTTCAAAGGGAATACAACCACCATGCAGCAGCTCAGATCTTTCTGAATAGAAGGTATTTCAAATGGTCAGAGGTTAGGTTGTTAAGAGTGAACAAGAGTCTGCTGTTTGACTTTTCGTAGATCCTGACATTTGAATGGTAAAAACAGCACTGTTGGTCAGAGGCTAAATTGCAACACTACAGATGCAGCGGCAAAAACCTGTTGTAATAAACATTACAGCCACCAGTTACTGTACTGAGCATTTAATAAGCACACAATACATTAGGCTCCCTCAAGGATCGTAAATGGGTTACATTGATGTTATTAAAATGTACCAATTGTTTTAATAACTTTTACATAGGCCTTGAATGTCCCTTCTTTGCCTGCCTGTTCATATTTGTTTCCATTGCATTCATTAATTAGAATTAAAAGCATGCTACAGTGCAGTTTTTAGATAATGGAACGTTTTTCTCTCGCAGAGTGAAAGACCTTTAACTCATAACTGTATTAGCACCAAATGCCTCAATTAGCACAAGATGCAAAGTCCACCTGTCCCCTTCACTTTTCTTTCTGCCTTTACTACTATCCAGCTGCCATGATTCAGATGAGAGGGACCCTGAGTTGATACAGATGATGATTTGCTCATTTGAGTCACCTTCAATTACCACCATGTGTTAAAAGGCTAAATAGCAGCAGTGAGTTCTTTGTGTTTTTTTGCCTTAAGCTTTTTAAGGCTTTGCTCTAATGTACCGTTCTGAATGTTGGTTGGAAATCAAAGCTGATTTGAAAAGGATTTATCCATTACATATTGGATGCCTGTGCAGGCTATGTTGCATGTTCTGCTTTAACAAGATTACAAGCTTGGAATTATACAGACAAACCAAGAGGAAGAACATCATCACTGAAATAAGGCAGAAGCAGCTTTGAGTGCTGGGCCATGTGTTTTGACTGGAGGAACAAAGCGTCTCAAAGGTTGAGCTGAGATGGACTTCTTGACAGCAGGAGCCTCAAAACAGTTAACTTGACAAAGCACTCTGGTGACTGTACTAATTATGACATTATTATAGAGCGACAAACTTCGCAGAGGGAGGACAACAAATGGACAACACCTAAACCGGACAACACTGTGGTAGCTGTCAATCACAAGATAGCCATACCCTAAAGCATAACATGGCCTCTTTTACTTTCAATAGGACCATCATTTAGACCAAACAAGTCCAAAAAAGACTTGAGACTAGTAATTGAGACCATTAACCCATTAGGAAAATGTTTACTGAGGTAACAAGTCAAGTGAGAAACAGGGACACAGACACAGACTCAGTTGAAGAATCACTGGAATTGAACATACGTCAAATATCAGAAAGTAAAGTTTTCTTTTTGATAAAGGTGCAACGACAGCATCTATCATTAGGTATAAGGCTCAGTACTTCAAACATACACTCTTGTGGATAGTTGCCATTTGTTTATAGAACTTGCTTTTCCGTCACAACCTAAAGCCTTCACACTGTTGTGAAGGTATTTGGGGATTACATGACATTTACAGCCACACTGAATCAGATGCTCCTGCTTGTGTTTACTAAAGACACAGACACATTGTCAGCCGAACAAGCAGAAACAATCTATTTTAAGATCATTGTCATTGAAAATTCCACTGATGTGTGTCACAGTAGCCTCTCTTGTCTAGTTGTCATCTTCTTGATCGCATTTAATTCTCTCAGTTCTCTCTTTCTATCATTATTATCATGTGTCAGATCCAATAGATAATAACACGATGGTTTGTAAATGTTTTAGTATAATGTCCTGTGCTTTCTGGTCTAACACTCTGGGATGCTGCTGACTGCCACAAGAGATCTTCTTTGCAAACGTGGAGTTGGGAAGGATGTTTGATAGCAGCTTTTCACAGTCCAGGCATTGTAACTCCGAGACAGTGTGTAATGAAATGGTAAACTTATTCTTCTTCACGTGCTACAACCCCAGTTTCTTCAGATGAGTCCATAGTAATATGCAGCAACAGCTCATTTGCTGCTTCTTAAGATGGCGGCGCTCGAAGTGGCTGCGGCTGTACTTACGACAACTACATCTAGTTGCAAATAAACCACTTCTAGCTGCAATTAAATTACTTATGTTAGATGCAAGACTAGTATATGATCGCCAGGTTATGCCATATCTGCAAAAAGTCTGCAGTTTAGGAAGCATACACACAACCACCCTGGATAGCCTGCGCCGACTCTGGCTACTATGCCAGCAAGACCCAGCGGCCTCTGCAGCAGCGGAGCCTCCCACCAGCACGGGCCGCATCAGGAGGAAGCGGAGGCGGTGCGATAGGAAATGTAAGCGCGGTAGTCGGGGAGGGCTATCAGCTAAGCTAAAGGCTAACCCCTAAAGAACGCCATTACCTTCCATCCTACTTGCCAATGTACGCTCCCTTGAGAACAAACTGGACTGAAGCTGGATCTAGCGGCAAATCGGGAGATGAAGGAATGCTGCGCAATAATTCTGACTGGAAACATGGCTAAATTCATCTGTCCCCGATGTCGCCGTTAGCATGGAAGGGCTAACAACTTTCCGGTCAGACAGGAAGTGCGATCTCAGCGGAAAATCCGGCGGGAATGGCGTGTGTATCTATGTATCTACACAATGCTCTCTAGCCACTGCTCTCCTGACATTGAATGTTTAACAATAAAATGCAGACCGTTATATCTGCCCAGGGAATTCACCACAGTTATTATCACCGCAGTGTATGTTCCCCCCAGTGCAAACGTTAAAGAGGCAATGACTTTTCTCAGAACATCAGTGAGTTGCAACCAGGCGAACATGAAGACCGTTCTCCCTCAATTCCATCAGCATGTGGATTTTGCAACCAGAGGCTTAAACACACTGGATCTGGCCTACACAAACATTAAAAAAGCATTCAAGGCAGCCCCCCGCCCCCACCTCGGCTCCTCAGACCATCTCTCTGTTATGCTAATTCCTGCATACAGGCCCCTGCTCATCAGAGAAAAGCCCACGGTGAAGCAGGTGTGGATCTGGCCTGAAGGAGCCATGTCAGCATTGCAGGATTGCTTTGAATGCACAGACTGGGACATGTTTAAAGAGGCCGCAACTGAAAACATTCAAATTAATGTGGAGGAGTATGCTGTAACTGTATCTGCATACATCTAGAAGTGCATGGAAGATGTCTCTGTCACCAAGTACATCACTACATGTGCCAATGAGAAACCCTGGATGACTACGGAGGTGCGGAGGGACGCCACTTACAAATCTGGTGACGTGGTGGCTCTGAGATCAGCAAGAGCCAACCTGGACTGTGTGCCATCAGAGAAGCTAAGCACACCCATGGTAAAAAAATCCAGAGTTTCTTTAATGACGCCATGAATACCAGGCGCATGTGGCAGGGAATTCAGACCATCACTGGATACAAGGCTGCTCCACCACCCTGTGAGGACAACACAATCTTTCTCAACAACCTCAATAATCACTTTGGACGCTTTGAGGCACTAAACAACACAATGTGCAATGTGATGTGAACTCCACTCTAATGAGCTCTTAAATGTATATATTTTATAGAGTATATATATTATTTATATAAAGTACATTTATATTTTAAGTACACATTTTATTTTATATTTGTGCATCAGCACCACAACACTTTTAAATATTTATGACCAATTTTACAGTCACTTTTACAGTAAGCCAGGACAACACAATTTCATTTGAATTTTACATTGTATAATCTCGTAATGACAATAAAGTTTTTGATTGATTGATTGATTGGCTGTTTGGTTGTCTGGATTGACATTAAACCAAAGCTTGATTCAGTTTGTGATGCTGCTGGTGCATGTTGGGGTCATGTAATCATCTGTGAGTCTGTGTGTTTGTGTATTGAATTTTTCTTGAGCTTTATTTTGGGAATAAAGTTCTGTTCACCCATATTCATATATATATATATATATATATATATATATATATATATATATATATATATATATATATATATATATATATATATATATAGTTGTTCCATCCTATCAAAGTCATTTTAGTAAGAGGAAAGACACTACCTAGACTGTCTGCTTCTTATCATTCAACTCGAATGACTTGTATGACAGAAGCAACCACTTCACTGCTTCATAATCTACCCTTCGCTAAGTCTCGCCCCTCGAACGCAGACCGGCCAATCATAGTGGAGCATCGGCCAGTCCGATCGGGGTCCAATTACACGACTCTGCTCCATAGACTCTCATGCAATCGTTTTAAAATTTTTGCGTAGCTCTTCTCCAAATCACTTTTCTGATTCCAATAGTTTCATGGAATTATTTCAGCTCTAAGATTCGTAGTCACTGACTATGCAGTTTCTTCACATTTCTTCCAAGCTAAGGGATTGCATCTCCGTTCAAATGCACTTGCCAAAGCAAGGCTAGCTGTCTCCCCCTGTTTCCAGTATTTATGCTAAGCTAAGATAACTGGCTGCTGGCTGTAGCTTTATATTTACTATACAGACATGAGTGTGGTATCAATCTGAACATCTAAAATACAAATGTAATTATGCATTCATCATTTTAATAAATTATCCTTAGAGAAAATGCTTCTTATCATAATTTCTCCTTTTCACAGAAAATACTGTTTGCTAGCCATACTATTAATTATTGTCATTTCCAATTAATATTTATTTTTTATTATTATTATTATTATTATTATAATGCATATTGCATGAAAATGCATGAAAATAGCCTTTACAATGTCCCAGAGCTAAAGGTTGCGTCTTTAAATTGTTTGCTTTATTTCAGCATCTAGAATCAATTACTTTTTAAAGACAGTTATTGACAATCATTAAAATGGTTGATTTCTTGATTAAGTGACTGAGTGTATTCAGTACTACAGCCTACCACTCCTGATTGCATTACTGTTACGACCCCGGCTCGGCGAGGGAAAAGGGAGTAACATACACCAGATGTTGATTGCAAAATAAGATATATTTATTAAATATGGTGGACAATTTGACAAACAATTGCTTTTAACGACACCACAAAGAACAAAAGGAGGGCTCTTAACACAAGAGCAAATAAGGCATCAAAGCCAAACTAACAAAACAAACTCGAGAGTGAAAACTTGACAACAAAAGAACACATAAAGCAACGCCGGGGCACCCTAAAGTCTAACAGAAAACGCTGCAAACTTCTAATCAATTAACGCCAAAGATAAACCTAGTTCCGACACCTAGGATACAGTACACAGAATTTCAACCAACAATATACGATACACGGAATCTAGTATCCACACAAGTACGAGGCATCTGGCTGACAACACCAGCAGCCCCGACTGTCGAGCTGGCTTGGCATTTGTAGTCACCGGTCTCTCCCGTGCGCCTCGGATTGGAGATGTGGACCAGGTGCACACCAATCACAGCCGGTCTTCATCAAGGAGGGAGGAGGAGGTGTTGCAGCCAATCAAGCGGGCGGCGGTCACACATCCAAATCTGCATACCTAAATAGGGACACAAGGTGCATGCATCCACAAAGTAATCCCCCGCAGATAAACAAGGCCGTGGCCGTAACAATTACATTCTCAAAGCAAAGTGACCACAAGGACTGGATCACACACTGAAGTATCCAAATCAGTTTCCATATATATATATTCTTATAACATATGTCTTAGTTTTAGTTCCTCCCTGGTCCATATGTCTCTCATTCTGAAGACAAAAAAGAAAAATAGGGACACTGTGTCTTGTTCGTTGTGGGGTAGGCAATGAAAGAAGGGTGGAGAAAAGGAAGCAGGATGACTACAACAACTGGATAAGTAGGGAGGAAACCTCTCTCAACTGATTTGAAGGAAAGCGGATAAAAATCATTGAAATAGAAGATGTTCTGAAGTTGATCTAAACTTTTGGGACGGTGAAATATTCTCTTTAAAAAAGAGAAAATGGTAGATTTCACATTCTGTGACCATTTACTGGAAAACCACTTTATATACAATATAGAGCTGAATAGATGACTGAATTTGACCAAATACAAAAGACACAGTGGAGCTTATGACCCTGTAGTGATGACTTTCACTGCCGTGAACTTTGAGAAATGTACCCGCTTTGTGTGGAATCTAGCGCCACGGATAAAACAAGTTTGGCCAGGTTTTGTTGAAACTGTCACGTTGATGTGTCTGCTCGTGTGCTATGTCTGGCATCCTGTAGATAAGCTGGCATCCAGGCTGAAATTCCTCAGTCATCTCTATTGAAAGGGCTGTGATACTAATAGCCCTGCCATTAAAAGCTGCAATAGGCTTTTTTGTCTGGAGCAGAAATCCCTGCAGGCCCTGCCACTATAAATCATATCTGATAACGAGTGTGTTTCTGTTCGGTTAACCTGGGTGTAAAATAAACAGCACACATGTGAGATATCTCACCACGTAGTGACTAAAGGCCAATGTATCCACATAACCTATAATAAGTTTTATGTGAGAAACGATCTGTTCTCACGCGTTATGGCTGACTTCTATTAACAGCCGCATTCTGCCAAGAGCAATTCAATGCAAAAGCAGGTGAAAAGACAGGTTAGGTGTATTTACAAGGGCTTGAAATACAATCTAATAATGCAAAAGATTTTAGAAAATACATTTACTCAAGAAGTGAAATGAGTATTGAGTATTCTTTGTATACACTGCGAGGCACTGAGCTGGCAGGCATGAGGACAGGTGGATTTTCAGAAAGAGGATTTTATTGACCCCAAAAAAGAAGAGAAGAATTAACAATATGGTCAACTTTTGTTTTGTACAGCATGACCAAAATCGAAACATTTTAGGCAGTGTCGTTCTCAGTATCACCAGATGGGGGCAACATAGCTCCACAGCATGTTACCCTCCCCGCTCTGATTTGCTGTAGCCTGTATCAGGGACAGGGTGACATTAAAGAAAGCAGTTAAAAGGTTAAACACTTTTCTCAAGGGTGCTCAACACAATCCCTCACCATACGGTAAAATCCTCACACAAGAAGCTGCAAACTGCAACCCGCCATTTTACAACGGCCATTACGGCTGGACTACTGCAATTCGGCTTTAGGGCTGTATGCTAATCACATGGCTCAGACTCGTCTGTAATTATTTTGTCAGTGATCTTGAATGTAGAATGATGTGAAGTTTTTTGAGGGGGAGGATTAGGGACTTTTAAGGCTTAGAAGCACACCAAGATTTCACCACGCAATCTTCTATGATTACAGCAGTGTAACAAAACCTCCACAGTGATCACAACACTGTTAGTTAAAAAGAGAAACTAAATGCATGGGATCTCAGTCTACAGAGCTACAGACCGTATGAGTCTGGCTGTCATCTGAAGCGAGTTTGGGTCAGTCATTTTCCATCAGTGAGTATAAAACATTGATGCCCTAAGCCACTATGGGATAGCTCCCACATGTTTACAGAACATGTTGAATTCAAAGCTCTAAGGTTTTTACTGATTCTGCAGGCAGAATGTTTCTGTCACAATCCATAATCTTGTAATGTTTCACATGTTGGACAATACTGCAAAATTGTTGCTTTTTCCTTTCAAATGATGTTATGCCATATGGAATAAAACATCGTGTTGACACTGTATATTTGCGCCAAAGCCCGACAGGTAAGAAAAAGTATTAGTGTGTACAAACTCTAACATTGCAATAGCTTTAGATACACAATTCTGACTCAAAGATGACAAGATGTTATTGATGTTGTGGCTGTAGAAGCACTGGGTTGGACTATTGCCAAGATATTGTTCCAGGCATTCCATTGAAAGTTACATGCACATAAAACAACTTTCCCAGGGCACCAGAACCACTTGAGGAAGTCTGGAAGGTGCCTGAGTTTTGAGCAGAGGAACCATTAAGTTCCTGTAAGATATTGTTGCTTTATACACCCTGATCTGGGGAAGTGCTTCCTGAAGGTTCAGAACCTTTAGGGATGGACTTCTACAGCTTCACTCCACTCTAGTATTTAAATTAGAACATATATGAATATTTTCAAACTGAGCGTGCACGGGCCCGCTGGCGGGCCCAGCAGGAGTTGTATTGTGCCTGTACATGTGCATTTCCTAATTCTGAAAAAAAAAAAAATATTTTTGGAAAGCTTAGAATCTCGTCTATTTAGATATTGAGATGAAAATCACAACAGCGGTACAATCAGCTCCTCAAACTAGCAAGCACACTCAAAATCAAAATCATAACTTTGAGCCCACTTACCTATAAAGCCTCATAAATATCCTCTTTTCAGCAATATGTTGAAAAAGACGCTCCTAAGGCATTGCCAGATGTCCACACGTTTATTTTGTCCACGAACAGGTGTTGCAATCTGTGAAATCAGCTGATCGATTTTTACATTTACATTAAACTGTCATAACGCAATATCTGTCCAGTTACTTCCTGAATGTTAGGCGGAATCTTAGCGTTAGATGAACACTTCATTTGAGCCAATCGGAGCTTCTCTGGCTAATCTGACATTTGGTGGTGAACTTGATAACACTTTGTTCTATGTTTCTATTGTGTATTTCAGCTCAGGACTACCAGCTATACCCATCTTCAGGCATCTTTTTCAACAAAGAAATTCTGGCGGAGTGTATTTTCTCCAAATTCAGTATATTCAGACCACTATTACTCAGTGCCAGAAGCACTTGGAGTGATTCTGTTTTGCAAGAACAATAAGAGAGTTATCTTTTGAATGAGACCAAAATCATGCAGCTGGTGCAAATGGTTGAAGAGCAGCTTTTAATTTACTTTGGGAATGTCGTTTGTAGGTATTTTCGGGTAAATTCGCCCGCACTCTTAAGAGGTTAACATACACAAATAAAAATTCTAAAATGATATTATGTTGATGGCTCACTGTCCAAGGCCACATTAGAAATTGTGCCCTAGGGCTACACTTTTCTTTCAAGGCCTTCCCAAGTACCATCGTGACACAACAATAGCCCCCATTTAACCTGCGCGAATATCAGCCACACATACAATTATGACTCAAAAATCATTCATGACTGCAGTTTAATTTTATTTTATTATGTTGCGGAAATAAATATAATAGTCATATAATCATCAGGGATTCTAACACATGAGGGTTTAAAAAAGTGTAAAAATGCGAATCCCCTAGTGGTGGCCAGGGGCATGTCCCCCGGGGAATTTATTTCTTCTTTAAAAATCAGTATTTAAAATGTGGATTTTCAATAGATTTTAGCATGAGGATATAGAGAAACTCTCCCTAAAGTAAATCAATCTTCCAGCTACAAAAGTAATGTAAAGGGACATCAGTTCATGGCACAAAAAATAAAAAAATAAAAAAAATAATAATAAGTGCAGCCCAGCGTCAGGTCGGTCACCCCTTAGCAGACTACAGGGGTCGGCTGAAATGCTGTGCCCGCACAGGACGGGATCGCTGTAGGCCAAAACAGTCAGGAGTGCCACATAAAGTCAAGGAGGCCTATGTTTTTATTTCCCCCGAGTCTTGTGGCCCCTTTATGTAGTCGGGCCTCGGAGCTTGAGCCCCAGTAAGTCTGTGCATTAAAACGCCAGAGTAAGAAAGAGAGAATTGATGAGAGAACAAATGAGTTAAGGTAGAAAATAAAAGTTTATTTGCAGATCGTCTTTTTCACCTCTATGCCTTCTTTACATTCATTTATTACATCTAACTAAAACACCAGAGTTGCGAAAATTGCTTCTCAAATTGTTTCCCAACAAATTCCTCATCTGTCTAATTTTCCTAACGGCACATGTACACTGAAAATGTTTTAGCCATATATATTAGTGATTTGTCTCTCACATCTGACTGAACAGATGAGAGAAACATGTACAGATTCATTCAGAAGTATTCGTATATCTACTAATCTATTTCCTATTACACATGTAACTACAGTGATTGTGTATTGGACTCTCAGCGCTGCCAAAATGTGGATTCTTGTTCTGACTGCCTACCTGGTTTTGACCCTTGCCTCTTTTATGGTTCAAGTCAACATGAACATGAACACTACAAAAAGCATTCTTGTCATGAAGAGTTGAACAGGGGAATTAAATACAGGAGACTGCAGACAACAGGAACTTGGAGAAATATCTTTAATTCAAAATTTGGCAAGGCAAAACTGAACTTCACATAACAAAACCAAGGATTCACCGAAGACTTTTATTTTAAACTTTTATAAGTTTATTGGCGGTTGGCAACAAGCTATTTTGTGCACTTCCGTCACCTACTGGACTGGACTGTGAAGCAGATCCCCAATGTCAACAACATATCCTGACATTATTTCCCTTCTTTCGTCGTCATATATGTTGCAATCTATATTTGGCAGTTTCTGGTTTATTACAGTGTGTGTAGTGCAATGGGGTGCTTGCCTATACTATGGAGTGTCTGATTTAATCCTGTGCGTCTTATTCTCAGATGGGTAATGACCATCTCTTCCCTTGGGCTCCTGCTCTGTCTTCCACCTACACCTACATGTTTCTGAATATTATAAAAATGTCTTCCTATGTTACATAGGTCCCAGTATTCTTGCCAAGTTTTGCAAATATAGTCCTTTATGATAGTTTTAACCTTTACTTAACGGTATTTGTAAACCAGTCGTTTTAATGATTGTTTAGCCAGTGCGTCTACCTCCAAAAAAAAGACTGAACTCAAAACAAGGATTTAAATACAAACTTGTCTGATGAGGGGATGAAGTGGCGAGATGGGCAGACAAGCTCAGGGGATGAAGCAGGAGCTGATTGGCTGGAAAACCTCTGGTAGCAGGGGAGGACTAACGAGGCTGATTCAGAGCAGGTGTGTAGATTGGTCCTAAAAATCTTAAAAAATACTATACTAATAAGGCTCTTTAGGCCTTCTTTATTATTATTGAACTGATGAAAAGGTGATAATACTAAGAGTCATTATAATCATGAAAAGTCGTTTAATGTATTTCACATGACTTTTGTCTTGCCCTTCCCAGGCCAGTGCATTGATGCACCCAACCAGACAGATAAAGCAAATGATTTGGAAATAAATTATTTTCTTTATACGCCTCATAATTCCCTCTCTAATAGGCTATCTATCTATGTTATATAAAATATCTCTAATATAATATAATTTATTGAAATTTCTTGCCAAAGACTAACATTTTCAAGATTACACTTGAACACATTATGATAATGTTATAATTAATCTACACATTTTTACTGAATAAAGCTTCAAGGCATTATAATGTAATTCAATGCAACCTCCATTGATGTTGGCTGTTAGCTCTGTTATTTGGCCAAGCAGGACTTTGCTGCCTACTGGCTGCTAACAGCGTTAACTAACTCCCCTCCTACAACGACTAGAAACATTAACGCCGATTACCAGATTTTTTTCTTTAGTGAATACTGGCAGCTAACAATCAGCGGACAATCAATCAGGGCTTCCCTAAACTTTACTGTTGCCGGGGCAAGAGTTTAGACAACCATGGAATCACCGGTTGCTGCTTTCTTGGTGAAGCTTCATCTTGTAAGACTTGACTTACACTGAGCTACACTCTTGGCCATTCCCTGCCCACAATAACACCCCAACTAGATAGATAGATAGATAGATAGATAGATAGATAGATAGATAGATAGATAGATAGATAGATAGATAGATAGATAGATAGATAGATAGATAGATAGATAGATAGATAGATAGATAGATAGATAGATAGATAGATAGATAGATAGATACTTTACTCATCCTGAGGGAAATTTAGTAACTAACCAGTCTGAGAGGCTAGCACAGAAAACAAGGACATGATCTCTCACTGGTTTCCCATCATTCAACAGTTTTGTTTGAAAGGGTGTCAGCTCAGTGTTAGCCAGCCGGGCTAATGTGCGTTTATACATCATTTTAAGTGCACATTTGCACTGGTGACAAAGATTGACACGAAGATGCGTCCACACAAGTTGAAAATGTTTCAACTTGAGTGAAAGATTTGTGATTATCCTGGGGCTTTAGTGAGCTTTATAAACATACAGAGACAAGAGTGAAAAGCAAAGAGGCTGGAGGGAAATAACAGAAAGAAACTGAAGTTTGTGGTAAATTCTGAGTTCAGTCTGAGTGGCTGGCCTGAACACACCTGCACACTCCCACACACAGCTGATGCGTTCATTGCTGCAGTAGCGAGCTTAAAGCTATTGTCAATACAGTTGGAACGATGCCTGTTTGGGGCACTTAAACACAGACTGTCCAAAGGTCAAATTCATGTTCATGATGCAATTTGAAAAGGGACTGAAGTCTGCATCACCCAAGCACCTACAAACTTTCTTTAAATAACGAAAACAAAAAAAGGCCATACAACTGTTAATTTGCCCTGTGTCAAACTCAGAAATATTTATATTAATATATAAATTAAAAACTAACACAAAGTGACAGAGCAATTCACATGTACTCTTTTGAAAATAAATCACATATCAAGTATTTACTGAGAATTCAAGGCGACTGCAGTGGGACTTACCAGGCTAACTGAGCTGCCAGCAGGAGCAGCCAACCTTTCTTCTGTTATAAAACCATTGGTGTCCATTGGGTAGGGCGAGATCTGTGCACTTACCTTACCCTTTGCTAGCTGAAATTTTAACTTGAACTTCTGATCGCTGTAATGGGGAGAGCAAAGGCATAGTCGAAGTAACAGAGATGTCGTTCGAAGCCGTATGGTAAAGTAATATCAGGGGAGAATGTGGCAATTATGCCCCCTTTAAAATGACAAGGTGGGTCTAATAATTTATCATGCTGACCCAATATCACATCCTGTCAGTCATCCCTCATTGCTCCACTTACAACCAGAGATGCAGTTCATATGTTCTGTTTGAAAATATTAAAGGATAATGAATGAAGGTGCTGGGACTCGATTTCAGAGAGAATATTTTTTCCCAGTAGGAGACGTTATGATGTGAATACTTTTTACATTAATGTTGAAAAATAATATATTAATGGAGACACTAACAAATATTGTTTTTGCTAAAATAAATAGTTTTTTGTAAAGATGAGCTCTTTTAGAGGATATTAACACACAACAAAATCATCAGCAATGTGCACGTCACTTCATTCAGTTGTAGACAACAACACATACGATAAAACTTAAACCAGCTACGATAAAAGTTTAGCCAGTTAAATGTAATGATTAACCGGTCAAGGTAAAAAAAAACAAGCGTGTCATCTATAGCCTATAGCTAGCTAGCTTACGAGCGACACTAAAAGCTACCACAAAATGGTGACTTGGCTGTAGAAGTTCACTTACAGAGATAACAACTATGAAATCTATACACAGATATTTCTTCATTTGTTTGTGTCTGAGCACTGACTTTATTTCTATATGCATTGCCTTCAAAATTGCCTTTTAATTCAGTCTCACCACACTAGTGTTTTCTTTTTTTCAAAAATGTCCTCCAAAATGTGGCACCTTACCTTATTTAGTCTCAGTCTATGAATTATTTTAACTTGAGTTGATCCCAAATGTCTCATTTAAAGGAGGTAATCCACTTTGTTGCAGCTTCAAATTGTTATTTTGGCTTGAAGTGTGGCCTATTGGCTAGCTGATGCTGTGAGGCAGATTGAGAAAACCTTGATGACAGAGACACAAATATCTCACACTTACAAATCTGTCCTGACACAACTGAATTTTGTAAATTTAGGCCTTCCTTTGGGAAAAGTTAGTCCCGCTGTTCTTCAGTTCAGTTGAAGAGGAAAAACTGTTTGATTACACTGTCAAATGATAGGGGCATTGGATCACAGGTATGGAAACAATACAGAGATGAAGAAAATGAAATGAAAAGAGCAAGATAGAGACATGAGAGAATAGATCACAGTAATAGAGAGACAGACTGGATAAAAACAAGAGGTGAAAAGAGTTGCTGAGTTAGGGGCGCGAGAGAAATTAGAGCAAGAGAAATGGCAACCAGAGACAGAAGACAGAATGAGAGAAAAGAAGACTAGAAAGGGAGACAACCCACACATGCTTGTGGTGAATCGTGATAGAGGATATAGCCACGCTCTGCCTTTCTATCTGTACTCTGAGGGGGAGGCAATATGTGTGCATTTGTCTCTGTGCATGTATATTGTGTGTGTGCAATTGGAATCTGAATCCTGCTGCTGACTGCAGGCACAGTTCCCTTCATTTGCACATTTCAAGAGACACCCCCTCCCTACTCTTGTGTCCCGGGGTCGCTGGTTATTATATAAAATGCAGAGTCCCTCACAGGCGCCAGCAGGGGATGAAATTTTCCACAGGAAATCACATTGCAAACATGAAAAGGTGATGGAAAAGACAATTGCACGTTTAGCCAGGTCTGAGACAGAGGGAGTTCAAACGCAGTATGAAATGCAAAGCGTCAATAAAGGAGGGTGGACACAATATAATCAAGACCTGTGCAAGACACAGACAAGCTGTGGATACTATCTTTGTGCATCTTTGTGGTGTCGATTGTGTGTTGTTTTTGTATCGGATCTACCTTATATTTGTCACCTTCTTGCATTGTGGGCATATTGTTGTGAATGTCATTTCTATTTCTCTTCATGTGTACA
This sequence comes from Cottoperca gobio, assembly GCF_900634415.1. NCBI lineage: Eukaryota > Metazoa > Chordata > Actinopteri > Perciformes > Bovichtidae > Cottoperca > Cottoperca gobio. The sequence goes on from NC_041371.1 coordinate 16,082,693, forward strand.
TTTATTCTTAATAATAAGCTCTTACTAAGCATGTGCGCCGCATCTCATCTTTCCAGATCCTGCCACAGTTGTCTGTTGAGACCCCGGTTTGAGCTTTAAGTTGGCTGATGCTCGGAAACTCCTTCACATTAACCCACGGCTGTCTTGGTGACGACCGTTCCTGTGGAGAGAGGAATACAGAGAACGTGGTAGAGCTTAAGAGATGCTGCTTGTTTGTTGACAGCTGTTCCATCTACAAGACAATGTTTGTGCTTGCTTGAAATGCCAGTACAAATACAGTCTTTTGAGTTGATACACTAACAAACCACCCACATCTTTGACAAGGATGTTGTTCTGTGTCTAGAACAAACTGGAGGAGGTCGGCTGTGCTGGGATCTGGTCTGAAACCGAATTGTTTATCAGAGATAAGGCCATGTCGTTGTTTGTTAACAGCGGATTCCATGACTTAGCCTCTTGCAGCCCAATTTATGTTTTTGTGTGTCGTCTAGTTGGTGAATATGTTTCTAAGTGCTGCACATGTGAGGTTGGTAAAGACATTTCTTAATTTGCATCAGACCATGAAACCATAATACATGAATCTACATGGCATGAGAAGAAAAGCCTGGACTCTGGGATGAAATTGAAATCAATTGCTCCTACTGTGAGACCGGAAAAAAAAGTACAATGTGTTAACAGGAATATAATACCATAGTAAAACTATACATAAATGTGGTAATTGTGTTATACAAAGTGTGCACCTAAACAACTCATCCAGCCTATTTAACTTTGCATTGATATTCTGCACGTCCAGCTGACGCTGTGGTCTTAATCCACTCCAGGACAGAATATGTGTATTCAGTCAACATTCATTAATCCGTGTGAGGGTTAATATTAGCATAGTAAAGACTAGGAAATAAATGGACAGGCTGTGCCAAATTCAATACTAATACACTAACAGTTGTTAATTCATTACTACTGCTATATAACTTTTGTTTATCATTATCATCCGCAATATCATTACCAGAGTCCTTTCTCCTAGCAGCAGAGTAACAGCACTCACAAGAACTCATTTATGTTCTCTGGGAGAAAAAAAAAATCCTTCACAAAGGAAATTGCCACATGGAGTCTCATCAATACTCAAGCCAGACAAATATTTTCAGCATCAATTTTTTTTAACAGTCATTAGAGTGTGACGGCTGTGTGTCTATCACTGTGTTTCTGGGTTGACATGATTTGTTTTCTGTCTGGCGTGTCAGTAATTCATTAGCTCGTTCAACAAGTATATGAGGCAGGCCGCTACACGTGTAGCGACACAAACACATGTGTATAAATGGACAGCTTCAGTTACCGAAATACCAACATGGCAATGTACTCTGTCTATCTTGACAGATATAAACACATATACCATTAATTATTACTGTCACTATATTGACTACATCAGCAGAAAGGAAATGGGTTGGAGTAGTTTGATATAAAAAGTTTGCAGGCTACAACTTCTGCTCTAGTTATTATTTTCATCCTCTTTTTGGAATGTGTGAGTTTCAATTCACATTTAATAAATACGAATATATGTGATGTGTTGCTTGATTTCTTATGATTCATTCTCCAAGTTCTGAGCTTTATAGTGTAACTTCATTTTCTACAACTCTTTGAGAAGATTGCGTCTCAAAGGCTGAACCATAAATTATGTCCAAAGGGACATGCATGCCTTAATATCAGGACAATATCATTTTCTTCTACTATACCTTCCTCTCCACAGATATTTTACCTTACAATAGCAAAAGAAACACAGGTGTAGCTGACAACATTAAGGAATTACGCAGAAGGACACTATAGGACCTTCCTGGTCATTATATATTTTTTCGTACCATGGCGAAGGCATGACCCACCCGAGTCTGCCTCTGAGTGGCCTTTCCTGATATTCTTAACCTAAACATAACCAATCTCACTCCTCATGCCTGAACGTAACCAACGAAAGCAACAAGTACTAGCCAATCATAGGCAGAGTATGACGGGTCAGTAGGAAATAAATTGCAAAGGTCAGATGACATCATTACTTACTCATGACTGCATAATAATAAGCCATGTGCTTCTTTACAGCAATGCGAATGTGTCATTTCGGAGCAATGGGACATCGGAACAACAGGCTTAATGGGCTTTTCGGTCAAATGGGACATTTTTAACTATTTGGGTTTTGGAATAATTGACCGTCTAAATATAAATCAGGGAATGCCCATTTTTAGAATAGCAATCAAAAAGTAATCAAATCTAAAAAGTTACATTAGTTTGATGAAGTAATCAAAATACTTACATCACTTATACTTTGTTAACAGGGTAACTAATAATCTGTAACCTATTACATTTCAAAAGTAACCTTCCCAACACTGCTCGTGAGCCACCAAACACAATACAAATGTGATGCAGCTATTTATAATTGTATTAATAATGCATGACCTGTTGCTGCAATGTAATTCTATGGTATATTGATTGAACTGTCTCATTATGTTTGTCTACATCTCCATCCTGACGGGCAAACTTAATAATGTTTCATACCTGGACCCGTCTTTGTGCATTCAGTATGTAGTGATGTTCTTATACGGTTGTATACCTGTGATAATATATATCTGCAAGGTGTACAAATTTGGTCAATCCCAAAGAGTGGAGCTCTTTGTTAGAGATTAGTTTTACAATTCCATCCATCCATACATCGTCTATCGCTTATCCGGGGTCGGGTCGCGGAGGCAGCAGCTCCAGTAGGGAACCCCAAACTTCCCTTTAGTTTTACAATTGAATTATTTTATCCAGCAACTTCTGATTGAGCCTGAAAATGTTACGTAATTTATGCTGGGAGAGAAAACTGCAGCAGCCAAATACATCTTGCAAACATGTGAACTCGTGCAAACGTCCAGGGTTATGAATCTTTTACATCAATGGCTGTCCATTTGAGATGATTGTTTAAGAAATAAAAGTCACTCCATTTACCATCGCCCTATTCTCAGTGTCAACTGCTGCAGTGCCACGGGCCATAAACAAGCCAAGCTAAGTCTAAACTAACACCTTCTTCTGAATGTCACAACCTTTCACCCTACTTTCACTTGTTACTATACCTTTATTCACACATTGAGCTGAAACACAAGTTAAATTACAACTCAATTCAGGAAAGAGAAAATAGGGAAATTCCATGTAGCAATTCTCTGCCTTTTTACAGTACTTTGTTCCTTAACAGTTGTAAAATGAACTTCATAGTTCACTAAGGCATAGTTCACAGCATACATTTCTAATTTAGCAAATTGATGACCAATATAGCTTAGGTCAAATATTAGTGGGCCTACCGTGGGCGGTAAATATTCAGTATCACCATAACCTTAAGTTCAGTCAACTTCAGATCATGTCTACGCAGTCTGAACATGTATTTGTCCTACATACTGTGTAACTCACATACACTTTGCTCTATTATTTCTCATTCATAAATGGCTACTGCTAATGGCACTCCACCATGATTGACTTGTAGAGAAAGAGTTTGCTAAAAATGATAACTTAGGCAAATGCCATATGACTATGGATGACATCCAAGAATACAAAGTCAGTTTTCCAGGAGAGAACAAGCTTCTGGAGAAAGTAATGTTTATGTGTAAGAATTGTTTTACTGTTGTAAAGGTAAAGCTATATCCCGCCAGTTATTGGACCTATAACATTCCATCACCTTCTATGAATGGGTCGTTTTACATGGAAAATCTGAAAGCTAACCAGTAACTACAGCTGCTAAATAACGGTAGCACTAACAGGTAAGAGGAACAATATATATATTTGATTTTGGGGTGAACTGTCCCTTTAAAGGACACTACAAATCTGAAAAATTAATTGAAAAATATTAAATATTTTTTTCAAAAGAAAATCACCCACATTATCTAAACACATGTACCCATGCAAGATTTCTAGTTTGTAACAATGCTTTCAGCCTGAAAGCATTATTTGAATATGAGTTTGAATAAGGTTTTTTCGCTTCAGCTCTCACACATTCAGTCTTTAGTGACTAACAAGATATGTTGTTGCATATTAAGCTCTTTATGTGAGTTTTAGCTAGTGATTAGATTAATGACTGAAATATGTACCAATTTATTCCATTTAAAGAATAAAGGTTTTATTTTGTGTGTGGACGCATGCGTTTGTCAGAGTGAAATCTTGATAAATTATAAATTGTGTGAAATATCACTTTTAAATCCTTTTCCCATCCATTATTTCATTAGTGCCATTTTTGTTTAATGTTTATTGTAATCAATAGCTGACAGTAGAGGCCCTTTTACGCTGCACCTGACCCCATTTAGCCTGTATATACTGTATATATATATATATATATATATATATATATATATATATATATATATATATATATATATATACAACATTTTCTCATATCCATATTTTAAAGTCACACTTCACAATTTAAATACAATTAAATTCAAAAGTTAATAAAATAAAAAGTCTGACGCAGTAAAATCCTCTGGTCTCCTAGGCATGTTTGACGTGGGTGGTGATGTTTGGGTGGAAATGTTTGCTAAAATGAACAATCAGACTCCAGTAAGGCTCTTACTGAAGAGCTGAATAGAAATGTCTTGACACTCCAGAAGTTGTTTACAAAGCTCCCCTTCTCTGTCTTTCTCTTTGTTTGTCTTTGGCTTCTTTGTTTTCCACAAAATAAAGCACAAGTATTTGTGACATGATGCATTGGCTGCATTCTGCTGTGCACACACGCTGCATCACTCCAGAGTGCAATCCTTTTTGCATATTTTGGAGGGCATTGGGCAATTAATTTTGGATTAACAATATAAGAATCAGTGGGAGTCTCTTACCCTGAGGCCACTCCTGGGTTTACATTGTGTGTTTGAAAGTGGTTATTCTACCCTGAAGTTTCCTCTCTGGAAGCGGACAAGGATCATTGTGGTTACATGGCATGTATCACATTCAACCACCAGGATATAATGTGAAACACAATCCTTTGTTCAAAGACATATATAGATAAAATACCTTTTTCTTCATACAATAGTCATCCTAGCCAGGCTACAATGACACAATCCACAGTCCTCGCGTGCAAAAATGTATTAGCCCAAGCTAATATGAGCCTTTAGCGGTCTGTGTTATAGTAAGTAGGTGTCTTCCGAAGACAGTCTTCGTATGAAATTCCTTCTTCCATGTAGGTTCTTACGTGACAAAAAACTGTCAATAACACTACACACAACTATCGAAATAAAGTTACTCACTCGGTTTAACTGATAAAGCCGCATATTAGCATCGGTTTAACTTAAAGCTGCTATAATGAATATGTTAGCAAGGTATCAAATGACATTGTCAAAACAATATGTCAATGTGAAAGGGATCACTCACAATGATGGACCTATAGAGGATTATCACCTGAAATGTAAACTCATGTTGGCTTTACAGAACTTTAATGCAAGTTTCAGCTCATTGTTTAGCGTTCCAGCTCACAATTGATGGTTTTTACTGTCACAACTTTCACAGCGTTACATTCAGCACCAGCAGGCAGCTGTTTTCTGTGAAAAAGCTCTAAAAGCCCACTCAGTGTACACTACCTGTTCAGCACGTAACAGCAAACAGAAACAGTTAGAGACCAACTGGCGAACAAAGTGGTTCAGGAGCTAGTGGAGATCAAAACAGAGCTAGATCACAGTGAATATTGGATCTACATCCACTAGGTGGACAGAAACAAAAAGGGTTGATGAGAGTGGCAAGACCGAACCAAACATGAAGTCGTCGGCCACAATAACAGAACAATGAGCTAAAACATGCTAAAAAGCTGAGGCGAACTGCAGACTTGGATAATAGTTATCAGTTACGAAAGATCCCTTTCACATTACTCAAAATTTGACCTATTATTAATAAAAAATATTGATTGGTGCTGCTTTAAGGATATACTGCAATATTCCTACTTATGTACACCATATTATTCTTTAACATTCAAGCGTGCAATTTTAAAAGTGTTGATCTTTCTGTATAATTTACAGTATAATGTGAAGGAATTAAGGCTTACATCAATAAATGGTAATTGTTGTGTCTGAATCTGCATTTGTTAAAAGGAAGCTGCACTGTGGAGACTTTGATCAATAGCAATTATGGCTGTGGCACGTTGATTGATACTGTCGTTAATATTTAATCGGCACTGGGATACTCTTCTTTACATCCTTTATCCCTTTTATGTCTGTTCTCCAAAAGTTAAAGATGTGTGCTTTCCAGGGTTATGGCTCTTCTACATCAATGGCTGTCCATTTGAGATGATTGGTTAAGGAATAAAAGTCACTACATTTACCATCGCCCTATTCTCAGTGTCAACTGCTGCAATGCCACGGGCCATAAATGTGGAAAACTCATTGCTCATCTCTTTTTCCCAAATGCCTCAACCTCCAGTTTCTCTGGTCAATTCAGACAGTGAGGTTTAAAGTATTTGGGCCCAATATAATGGCACACAGTGATGGGCTGAGGCAGTGTGTAAAAAGTAAGGAATGCTTGTGATATGATGGATGCCAGACAGTGAAGTGGTTAGTGAAATCACTTCTCAACTGGAGGGCTCGGGATTGATGCCTGCTGGCAGGCATTATATACATATCTATCAAAACGGGAAAAAATATATAATAGGCTACACCCAGAATACTTACATGCAGGTGGGTATGTACAAAATAACAGACACATCCACTTGATTCTGTGTTGCATATTCTCTTTATCAACATCTACTTTGTGAGTATAGATTTATTAAAGGAAATCTATAAGGGGAATACAGGTATTAATCATCAGTGAACTTTATTGAGTGTCTTCACTATATTGCAATTTCAGCATATGTACAGATTAACTAGCAACTGTGTGAGGCTTTAGCCACAGTGAGTGGAATGAGAATGTCAGGTAATGTTTACCATTGCCACCATCTTAGTTCAGCGTGCTAGCTTAAAATGTGCTAATTAGCGTCCCACAAACTACACCTGAGGGTGATGGAAATGTCTCTAGTTGGCCTGATACAGTCGTAAGGGCTATGTATAAGGATAACCAATTCATTTTGTGTGGAACATGACTGCATGTATTGTCGGGACATTTTACTCTAAAACAAATATCAAGCTGATAAAGTCAGTGATCAAAGTCATTCATCATCAGTGAAACCACAAATGTCACCAATCAGCATGCTCACTAAGAGCCAGTACAGCTGAATCAGCTACAGAAAATGCTTTGTATTCATCATCGAGGTTAGTGCTGACTGCTATTGTTTAACATAACTTTGCGTACACGTCTGTTTTTAGCAGCAATGTCTTTTATATTTAGTTTTTTGCAGAGGATAATTTTTTGATATTGCAGGCAGGAATGGTAGGCAACATGAAGATACCAAATGCATGAGAAAACCAGCATACATTCATCAAGGTAAACACAGGAGGAGACAGGGGTTTCTTATACTGTGCTGTACTTTGATTTCAAAGGTTGATCTTATCTAAAACAGTATTTGGAAATGAGAAGGGATCTTTGCTAAGAAAACTCTGACCACTGATTCAGCAGATGTGGATATATTTCACATGATACAGTGTTACATTTTACCTGCTGATGACACTACATGAGAAGTCAGACCACCAATCTGATCACCAATGTCTCCACAAAATGTCATCGCAATCCATCACATAGTTGCTGAGATATTTCAGTATGGACCGGTCATTGCATTCATAGAGCCTCGCAGCTAGCGTGGTCATTGCAGAGGTGAAGTTACACTAAGCACATACTGTTGCAACAACATTGGCCCTCAGCTATACTTCAGAGTGATGTCTGAAATGTTTTTCCTTCGAGCTTAGGGAACTCTCTTGCAGAGTTTAAAATATTGGCTACAGGCAATATTTCATGTGTTATTTGTTGCAAGCAGGTTGGATCGATTGTTGATGAGGAGGCAGTGGGAGTCACCTGCGCTCAATTAATGGTTCTCTTTATTATCTGTGTAGACGCTGTTGGAGGAACCGCTGGACTGAGGCCATGTCTCAGAGATGCTACACAGTGTCAATAAGAACAGAGTTTGAAAAAACTGTTCACTGATGGATGTATTCCAGAAAGTAGAGCAGTAATAGGGTTCGGCCTGCAGCGTATCATGGAGTTAGATTTTGTTTTCTGTGTTAGTGCTAGATAACTCAGACAGAACCACAAGTACACTAAAGGAAGGAGTTTGGGACAGAGGAGAAATGTTCTTGAAATGAAAATTAAAAAAGGTTTTCTTTACTTAATGATTATCTTCAAATGAAATGTGTTTCTTACAATTGCAGGTCTTATCATAGTTTAACTGTTATCAAGCCTCTTCGCTTCCTCACTCTGTCCTTGCTTATCTCTCGGTCCACTGGGCTTCCAGCATTGAGTTTATAACTCAATAACTGCTCCTGCTTCAGTGCAGCTGTTGTTACATTTTGACCATTTCATTACATGTTGTGGGTCTTCAAGAAGGCTTGATATTGAACAAGTAATGGACATTACAAAGCGCTCTCTTTTTGTGTCTTACATCATCTCTCTTTTTTCTGCTTCCACTGATGTTAAGGAGGATGCCTTTTTCCTGGGAAAACAATATTATATAATATATTTATATATTATAATATAATATGATTTAGTGTTGTGTAGATGCAACAGTACATTATGACCACAGGTGGACTGGCCAAGTCTTTCTTAAAATACAAGGCAAGCCCAACAACACCAACACAGAATGATTTCCAAACGTATTAGTAGTTTTGCAGTAGACTGGTTGGTTTGATTAATTCCAGTGTGTCTGAAGGGACATAAATTCATTACATTTCAATCTTTTCACATTACAGGTCATTCAGCAGACGACCTTATCCAGAGCGACTTACAGTGAACGACAGGGACAGTCTCCCTGGAGCAACTCAGGGTTAAGTACCTTGCTGTAGCACTAGACCACTAGGCCATCACCAGCGACACAATCTTTCTTCCTAACTGTACCTAGGTAGGCTACATTCAACTGTGAGAGCCTGTCTGCGTTATTGTAAACAACACAAGTCTACCTAACTTCCACTTCAGCTTCAGTTTATTTAAAGTGTACAATACCAACATGTGTTTCAGGCCCCAATCTACTGCTTAGCGATGAGATACCTTATCTCCGCATGGAACATGAGTTAAATTACTAATATAGACAAGAATGATGGGAACATTCTTTTCTGTGGATAAACCAAAAGTATCAATTATTGAGTATCTACTGAAGATAATGAAACATGAGCACCATTTTATCCAAGGTACAACTCAAACTAGGTACTATATTGTGAGCATGCAGCAGCCACATTTCCAGTCAACCATTGGCACATTGTCTAAGCCTCATGGGAGGTATACATATTATTACTATCCTTTATGTTCCTTTAATATGCAAAACCTTTTCTGCTGTTACTTGTAAACTGTTGTGTCTTGTTCTGCAAAAAAAAGGGCTTTGCGCACTATTGAGTTACTGAAACAAACTTATTGGACTGAAACTTTTTAGACAAAGCTTTTATACATACAAGCCCGCAAATGTTGGCAAGTAAAAGAAAATCTAAAGAAAAAGTTTGTTTTGTGGGGTAGATTTGTGCGGCTGACTCAGTCAGTATGCATTTGAGGTTAAGAAGCTGAACAAAAGTCAGAGAAGTGTGAAGAGGAAAAGCCCCCCCTTTGATGCTTAGACTATATACTGGGCCGTCACGGAACGTTTGTTTGTATAGATGAGAGTCCGTCAGGGAAACTCCTAGAGAGAAACACATCTCTATAATTCTACAACCTTTAGCTGTGCTCTTTGGCTTGAAACAGCAGCCAGAATGCTTTGAGTAAATCCACTTTTTGTTTATGCTATAGCATGAATCTGAGTAGGTGGAGTGTGATGAAATTGGAAACTTCTAGCTTTTTGAAAGAAGATGCGAGATGAATTTGAGCGATGTGTCGCCACACGGGTTTCACTTGTGCATCAATCAGATCATTTACCAAGGAAGACACAAGCTGAGGCCCAAGGTCTGAAATACTGTAAGAATGTGTATCTTTGCAAGTAACTCTACATTTGCAGATGAAATATGATCCTCAAGTTACATTCAAAATCAAGATATACACAGGGTACCGTACATACAGTATGTAATGAATTTACATTATATATATTTAGAGTTTTTAATTTTAAAGTATGTGGCATTGGCAGAGAAGGTTTTGCTTCATAGATGAACATGGTAATTTGTCTCATACAGTACATTTATACTTCTACAACGCTCAGTGTTACTCTGAGGTCTGACATCTTAATATATTAACAACTTTAGCATTTTAATCCAGAAACATATCGAGGAAACAGGGAAAAAGTATGACCAAATCATATCCAGTGCTTAAATTGGCACTAAGATATAGGATAGGGTGTGAAAACTAAAATGAACACCAGACAACTAACAGTTACTTTACCGGTATGTTAAAATACACTTTGGTCTTTGTTTTCTAATCTGCCACAGGCGTTTGCAGGGCCGTGCTATGAACACAGGTTGGTGAAATGATGCTGCGTTTTATTCTAATTGAAAGCTTGACATGCTGCCTTGACTGGACATGTGTGGAAATAAGGGCCACCTGGAAAGGACAAGATAAGTGAAGCTACATGTCTGTCTGCCCATTTCTGCTGCTTTTGCAACAGCTATTTTGATGACAGGCAACCAATATACCATCCACCCAAAGCATGACTAAACCTTGCTGTTATACAGTGTGACTTGATAGAGACAGTGAATGCAGCTCGGTGAAATTCACTGAGCTGTGTGTGCCTCCGGATGATATTATGAACCCACGATACAACGGCGTTTGGTTTCCCGACGTGTCTGGGACTTCCACAACATGTACAAAGCAGCAATAGTGTTTATTTTGGCCACAGTTGATGAAACATTGTCGGTATCTAAGTGAAGTGAGTGAAGCGATTAAACACAAATGGTGCCGCGGTCAAATTGCCGCAAGTAATGCAAAGCAAAAATTAGCTTCGCTTCACAGCGTTTTATAGTCCAGGCACCATGGAGCACCTAAGAGAACGCTTCCACTAACATCAGAACAACCTCTGAGTACGACACTGACAAACTTAAACTAACTTTTTCTTTATTTTCTCTTTCATAATGATGATTTTGATTGTTGATAGTGTTAGTTGACATACTCCTGTTGCAGTATAAATGTGTAATTTGAAAGTGATTTCCTGAAAATTGTAACACTTTTATTAATCTGTTTAATTACCATCTAATCCTAATCTTATTTACTAATCTTAATTACAGGTTTTACAGTGTTTGTATGCAGATCCAAAGTTAAGGATTGTAAAAACTTACTTCCAAAACACAATTTACAACTCATGTGTGATTAGCATATTTTCAAATCTCAGTATAATCATGAGTCCTATTTCCCATCTTCCCTCAGAGGCAGGGTTGAATACAGAATAGCCGGTAGGTATCCAGCGTCTTCCTGAAGGACACTTGAGCAAATGCTTAATTCTGCTAAAATTGGATGACATTGCCAAGGTTGTGCATTTAGAATGCAGCTGAAAGCGTCACACATTGACAGCATATTTTCCATTTGACAAACTGGGTTGTTGCTGCCCTACAAGTGGGCAGGAGTGAAATTGAGAGCAGTGAACACACACACACAACTTTTTTCTTTTTTTTATCACACACACTTTCTGAAAAGCATGTTCTGGAATTGAGTTGAATTCCAATTGGTTGCTGGTTGCTACCTGCGGATTACTTAATCCTCAAAGTCCCTTTGAATCAAACCCATCAATGTTGCTGCTGGCAGGTGAGTAACAAACACATACATACACTGATAGAACCATCATTGATTTCAGGGTGCAGACCAAACAGAAATCTAGGCAGGATTCATTAGCTGTGAAGGTCAGCTAAAGGTCTTTTCCATCACTCTCTGTACTGCACACTTCTGAGACTTCCCCTACCCTACATCACTCACTTGAAGTCACTTTGGATGGAGGACGCTGATTGACAGACAGATACATATTGCTCTTGTCATGTGTTTTGCATAATTTTTTTTAAATGAAAGATTGCACCGTCTGTTCTTTGACTTTAAAAGCTATGCTGGATAAACTCCAAGCTACATGCTAATCGAGCTAAAACAGCAAGAGGCCTCAGAGCCTTCTGTACTTCCTAAGGAAGCCCCTGTTGTTGGTCTGCAGTGTCATGCTTCAAAGGTTCGATGCTTCGGCGGTGGCCAATGTTCTCATTATGCTATTGCTCATGGTGTGCTGAGAGCACTCTACAGAGTATTATGAATAATACTTGGGAGCAACAAACTAATACCACCATGCATGGCTGATTCTCAAGGGACTTATTTTCACTATAAATAATATTTGATAACAATGATTTTACAATATTTTAATGTAACTTTATTCAACAGAGCCAATTTGTTATTTTTACGATATATACTGAGCAACTTGGGCAAAACAAATCCCTTTCATTCTAAATAAAGTTCTTGCTTATCTTGTCTTTAGTTGTTTTGCTTAAGGAGTTTACATTTTCACCCAACAAGAGAACTTTTCCTCCTCTCAACAGTTTTTCTGCAATTTTTCTTTCACTTTCTGTAATCCCAACTGACAACATGCTACCAAGATTAGATTTTCATACAGCACATATTATAATTGCCATGACATAATACATTCTGACTTGGGGGGGAGGGGGTATTGTGTTGAGTGAGTACATACTAATCTATATCAATAGGAGAGGTCTATGCTTTAGCGGATTTGCAGAAATGCAGAAAAGTAGATTTTCTGGCGCTATTTTAAGCTTTTTATTTGAGGTTGAATTGAATTGATTCTTACAAAAGGTAAATAGAGAGGGTATACTGACTGAATACATGTTTAAGTGTATAAAGTGTTCATGTGACAGACCACCCACTCTTCATTCTGATTCCTCATATTTCTCTCCAGCATTCTTTGAGCATGGATATTTTTCATGACTTGATTGCTCCTTTCCTGCAGTGATGCTACGCTCTGTTGCTCACTGAAACAGATATCAGGGAATTGGCTTGACATAGAGCAAAGCGTGGGGAATAATAGAAGGGAAAGAAAATTAAAGATGACCAGCTGTGTTATTGGAAGCATGGAGACGTGGGCTGTAAGCGGTTGGCCCTTTTTGTGGATTGTTTTGTTTGATTGTCAACAGTTGTAATTAACCATATGCTAATTGTGATTCATAATTGAGAGACTGAGCCAAGTCTTTATTAATTCACGAAATAACTGACAAAAACTCATGGGTGTCAGTAGGGAGATGATTCAGTTTTCTCAGTAATACAAATATGATTCAAGTTCAAATATATGTTGCTTCAGTAGATACCAGTTTCTTTGTTTTTTGAGTATTAGTATCATCTACTTTTTAGAGAAAGGGTACTGGCATTCATTGGAAGTAAAGCAATTTATGCTTCATTATCTTTTCTAAATCTTTATCTGTAGGCTACATTTAGCCGATGAGTTACGAGTGTTTTACTTAATTCACTATGATAATTGTTGTCATGACTCCAGCCAGGTCCAACTAATGTTTCTGTTCACCTCCTCACCCTCATCAGTACTGGTACAGTGTCACGCGTTCCAGCCCTCTGGTTACCAAAGGAAGCTACAAAATACTGTGACAATACTCAAGTGATTTTGGACCAGGTTGTTCCATCTCAATCGCTAGCAGTTAGCTTGGTATAGAAAAGGCTCGTAAGCAGGAGAGGGTGTGAGTTTTTGTCAATGTTGCAAGGCTGTGGCTATTTCCTGGAGACAGTGCCGACCAACATGCTGAACTAAAATAAAGAATCAGTAGAAAAGGTTTGCTTTCTTTCTTTTTTTATTGCCAGCTACTGATATAGAGCACTTGTACCAGAACACTAAGCATACCAGTTATTACCACATACTACATAGCACCCAAGCTTAACAGGTGATTAAAAATAATATTTGCAAAATCGTCGACTAATGTCCGTGTCAAGTCTGAAAATGACACAACTCGCTTGTATTTAGCAAGGTGTTCCTTGCCTGTAGGTTTTCTTTTATTCTATTCTGTGTGTTTGGGTGCACTCAGGCTCTGGATGTGATTTCATCGATGGCCCGGGGGACTGTGCGTGGATGAAGGGCTGGCAGGGTAAAATACACTCCTGCACTTCACTCTGGAGGAGCGGGGTTGGCTCGGCTGACATAGTCATTTTCTCCATGAGTTGCTTCAGCCACAGCAAACAGAGACAACGTTAGTCATGGCAGTGTACCACAGCACTGATTAATCTGGCAAAGATGGAAAACAACACTCACTGGCAAGCGTCATTTCGTTCTGCCAATAGAGTTTGGGCAAATAGTTTGATACTTCGACTGAGGTCCTGCCAGAAGTAATTTCCAAAAATAAAAAAGTTTGCTGTTAATTTATACAATACACAAAGTTGCCACTGAAGAAGAAGGCAGGCTGTTTGGAGACAAGGTCTACAGGCTCGTTGTACCTATCTGGATACAGATGGACAGACAAACTAAACAAACTAAATGATTTAGCATCATGTTTGCCTTGGACATCAGGCACACTGTGGGCTAATACTGTAAAAATGTAGCAAATTATTTTAATTTGATCCAACTCTAATCATCCTTTAATTCTACCACAAATGTAAATGTCCAATATTGAACAGAGTTGATTCAGGTACAATCACCTCATACACACATTTACATATTTTTTATGAGCTATGGACAATCATGCGGTTACATATTTTAATTGATTGACAGCCCTAATAGAAACCAAAAACGTTGGGCATATTTAATTAGAATGCACTTTACACAGTAATGTTTGCCTTATCAGATAAACTGCACACTGATTTTATTATATTTTTAAACCGAGGACAAAAAACCCCCAACATTTTTATTTTGTTGTTTAATAATTAAACTAAGTGCATAATAAAACATGATGTGTGACAAGACAAAAAGCCATTTGAAAGACAAAACCTTTATACTGCAAGCATTATTCACTATATTCATTATTTATCATACAATATTACATGATAATTAAGATATTTGCTGGTACTGGGCTTTTAGCAATTTATAAATTTGATTCAACTCAAAAATGCAAAACGGGACTTAATCTATTTTCATTGGCAACCTTTAGTGCAAATAGATACATAGATGTACTGTGAAATCAGCTGCAGCAGCAGAGCTTCAGGGTCAGTCAGGGTCTGTGTTAGTGACTCAGACAGCTACTTCTGCACGGTTGTAATGTGCATACAACCATAGCTTGTTATGCAGGAGGTACTGTGGTATAAGACAAACCATTCAATGCATAAAATAAAAACCTATATCTCCACATCAATACACATTCACACTCAGCACATATGTTTGACCACACAGGATAGTCTGAACTTATAAGATACATACGCCTTATGTTGTTCGCTCTATTCTCTGTTTGTACATTCTGTTGTGACAACTCTGTCAAATCACCCACTTTCTTATGTTCTGCTTTTTTCACTGGAGGTTTGTTATGTTTCACTTATAAGAAAGAAAAAAAAGAAACCGAGTGCTCATTGACTTGCTTCATACCTGCATACATACATAGTCTTCATCTAAATGACTCATTTTCAGATCGACTTTAACATTACATAACATTAACTAACACTCTACTGTAAACTTCAGCAAACGTGATTGTTTCCACTCATGTTTTGTGAGTTGATATGTGTTGTTGAATGATGACCGATTCATGCGTGTTGAAATAACCCCTCGGAAAAATGCTGTTTTACTAAATATTTACACACTGAAGCCTCCACACAAGCACTGTATTTATTACATTAATGCCTGACTCCCTCATATTGACATAATCTCTTCCAACCTTCCTGTTTCACTCACAGC